>NC_140223.1:20215535-20703035 GCF_951802725.1 Rutilus rutilus
AGGATACTATGCATCCTGATAAAGTTCCCTTGGCCTTTGGAATTAAAATAGCCCCACATCATCACATAGCCTTCACCATACCTAGAGATTGGCATGGGGTACTTTCCATAAGATCATCTCTCAATGCAAATCAAACTAGCTATTAGGCTAACTGAAATAAAACCATGCCAATCTCTAGGTATGGTGAATGCTATGTGATGATGTGTGGCTATTTTAATTCCAAAGGCCAAGGGAACTTTATCAGGATGCATAGTATCATAAACAAAAAATAAAAAAAAATACTTAAAAATAAAAATCTGCCTGCCTCTATGGGAATTTAACATAGGGGTGTCCAGACTTATGCACCCTGTATTTTAAGGAAGAACATTTATTTATTTACGATACATTATTCATTCACAAAGAAAATTGGTGTCCTTAAAGGTTGGATTTTTCCTAATTTTTTTAATTAAGGCATTAAGTTCAATTTCCAAAAGATGATTTTTTTATTCCTCTTTTTAGTCAACTTTAGCATGGGTGTCTAAACTTATGCATAGCACTATATATATATATGTTGCAAACACACATCTCAGTTCATCCATCCATCGATCATACATACAGAAAATATCAGACAACTATTGGCTAATCCATCTATTCATTTAACCATCAGTCTTATAAATATCTATCTGTTCACCCATCAATTCATCATACATAAAATGACAAAGACAACAAGTTTGTCAAAGCCAATAATCAACAGATTTTTATTGACAAGAATTTATATCTGCAGTTGACATTAAAAAGATGTTGTCATATTCACAGAAGGCAGGAATGTTTTCATTAGAAGCAATCAACAGTATAAATCATAGCAGAAATAGTTGCAAATAATATTGCAATAAACTCACACATCACAATAGCCCATCCAACACATAAATCATACATTCATTGCACACATTTTAGCTTTGATATACACTGCTGCTGCTGCTGCTGAGGTCTTTTAACAAGTACAAAGCCATGTGCAGAGAAAAAATAAAATTATGAAGGAGAGCGTGATGAAATGATGATGAAAAGTACAGTAAACCGATTCCGGAGTTCATATCATCTTCTATTAAAAGAACTATAAAATAAGTTATGTCAAACAATGGACAAAAACAAATACGACCTTTACAAAAGTGAACAGTAGATGAAGTAAAGGAAAAGATTGTATCTAAATTTCTGCATTCCAATAATCTCCCATGAACTAGTTATTGTTCGCAGAGGAAATATCTCTAGCATGGGAAAACACAAGTGGTAAATATTTCTTCCTTACAGCTCCTGCAGGGTAAAAACATCTACAATGTGAGCGTTTCTTTCTTTTCACCCCAACCTGGGAAATTATTTACAAAGCCAAAACAACTGGTTTGTCATTTTAGAGGAGACAGGAAATCCTAAGCTCCTCTGTTGTGGAGTACCTGAGACCTGAAATCTCACTCTTCTCCACAGGCACCTTTACCCAGAGCAAAAGCCAAATTCCACACAGCCGTTTACTCTTATAGTGAGGGGACAATTATAA
Organism: Rutilus rutilus; assembly: GCF_951802725.1. NCBI lineage: Eukaryota > Metazoa > Chordata > Actinopteri > Cypriniformes > Leuciscidae > Rutilus > Rutilus rutilus. The sequence continues at coordinate 20,217,061 of NC_140223.1, forward strand.
AAACGTTGGCTTTAAATCATTTTGATGTTGGAAATCCCAGGGTAGAAGACTTTGTGCCAGAATAGCAGCAGGTTTCTGTTCTGGGCCACACTGCCCTCTGTTTTGCTTTAAGTGCAAGCATATTTCAGAGAAATGTGCGAAGTAAATGACACTGTGGGTTTTAGTGTTGTAAATTGGAGCCAAAAAATGGGGGGGAGAGGAATGTGGCAAAATGACTCATTCATGCCAGTAATGTGTTGAGGTTCAGGAAAAGAATTGAATCATAAGGCTTATAGTAATGCAAGTCATGAAAGCCTCAAAGTTAAACAGTGATCTGTAACCGTACATAAATACATACAAAACAAACAAAAAATAGCAGTACTATTTACATCCCATTTTAAGCATGATAAAACTCGAGCGGAGACATGTCAGGCCATGCACAAAAGAGAGCGCTCACATTAGTATATTGATGGGAATAAAGTTCCTGCTAATTTACTGAATTCTCTTTTTAATGAGCTTTTCCAGTTTGCGGATACGGGAAGATTCTTGTTCAGGGGTGGGGGCGCTGAAGGACAATGATGGACCACCGTCTGGTCCTGAGGGCGGAGTGGGCAACCTCTGTCGGAAAAGCTCCAGCATGGTGCTCTGCTCACTCCGTTTCAGACCCTATAGATTTAGGGGTAAAAGAGACCAATATATTTCAAAGATCTTTATATTTTTAAAGATATAAATAACTTAATTATGAATATTTTTTTACAGTTCAACTTATTCTCTAATGAATCAATTAGAGCTGTTTGTGAACCAGTTGAACTAATTCTTTCAAAAGATCTGACTCAATACTAATAGATTGATTCGCTCACAAATTGGAAATTAACTACATGTGAAATTACCCGCAAAGGAACATTTAAAGTCATTATTGTGTTAAATGAGAAAATCATCTAATAGACATGACAAAAAAAAAATAGTGTTAGAAAAATGTATTTTGATTCAAAATGGAATTTATTACACAAACTTGAATTAATTACACTGCAATTACAATTGCATACATAATGGAATAAGATTAATGGGTATTTCACATTTGCACTCGTTACTCCTGTGATATTCCTTAACTATATCATATTTGCATTAGTTACTCCTGTTATATTCCTTAACCATGTCATATTATAAATATGAGAATAACTCATACAAGGGCATTTTTGTCCCAATATCAAAGATTTTAGGGGCATTCTATCTGTATAAGGTAAATGCATTAATCATTTTAACACATAATTTTTTCCATAACCAATTAATTAAATTAGTTGGTAGGATGTCCAAGGTATTGCTACTGACTTATAAAGCCCTAAACGGCTTAGCTCCAGTCTATTTAACGGATCTTCTATCGCCCTATAATCCATCGCGCTCTTTAAGATCACTAAATTCAAGGCTTTTGGTCATACCTAGGATATCCAGAACCACCAAAGGAGGGAGAGCATTTTCACATTTAGCCCCAAAACTCTGGAATAGCCTTCCTGATACTGTTCGTTGCTCAGACTCGCTCTCCCAGTTTAAAACTAGATTAAAGTCGCATCTCTTCAGCCAGGCATTCATATAATATTTTTAATCTTACAGTTCAAACTACAATCCGGCCTCTAGTTCATAAACGCCAGAGGAAAACTGGCCCCCGACTGAGCCTGGGTTCTCCCAAGGTTTTTTTTTCTCCATTGGGTCACCTGATGGAGTTTTAGGACACCATTAGGTCACTTGATGGAGTTTTTCGGTTCCTTGCCACTGTTGCCTTTGGCTTGCTCAGTTGGGGATATTTTGGGGATATTTAATTTGATTTTATCAATCAATAAATTCCACTAGAAACAAACCTTGTTGTATTATTTTAATTTAATACTGTGAAGCTGCTTTGATACAATCTGTATTGTGAAAAGTGCTATACAAATATACTTGACTTAAATTAACATGTTAAATCGACAAGCCATATATATATATATAATTTTTTTTTTTTTTTACAGTTTTATGTGGGTCTCCTGTTCTACTAGTGGTCAGATTTCATGAAATATGAGGAAGTTTTCACTGAAGCAAATATAACAGACTCACCTTCATATCTAGTATCTTCTGGAAAGTCTCAGGGTTGCTGTCAGCAAGGAGCTTAATGTAGTTGTCCACAAAGACCACGGATGGTTCGTGAGGGGCCATGACCACCTGAGAGGTAGAAGAAAAAAAAAAGAAAAAAGTCAGTTAAACTACAACTGGGTTCTCTGAACACATGACACTCTGGGAGCAGGAGACAACATAATACAGCGAGCTGATAGATAAAGCGCTAAACAAAGACAAAAACTTGAAGTGTCCATTTAAGGCTCATTTTAACAGCATAATAACTCTATGCTTGAACGAAGCTGAATTAGCCTCACCGGTCATTTTTTTGTGGGGTATAATGAGAGAGTCTCAATTGAGCAATAAAAAAAAAAATAGGTTGAATGAGGTACAGGCCTGCATTGTGAATCTGTTTCTTTTCCCTCCAAGGTTGGGAGAAAAAAAAAATGTTTAATTGGATATCTTGTGACCATTTAGATTTGTAACAGGGCAGAAAAACACATGGCTGACAGATACAACTGGGAGGGGGGGTGCATCTTAATCAGCATCCTGTGCAACATTTCCCTTTATACAATACCAATTATTCTTTATTTTCCTTTTACTCTCAGTACCTGAAGGGATACACCAGGATATGCGGATAAGGGTCAAAACAAAGCGGGACACGGAACACTTCAGATCATCTTGAATTCTTAACGTTCCTCCCTTACCACAGAGTGATTTACTTAGCAACCATCCTGGAGACAGGCCAAGGATAAGCCTCGAGAAGGCTTGTTGTAGTTACCTTGTAAATGAGAAAGAATAGAGAGAGCACGAAAAGGAAAACGCGAGGAGGGGGATAAAGTCTGCCTTTCCATTAATTTCCAAAACGAGCCACAATGGGGGGTGGGGGGTGAGACAGGCAAGAAAAAAAGAAAAAAAGAAAAAAGAAAAAGGAGAAGACTGTGGAAAACAGCCACGTCTCACAGGCAGCAGCAGCAGCATGCTTGGCTTGCGCTACCTCCTTCAGCTTCACATCTCTCTGAGGTTTGGGCCCTAGGATGGGCAGGAACTCATTCCCAGCCAAGGAAAGAGAGAAAAAGTGAAGACATCTTTAACAGATTACTCTCCACGTTTACCCTGTAATGAGCATCATGTGGACAGCCAAGCCACCACCAGCAATGAAGGTCCTGTTTCACCCATAAACCGCTTAACCGGTGTCACACTTCACTGATGTAATTCATCAACGATTAAGAAAGAACAATGACAAAGCGAGAATGAGATGGCAAACGATTGTGCCATTGTTTCACTAAGCACAATACAAACAATACCAGCCGCTGATCCGCCTGGTCAAATGGCAGCAGAGCCCCTTATGCTAAGGAGCATACTGAAGTATGAATGACTCTTCCAAGAGCCGCAGAGCAAAATGCTGATGGAGATGGAAGTAATTACCTGAGAGGCACCTGGGGCCCAACAAAGCCAATCATTAAACGCCAACCAGACTTTGAAGACCCACCGTATGCAAGTCAAGATCAAGGCCAGGTTTCTTACACAGACCTTCGAATTTCAATGAATGAAGGGCACTGGTCATGTGTTCATCAATATTTATTCAGTGTATTGTCTAATCTGGCTTATATAGAGATGGAAAGATACAAACTCGGCTGTTGCAGGGATAGTTCACCCGAAAATGAAAATTCTGTCAATTACTCACCATTGTCATTTCAAACCCATAAGACTTTCGTTCAGGTTTGAAACACAATTGACTATATTTTTTTATTTGGGTTCCTCCATTGAAAGTTAATTCCTCCAAAAATTCCTCTTAAAACCATTAAAAAAAAAAAAAAAAAAAAACCAAGCGGTTTAATCCAAGTCTTCTGAAGAGACAAGATCGCTTTATGATGAACAGATTTAACTTAGGCTTTTATTCAAATATAAAAAAATTGATCAACGCACATACATGGAGCTCGTCAAACATGATGAACGGAAGCTGAAACGTACTTGACGCACGAGAACCAATGAGGTTTGTTCTTGTGTCAAGAAAGAATGGGTCAGCTTTTTTTATCCATTTATTTAATTGGAAATATCTTTGAGTTTTGAAGTCTTAAAGGTTTGAATCAACATGAGGGTGTGTAAATGACAGAATTTTTGGGTGAACTGTCCCTTTTATGTAGCCCATGTTTTCTTATAGCATATTTCCTCTTTTGTAAATGCTCTTTGCATGATCTTGCACAATTAGAGCTGAACCCAGTATAAACATTAGGTGGATAAAGGCTGAATTCCAGGCAGTTAAAAGACCAGGAGCAGGAAAGCCCCGGAGAACCTCATAAAAGCCTGTGGAGCATGTGTGGGGCTGAAGATAAGGGTCATGGAGAGGAAGGTGGGTCTGGATATCAGGGAGAGGAAGATTCACTAAGGCACACGCTATCCTCTCCTCCTGTTGCATTTCATAGTACAACACAGAGCTCATACGCCCAACCAGAACATCTGTCTACACATAATATTAAAGGGAAACACGATTTTCCTTACACTTCTCAGTATCCGTTGACACTCTAATGTTTGCAACTAAATCAAGGTGCATGGATGGGGAAGAAATCATTGTGCCTCCCAACCTTTAAAAATGACTATATTCATCCCTCCACTTTCTGGGAGATAATCATTAGATCTTTAAGAGGTTTAAGGCCTGTTCACATTAAGACGAACATTCAGAACGAAAGTTTTTTCCCGATAAAACATTTTAATTTGACGGCTGTTTGCATCTGTTCATCCGTCAACGCGACAGCTTTTTACAGCAGGGTGTTATGAAATCTTTTCCATTCCATTGTGAAGAAAACTGGCCAACCAATAGGATTTGTGCTTCTGGTCATGTGCCTGGAGTGTGCATAGAACTACAACTTGGTCATAGCAACTATTGTGCTAATTGATAGTGATTAGCAGAAGAACTGTCAGATGGTGAAATTTTCATTTAAAAAAATCAGACCACATTTTTTAACCAAACATTTTGATGTGAACAGGCTTTACGCAGCTTGAATTCTGCTGTCACTAAAGCAAAATAGGGACAACCAACGAGTTTGTTCTGATCACGTCAAATTCACTTTAAAATCCATGTTTCTCTCTTAATAATTATATAACTTAACATAAGTTGTAAAGGGGAAAAGAAGTTTGAACCCCATTGTATGTTACAAGTCTATATGTAAATATAAGTAGAGATTTATGAGTGAGGAATATTAAACTGTGGACTGCTAAGGCTGCAGGCAGAAAAGCCAAGGCATGTGAGCACTTCCTGTCTCTCAGAGAGAGCTCATTAAACCAGACGTGCACAGCTTAGTAAATAACTCTAACCGAGCGCTGCACCACACAGAGCTTTATGAGCAGCTGATCATTAAAGACTTTCCTGTATTGAGCTTCTCATCGGGGAGGCCCGTTTAAAAAAGAATTGGGTGAAAGCTGAGCGATTTCTAAAATGTTTAAGGGTCGTGAATGAACATAAGGTCCCCACCTTGAGGATCATCTCCGCTCGAGTCATTCCTTTAACCACTATTTTGGTGTAGCTGGCCGGGGCTTTACGGACCACCTGAGAGCCAATGGAAGGGAGGTCTAGAAGAACGGTCTTGAGGGAATGTGTGTCCAGGAGTAGCTGTTAAGGAGAAGAAGAAAAACAAAACAAAAAGAAAATTGATTATAATCAATGTAATTTGAACTTAGTCAGGTCTATGAAACCCAAACATCCCAGTGTCTGAATCTCCACCTACCTGCTCTGCTCCAACCATGCTGATTGGCTTACACCTGAACAGGTGGTTGATGAACTTTGGAATGAAGGAGCTGAAACGAATGGATAGAAAGTACAGTTAGCAGAGGTTTAGCAAACCCTGTGTTATGAAAGAGTCTTTGTTGCGGTACTGACTTGGTGAACTTAATGCAGAACTGCGTGAAGTATTTCCGGGTGGAGGCCAGGTTGTCTCTAATGATGGGCACGTTTTGTTTGATGTGCATGATTACAGAGGTCACATACGGGCTTTGGTCTCCCACATGTTCCACACTCTGCCACGGCATCTGTACAAACATAGACAAAATCAACTTCAAGTCTAGTATAAATATCATAAAGACACTCTTAAACAATGTTGTTATTGTTAACTAAAACTTAAAAATGGAAATAAAGCTGAAATAAAAATAAAATAAATATTAGATGAAAAACCTAAAAATGACTGAAATAAAAATGAAAGTTGAGTAGAAAAACAAAATACCTATGACAAAAGCACAAACCAAATTTACTCAATGAAAACTGAAAATCAAAAAAATATGAATAAATACTATGATAGTATATAAACACTAAATAAATACTAAATTAACACTAAAATACGAAATATTTGTGTTTTTACAGTTTAATTTTAAATGAGTGTTAGATAACTGATAATAGGGGAAATAAGCATTACAATTAAACACCCAATATAGCCTGATATGATAAATGGGGGGGAGGGGATTTAATATCAGCCGATAACTGCTATGATACCGGTATAGTACCTTGCTCATAGCTGTAAGGGCTGGATCACATGCAGCATCCAGGTCCTGAACCAAGAGCTGGATACTGTTTGAGATAACCCTGCCAAACAGAGAGATTCATGGGAACATTACTTAGAAACTATTAATTTATTTCCTTGGGCAGATGTGTTTTTATTTAGTGTTGAGGGTAAAGTCAGTGTGACTGGTAATTACGTGCTAAAGGTGTCCATCTCCCCAGTTAAGTTGATTCTCTCCATCAATGACTTGTCCACCTTTTCCTTAAGCTTCTCCTCCAGCTGTGGACATGATATAAGACATTTGCATCATAAAACTATCCAACTATCCACTTATGATATGTTAATTGATGCATGCGTGTTGGTCACCTGCTGTGTGGTAGCCAGGCAGTATTCGGCTGTGCTTAGGATGCTGCAAATGAGACACAGCTCTTCCATTGTGAACTTGGCCGCTTCTGATCCCTCTTTCTCCTTCAGCAGGCTGCTGATGGTCAGACCACCACTATTGGTGCTGGTCCTGCAAGCAAACAAGCACAAACATGGTTACCAAAGAACACGAACTCAACCCTCCAGCCCTCCCCGCTGAAAGAAACAGAAGAAAGACTGCATGGAAACCACAAGACAGCTTCTCAAAAACAAAAGATCCCTTTTGAAACTCCCAAAGACAATACGGGGTAAACCACACAAGGCGACGGGTGGGGATTTTTCTTCTTTTGAAAAGCGGCAACAAGAAACCCCACAAATGCGACCACACAGAAACGTCCACTCGCTCTCCTCTCAAGCATCACCACAGCATAAACACCCCGAATAAAAGCCCCAGCAACTGGGAGGATCAAAATTCTACCATAACAAGGGAGAAGGACCAAATAAAAAGTAATGTGAGAAAGTCAGGTGGCTCAACTCACTTGGGAAGGTTTCCAGAGAGGATCTTCCAGGCATACTCGCGCAGATACTTCTGGAAGATGGTGCTCAGAGCAATCATGGGTTCTCCGGTGCTCAGTTGCGAGCATTGCACCATACACTTCTTGTAGTACACGAAGAGATCTGCACAGCTGGGAAGTACAGCACCTCCCTCATCTGTCCCTGATTTAGGGGGACCCTGTGCCCGGAAATCAGCAACAAAACGGTCGATCAGCTCTCCGAGATTTCTAAGACAGAAAACAAAAACATTAAATGGCAGTAGGCCTAGACATTATCTACATTTCCTCCACTGCATAAATCTGTGGAATGGATTTAAACATTGCAACATATGTTAAACAGAATAAAATAAAATAAAAAAATACTAATTAAAATCTTGCATATTTTGTATTTTATTAATTCATTTATACATCTGTGGATATGCATTTATTTATTTTATTAAAGATACTAGGATCAGTGAAGTTCTAAATGTTTTCAGTACTGCTTAGTTTCAATATCAAAACAAAGCAAATGAAATAAAATATATGCAAGGTGAATTTTTTTGGGGTATTGGGGTGACCAATCTGATCTCTGTGTTTTGTTGGAAAAAAATACTAAATATTAAAAATGAAATCAAATAAAAAATTTGGGAGAGCTATCTGGTGGACACTGTTTTGTTGGAAAAACTACACAATGAAATATTTAAAATAAAGTATTTGCCAAATATTTGCTTTTTTGGGACAAAGTATATGATGGATGCTTTGAGAATAAAAACTTGGTAACTGAAAACAGTTAAATTAGCAAAAACATTTAATATAGTAAAAAAAAAGAAAAAAAAGATTGCACCACATATCTGACTATGACAGAAATCCTAATGTGTTAAACTTGCTTTGAACAGCGATGTATTGTAAGGTCAGTAAATAGGCCATCTCTCTCAGCACTGAGTAATCAGAGAGATGCTGACCCCAAGAGAAGAATGTGGACACTCTCATGCCAGACAGGTCAGTGTGAACTGGTATAATGCAAGCCATTGTTAACAGAAAGGTCATTCTGCTTTAGGCAGTGCCAGCGGAGTGTTTCATGGGCCAGAGAAGGGCCTGTACAAGAAGCCCTTTTCTTGGGCACCCCGTGGCTGAGAGAGAGGTAAAGAACGAGACCAGACGAATAAAGAAAGAAATCAGCTGCCGTTTTCAGGTTGTCTGCAGCATCTGTGGTTACCAGCTAATGGGAACCATTTTTGCCTCAGTGGTGAGGCGGAGAGAGTCAGACAAGAGAACTACTGAAAAGGGGTGTGCAAGAGAGAAATGATCACAAGCTAAATGAATGGCCTTATTCCCATTTGGCTTGTCTGACATGATTGTGCACAACGTTCCAGCACATTTCACTCACTTATCCTGCGACTCGATGTAAACGTAGAGATGAGGCTCAAAGCACTTGGACACTATGCCGTGGAAGGGGTTGTCTGGAGCCTTGGGCTTCTTTGGCTGTGAACAGCAAAACATTACTTAATCAGAAACGGTTTAAGAGGTTCCTTTACATGTGCCAGTGTTATTTTATTATCAGTGATATGCTATTACAGTTGAATTAGATTTTATTTTTTATATTTTCATGTTTTTTTTTGTGTGCATTTTCATTAGTTTACATAAATCTATATAGTTTTTATTCATTTGTATTAAATAGTTGTTATTTTAGTGCTTCAAGTTAAACAGAATGAAAATGAGAAATGCTGCCTTGGAAACTAGCTGAAAAAAATAAGTTTACTTTTTTAGTTTACTTTAATTTAATTCAAGTAACAATTTGTTTTATGGTTTAAGTTAAAGACAATAACCCTGGCATGTGCAACAGTTTGACAGGAAGGTGAAAGGAAATTCTGTTGCAAAAACACCACAGTGATAACGGTGAACTTTCGAGGAACCCAAATCATCAGAAATGTTCTTACAACAGCTAAAACTGAGAACATCATTGCCAATTTAAAGATAAAAGGAAATAAGTGTGCAATAAATATAGGACCTGAGCCAAAGTCAAGCTGTTGTTATATTAAAGTACACATTAAGTGTTTGATAAATACATAGCAAATAAAGACTTCTAAACACACCGCGTCTTGAATGTTTTCATAACACGTCAATTACAGAGAATAAGCGCCTGATCCAGGCTAGAGTTCAGATGTAAGTCAAATCAAACTACATTAGAAAGAAATGTAAATTGCTGGAATGGTACCAAATTTCTATCAGAGGATGGGTGGAGTATAGATTGGATATGGTGCAAATAGGGTCATTGCTGCATGATAGAGAGAAAAAAAAAGATAAGCAGCCTCACTCTATCCAGATCTTCCTCCTTTTCTGATACATTGTCCTCTCCTGACTCATCTTCCAGAAAGGGGTTTGTTGGCTCTAGAGGCGTCTCAGTTTTTTTCTGCTGAAGAGAGCAAAGGAGAAGAAACATCACACAATAGCCAGATTACCAGCATGTTCACGCCTCAGTAAAGCCCTTTGCCCGCAAACAGGCATGGTCCAAAACAAAATGCAAGTGTGGGATTTCCTCACCCCGGGCCCGTTGTTCAAGGTGCAGCCCGAGAAGCGCTTAGCCAGCAGTCCCTCGAAATTGGTGGTCCTCTGAATAGCGAAGAGCAAAAGCTTGACCTCGATCTCCCTGGCACGGGTCCGCATCAGCTTGGCTAGCTCGATTCTGATGAGCAAATGAAACACAGACATAGTCCTTCTTGGCACGTTAGGTTTTGCTCACAACCCTGTGTCTAAAACTTCAGGTCAGTGCTTTTATAGGTCAGCGTGTGCAGATGCCTGGTTTGGCTGTTAAAGGAGCCACAGTGGATCAGTGTTGTATTCAAAAGGAAAGATTTAGTTACCATCAGCTTGAAAAATAACCTTTTTGAGAGCCTCCATAGGGAGAAGATGGTGGTGTGGTGTATCCATTCTTATATAAAGTTTTGTCAAAAAATGAGAAATTTATTAGATTGGATTACAGTGGACCTCAAACGTTCTTTCCAGGCATTGAGGGTTTTGTTATGACTCTTTTGAGAGGAATTCGACTATAGACAACACACATACACACACATAGCCTACTTTAGACTTTATCCCAGACATGTAACCAGTTCCTTTCCATCTAATCATTCATGTCGTACTGTGCACAATTATGTCTTTTGCTAAATCATGCCATAGTGGTGTGCTGTATAATGTCTAGTCTTCTAAGCTAACCACTAAATGCACATGTAATTCCCCAGGTATATTTTTCTCTATGGGGCAATGGAGATAATGAGGATTTATGCTGTGCTGATATCATGTCGGAATTACCGTAATTACAATTCTACTCAGACTCTTCAGACTCAATTAATAGTTTCTATGGCAACACTCATTATGCCAAAATGTACCCATGTCTGGCTTTGTCATTGAAGACAGCAAAATATATAATCACTATAAATGCCTTCCTTTATATTCTCTTTTCTTCCCCCAAAACACAAAATATGCAGAGGTACCTACATACACTACAGTTCAAAGGTTTGTACAGTTTTTTATATGTTTTCATAAGTGTCTTATGCTCACCAAGATGAATATTGTGAAATATAAAAATAACTGGAATGGTACTAGAAATTTAGTTTTTTTATTATTATACAGTCACATGACTTGTTGAGATATGTGCACATGACTTTTTGGATGTGCATTCAGGAATTTATGTGAATGTCTTGACAAAAAAGAAAATCCTCCACAAGTGAAAAAAAAAAAAGAAGAAGATTTTAATGGTTTTATGGAAATGTAATTTAAATCCAACATTCTATATCCCAATATTTACATAAAAATGTGGATAGAAATTTGACTAATGACATGAATGAACTTATGAAGAGCTAATATTATGTGAATGCATAATATTATGTGAATGCAGTGTTAGTGCGAGGTGTTCAGTTGGTACCTGGTGATATGACAGAACTCTACAGCGATGCGCTCGGTCATCCACCACTCCTCAGGGAACATTCGTCCATACTTCTCTTCATAGTCCACGAGCTGACGCTTGATCCACGCATAGCGCCGGTCTATTTTGTCGAGCCACGCCACCTGTACTCAGGACAAACAGCAGAACAGACCGTAAGAGATATGGTTTAGCACAATTTCTGCATATACAGGATGCAAAAGGACACACTCACATCCTGGTTCTCTTGGAAGAGAACTAGGTATTCTGACAGGTGCTGCCTGATGAACTTTTTGATGATCTCCTGCTTAATCCGAGGATCCAGGACATTCGCCACCAAGCAGGCATCTCTGAGAACAATGCTAGGACCTCCAGATTTCTGTAAATAACAAACTAAATGTTTTTTATCTGGCACAAGAATAGAGACTAGCTATGCATTAATACTAAAAGTTGATTATTTGTAATCTTTTCATCAGAACGCAATATCTGCACCTTTGACCCCTGGGCAGGAAAAGTCTCCTCGAAGTCAGCCAGTATCTGTGTACCAAGCTCGCTCTGTGCGGCTTTAACTCTGAGGAGGGGCAAAACAAATGGGTTAGTGTTTACAAGACACCTGGTAGTTTCAGGATTCCCTGGTGTCTAGTGAGATTATCAAAGCAATAAAGTCAAGACACCAAATGTTAAAATCTAGAGCAAAACCAGCTACATTTTACAATACTTCATAACAACTGAATTTAAAGGGGTTTATGACATGAATTTTTTGAAATATGTTCCTTCTAATGCACACTTATAATATTAATAAAGTTGTAAAAAAAAAACAAAAAAAAAACATATATATACACGTGAGGAAAAACAATTATTTTCTACCTTCATTCTCTGTTTGAAAATCCATTTTCTAAGGGGCGGCTCCTTTAAGGCTTGTAAATGCCACTGTTATGATTGGCTAACGTCGTCTTTGCATATGAAACGGTATTAACACCCACTCATTATTGCACGCAAGTAAGTGTTTTGAAAACGTTATCTATACAAAACTGTAATTTACACAAAAAGCATTATGAAATAATTTACTTGCGGTTTGTGATGCAGCTGCAGTCAGATCCAATACAGTTGACTGCTTCATCTTTCAACAAAAGCTTCTTTGCGAACTCTCCATTACACTGTGCTGCATCACAAAATGCTCTCTAGTGCGTGGACAGACTCTAGTGCGTGGAGTGTGTCAGAAACTGAATGCTGTATCAAGTTTATAATGGGTTCTATTTGCTTTTGATGTCTATGTCAGCCGTTAAGCGACTGAATAACAGTGGGTGGGGCCTATGGTGTGACGATGTATAACTATTCTTCGATGTCTTGCTCTGGAGGCAGTCATATGCAAATGTATTTTCCCGTGCGACATCACAGATCCCACAATATCAAAGCGAGCCATTTTTGGAGCTTGATTAAAAAGGTAGGATAGGCAATTTCAGAGAGGCTAGCAATAACAAACTAGCTTTGAAAGCATAAGATCCCGTCTCTGAAGCCACACCTCCTTTAAATTACATGAACGCACACAGCCAGAGCAGAGTCTGCAAAGCGTCACAAGAAACAGCGTTAATTTACCTCATGTCCCAAAGCACATAACAATAATAATGGACGTAAACCGATTCATTTCGCCATTGATAGGGTTGCCACAGAAACGCATAATTTCAAGCAGCTCCAAGTGCGAATGTCACAGGTTACCATCTGAAGAGAGATTCAACCAGTATAACAAAAATTGTTTCTGAAAAACAACTCTACCTTTAATTAAATGCTTTGTTTATAATGAGGTGAAACATGGTGGATGTCTTAATGGCACAAAGACCTCTTATATGTCAAAAGATCCAGGAAATCAAAATTTGATTTGCGTCATGACTCACTTTTATATGAAGGAAATATACAGTGAGGAAAATAAGTATTTGAACACCCTGCTATTTTGCAAGTTCTCCCACTTGGAAATCATGGAGGGGTCTGAAATTGTCATCGTAGGTGCATGTCCACTGTGAGAGACATAATCAAAAAAAATCAGAGATTTTGATCAAAGGATAAAAAAAATCCAGAAATCACAATATATGATTTAACTATTTATTTGTATGATACAGCTGCAAATAAGTATTTGAACACCTGTCTATCAGCTAGAATTCTGACCCTCAAAGACCTGTTAGTCTGCCTTTAAAATGTCCACCTCCACTCCATTTATTATCCTAAATTAGATGCACCTGTTTGAGGTCGTTAGCTGCATAAAGACACCTGTCCACCCCATACAATCAGTAAGAATCCAACTACTAACATGGCCAAGACCAAAGAGCTGTCCAAAGACACTAGAGACAAAATTGTACACCTCCACAAGGCTGGAAAGGGCTACGGGGAAATTGCCAAGCAGCTTGGTGAAAAAAGGTCCACTGTTGGAGCAATCATTAGAAAATGGAAGAAGCTAAACATGACTGTCAATCTCCCTCGGACTGGGGCTCCATGCAAGATCTCACCTCGTGGGGTCTCAATGATCCTAAGAAAGGTGAGAAATCAGCCCAGAACTACACAGGAGGAGCTGGTCAATGACCTGAAAAGAGCTGGGACCACCGTTTCCAAGGTTACTGTTGGTAATACACTAAGACGTCATGGTCTGAAATCATGCATGGCACGGAAGGTTCCCCTGCTTAAACCAGCACATGTCAAGGCCCGTCTTAAGTTTGCCAATGACCATTTGGATGAACCAGAGGAGTCATGGGAGAAAGTCATGTGGTCAGATGAGACCAAAATAGAACTTTTTGGTCATAATTCCACTAAACGTGTTTGGAGGAAGAAGAATGATGAGTACCATCCCAAGAACACCATCCCTACTGTGAAGCATGGGGGTGGTAGCATCATGCTTTGGGGGTGTTTTTCTGCACATGGGACAGGGCGACTGCACTGTATTAAGGAGAGGATGACCGGGGCCATGTATTGCGAGATTTTGGGGAACAACCTCCTTCCCTCAGTTAGAGCATTGAAGATGGGTCGAGGCTGGGTCTTCCAACAAGGAGTGGCTCTGTAAGAAGCATATCAAGGTTCTGGCGTGGCCTAGCCAGTCTCCAGACCTAAACCCAATAGAGAATCTTTGGAGGGAGCTCAAACTCCGTGTTTCTCAGCGACAGCCCAGAAACCTGACTGATCTAGAGAAGATCTGTGTGGAGGAGTGGGCCAAAATCCCTCCTGCAGTGTGTGCAAACCTGGTGAAAAACTACAGGAAACGTTTGACCTCTGTAATTGCAAACAAAGGCTACTGTACCAAATATTAACATTGATTTTCTCAGGTGTTCAAATACTTATTTGCAGCTGTATCATACAAATAAATAGTTTAAAAATCATACATTGTGATTTCTGGATTATTTTTTTTTGATTATGTCTCTCACAGTGGACATGCCCCTACGATGACAATTTCAGACCCCTCCATGATTTCTAAGTGGGAGAACTTGCAAAATAGCAGGGTGTTCAAATACTTATTTTCCTCACTGTATTATAAAGTATTTTCTAATATGTTTTTTCGAAGTAAACAGTCATTAAAAACTATGTGCTGATCTCTATTAGAGCAATGTGTATAGCTGGTACCTAGATCCCTCCTAAAATAATGGCTTGAATTATAACTATTGGCAATTGGGGGATAAAAATGGAACAGAGACAGAAATATCAGCTACTTTTATGAAACCAGACGTAAATTTTAATTCTATTAAACAATAAGGCCAAACTGTACTTTGGACTAAAAATCTCAGAGACAGTGTAACATAAGCTCAATTCCACGAAAGGGTCTGGAAGAACCACAACTTGATGATTAGAAGATGCTCTTTTCATTTCTGAATCAGTTGCTGGCACAAGTGTCTTCCAAAATAAACATCAAGATACTCAGAGGGAGAGAGAGTGAGTGAGTGAGAAAGAGAGACGGAGACACATGCACTTGCCAGTCAGACACCAGTCTTCAACGTGGCACATGGCTGCCAATTTGCTCTCTCACCAGCTCCATTAAGACCTCCACACTGTCTGAACCACAGCACATCCCTCAGCTGCCGCCCCTGATCTCTGAAACATCTCTGCCACACCTTATAACCAACCAGACATCTCCATTTAGGGACAGTCGGGCTCGGAAAGCAAGCATCTCAGTTTCTCCATATTTGGCATGTACTAATATTAAACATCACAAAGATCCAATTAGACATCACAAGAATTCTCTCAAGACTTTTTTTGTCCTGTAATATGTGTTAAGCTTGTGTAGTTCAAAACAACATAACTTAAATCAGCCCATCTGATCACCAAAGGGGGGCTAATATTATTTACATTGTAAATTCCTAGGCACAGTCCCCACCCTCATCAAATATAATCTCTTTCTACACCACAAAAGAAACGGACGAGAAAAAAATGAGTCACGCAGCGGTCAAAAAAGCGCTGATGTACTTTGGCACACTTAAATGCTGTTTTAACAAAAACACTGGATTCGCTTGATGTACAAATGCACGTTCAACCAAACAAACTCTCATCATTACTCAAGGACGCCTGTGAAAGTTCTTATGAACTGAATGGGTAAACTTGACAACAGGGGCACTGAAATGGAACCGCGGAAACATGCTTTTCCAGAGAAACATTTAGAACCTGGAACAATCAGGGGAATCATATTTCCACATCAAACACCCTTCCTTGCCATCTGCTTATGAAACAACAGCTTTATCAGAGCATCCAACATAAACAAGCAATGGGAAGCACAGAATCATAGGGACCGGAGCCTCATTTCTTTCCGAACAAAAGGCCCAGTCTCTGAGCCTGCAGGGGACGTGGACAGCACCACCCAAACCAGAGAAAGCACCTCCACTGGGAAAGGCCTGAAACAAAGAGACGCTTTCCGCTCTGGGAAAAGTCCAAAGTGGGGGGAAAAGGTAAATAATGAGACACTGTGAAGCAGATTTCCTTCCTGCGCTCATCTTCAGTAAACATAAACAGGATCTTCAGACTCTCAGCACCACGACTTAGTCAAATAAACAGTGTTGAGAGAGTCTTGTGCTTGTATCCTTACCTCTCTGAGAGCTGGCGTATCTGGGGGATGCCCATGTACTTCTGGAAGTGCTCAAGCACGTTGACTACACCCTGAAGGAGATTGGCCACCTCCCCATACTGCCTCTTTCGAGTCATAGCTCTGCAAAGGTACAGCGAGACAAGTTTTTAGCACACTACTATGAATGAGCAAACATACTGATCTTGGGAAAAGGTATCTTGAATAAACATACTCAAGAGAGTCCACACCGCCAGCCAGCATGTGCAGGTGATTGAGGGTGGTTATAGAAGTCGTCAGGTGACGCTTTGCATGGTCCAACTGCTTGATGTCCCGTGTGATCTCTTTCACCTGAAGGATTTATTTTTTTGTTGATATATTAGGTATGCACTGATATTTATTATAATATTATTACTGTATGTATAATTATATTTAGTGCTTTCAAATAGATTAATCATGATTAATCGCATCTAACAAAAAAGTTGTTTACATAATGTGTATATATATATGATAATATTTATATATATACACTATATACATGTCTGTGTGTGTATACATACTGTATATACACAGACATGCACACACACACAAATATATAAATATGATATTATATACAAACTCATATATTATGTAAACAAAAACTTATGCTAGATGCGATTAATCACGATTAATCTATTTGAAACCATTAATATTATATTATAGCACAATATCATCCGAAAATTATTCTATGATGCTGATTTGGTGCTCAAGGAACATTTCTTATCAATGTTGAAAAGATGTCTTTTTTCAGGATTCTTTGATGAATAGAAAGGTCAAAAGAATAACGTTTGTTAGTTTTCGTTTGTTTGAAACAAACCTATGAATGGGATTATATTATATTACGTTATTTATATTATAAATTAGCAATAAATATAACTTTATTGCTAATGATAAAAAAATAAATAAAAATAAAGTCTATACAACTTGGTCAACTCTAAAACTAAAATCAATCATAAACGTAACAAGTGAATTTAGGAATCACATCAATATAATGTAGTGTGAATTTTTTTTTTATATATATTTGCTCAAGATTATTTTTAAAAGTGTTATTAAATTATTAGTGTTGAGTATGTGAGCATTAAATGATGGCAAAGGTAATCTATTTGTAAAAATAGACAAAATGAACATGCACAATTCAATTACTATTGATCCAATACTAAAGATGATTTATCATTATTATTTATTCAATACTAAAAACACTATTGGCTAATAACCTATATGGTTTCATCCACCCTTCTTTATATTGCTGGGTACACAGGAACAGAGCTTTGCTATTGTTCTCCTGCCTTCCTCCCCTTGCCCTTCCTCTGTTCTGCACTGCATAACATTCACAGATGGCCAGTGCATTACCTTGGGCTCAAAAAGAGTGCTGTGGACAAAACCACAGGATGTCACAGTTTCTTGTGCCTTGGTTACCCAGCCTGTTGGGGTGGGTGGGTGGTGAATGGCTATTTACTCTGGGTCGACTTTCAGGCCTTAAATGACTAGGTTCCTGTCTAGCGGGCTTATTTTTACTCACCATTTGCTCCGATTTCTCCGCTTTGTCTTTGATGTCTTTGATTTTGCCAAAGAGTTGCTGGATGGCTTTCTGGGCCTCCTCCAATGCCTGGAAGAGGAGACAAAAGATCTAAGATGACCCAAACAGCACCGCGGTAGCGTTTTCTTACAGCTCTCTGTCAGTTCGATGTTTTCTGTGAAACAGCAACCTGAAGTTCACTGGCTTGAGTTCAGTTTGTGTTGGGCTGGTTTCATCGCTTTCAAAGTAGGCGATTAGAAAAACAGACACTCAATCTAAATCTTACTGCCACATCAAAAGCAATTAATAATGAACCCATATTTAATATGAAAATACAGGCTGAATGACATTTTAATGAACTTGCTTCCTGCCTGCCCTCCTAACCCTTCAGCTACTATATTATTTTTAGTGGGAAGATTTCTGTGCTTCAACAGGGTGGGGAACAAACCGCACGGCCTGATGAAACCAGTTTTTACTTGACATTCTTGTATGCGAAGACTGCAGCAGCTGCAGTTTTGGCCCTTCCACATGTTGCCCCACCTGATGCCACCACATCACAAGGCTCCCGGTTTGGCCCTGAAGGGATCCAACCTTACTGGCCACTCAAATGCAGAGTCACAGCAAGTGGCACACCTCCCACGGCAGCCACACTGGCAGTGTTTGGACTCTGACAATGCATAATTACTACTTCCTTTAAAAGCAGCTGCAGCACTGGATGAGTGGGAACACTGGCTGCTGCCAATGTATTTAGAGACGTGCATCGGCTGAGAGTGGAGAAAGTTTGGCCGTTCCTTTTGCCTTGCTTCTTCACAGGCAAATGGAATGCTAACAGCCGGCACCAGCTGCCCCCTGGAATTTACCACTTTTACAAGCCGCCTCAAAAACACAGAGATGCTTTGAGCCACACCGTGTTAACAGCAATGCATCCTCCTTTCAAAGAAAGGATTCTTCAAATTGCAGTATTGCAAGGTCATGCCAAGACTTTTTATGGCTTTGAACAAAAAGCAGAACTAGAACCCAGGTGTTAACTGGGATGCATCTAGTTTAAAGTGGCCATGTTGTAGTTGCGCATAAGAAGAAGCTATCCAGAGTCGATTTTCTGAGGTTAGAAAAATGCTTGTTGGAGGACAGTCTCTGGATCTCCTTCTTATACTGCTGATCAGAAGAAAGAGAAAGAGAGAGGTTTATTTGGATCTGGCAGGAAGGAGAGCAGCTGCTATGCATGTGGACTCTATTTGCAGTTTCAGGATGTTTCCCCCTCCACCCACAGATGGTTTAGGCAGCCCACAGACTACAGGACGACATGGATGCTGGGATGCCTGCTACATTTCCCTGTAGTGTTGTGACTCGACTAAAGAATATGCAGGAGCACTGAGAAAGAAAATGTTGATTATTAGGACAGTTTAACAGCTGCTGACAGGCATGAATGAGACTGTGTGGTTATTTCCTCTGTGATTATGTGGTCAATCATTTACAGCATTCCACACGTGCACTAATGATGATTATCCTACTAATTATCCTACATGTAATTATTTTATAAACTGCTGAAGAGATTATGAACAGCTCTGTTTACTCTATTAAATGTCATTACCTTCGGGTTACAATTTTCTTTGTTCTGCAAGATATCAAATATGTTGGGTGATACTAAAATGGTCATTTTAAATGTCTATGGTCATTTTTAATATCTTCTTCTGCCACGGGGGATTTTGATTTACAGAATTGTCCTGAGATTTGCCCTCGAATTTCACCCATCAAACTATGATTCACATTTGTTAGTGAGTAGCTTTCATATAAAACATTGAGATATACAAGTTATTTTTATGTTATGAGAAATTGCTTAAATATTGCCTAAAAGCAACATTGCGCAACAGTGGAATGGATGTACACTACTGTTCAAAAGTCAGGGGTCAGCAAGAGTTTTTATTTCTTAATTAATACTTTTATTTAGCAAGGTGCATTAAACTGATCAAAAGTGACAGTAAAGACTTTTAAATTGCTACCAAAATATATATTATAAATGCATGCTGTTCTTTTGAACTTTCTAGTTATTAAAAAATCTTGAAAAAAATGCATCTCTGTTTCCACAAAAATATGAAGCGGTACAACTGATGATGCTGCAAATTCAGCTTTCCCATCACGGGATTAAAAAATAAATTTTAAATTACATCAAAACAGAAAAACGTTTTAAATTGTAATATTTACTGTATTTTCAATCAAATATTGCAGCCTTTGTGAGCATAAGAGACTTTTGTCAAAAACATTTAAACAAATCTTACCAACCCCCAACTTTTGAACGGTTGTGTAGCTCTCCTTTGCAGTTATCATGCTTCTTATTTGAATTTTTTTTAATGTCTCATTGTATTAGTGAAAGTCAAATTTAATTTAAAAGTCAGTAAAAACCTGATTACAGATTAGACTGTCATGTAAAAGCCCATCTATTCTGTATTCAACAATTCTGCTAAACTATTTAGCTAAATTAAATTGTTGACATGACAGTTTAATGACATCAGCTAAATGTACAGTGACTCGATTTCAACACAAATACTTAAAAAAAAATATTTGATTAATTTTAACATACTCAAATACCATACAAGAAAAGAAAAGACAAACAAACAAACAAAAAAGGGTTAAAGCCTAGGCATTAAGTCGCTAAAACCTCTGTCAACAAAGCCTGCGATGACTAAAACAACTCCAAAGGGACAATCAGGGATCGGTCTATAACGACTGATAGAAAACCACACATGCAGCAAACTTTCCATCCTGTGTTTAGATTAAATATTTATACTACATTCTTGGGGAGGCTCCTTCTTGGCATTCCTAATAAGCAACTCCAGATGCCAAAAACTACATGAGACATCCTGATCCCAACTGGCTCCCTGACAGCTATAAACCTCTCATCTGAATGCTCCATCTGGGAACAACAACATGGCAAACTTTTTATATGGAACTTTCTGCAGCACTGAGGAAAATAATGTATATTAGCGCAAACCCTGCGTGAGACAAAGGGGAAGGCAAAGAGAGGGATCCCTCTAATAATCTGCACCAAATGTTTTGGCCCACTGTTGACTTTCCTTTATGAATGATATCACAAATCTATCTAAGTTTCCCCACATTGTCAAATGCCTGGAAAATATTTCCAGGTTGCTGTCCGTTAACAATGATATAAAATAGTACTTTCCTCACACTGTAAATGTCCTGATAAGAACCACAAAAATGTTTAGAAAAGTCAGGGAAAGACTCCCCACCCCCCTGCAACTCCCCACGTAATCCACATAAGAGTTATTATAGTTAACTAAAACCATATAAAAATGTCATTTCATTTCAGCTAATTCCCAAGGAAACATTTCTCAATTTCATTTAGTTTGACTTGATGTACTAAATAGCTTCAACTAAAATTAATACAAATTTATGTATATATTAAAAAACTAAAATAAATAAACATGAAAAAAAAAAAGAAAAGAAAAAAAAAATCAAATTGAAAACCAGTTCAGAATAGTAAAAAAAAAAAACACAGCATCTGACCCAAACAGCAGGCAGACGATAACAAAACCAGAGAGGAGTCTGGGTCTTTAAACAGGGTGAAACATCTGTGGCGTGACTGCCTCAGATACTATTTGTCCAGCCCTCAGCTTCATCCAAACTTCAAAGAGACTCAGTCACAAATAAGATGCCCGACGCCCAATTCTAACTTTAGCATTTTCTTTACCACTGGGGAGAAGGTGAAAATACTCAGCTAAGACAAACACATCCGTCCACCTCCTCCACACAGCTAGAAATGTCATCAAGCAGACCCCTGGGATCCCGTTCCAGACACGGATGTCTCCATCTCACTGATAAAGTGAGAAAACTGCACAGACTAAACAACAAAAAAAAAAGCTTCAGTGGGTCTTTCCAGTCCTCTCCCTCTGTCTCCACCATCACTCCCAGCCTCGAGTTGGGACGTGTAATCCACACTTCCCGCCGTTCCATCTGCTGAAAGGATTTTTCCTTTGCTCTGTGGAAACAACTCAGAAGGCTAAGGGCCGTGAGACTCGCGGCCCCGCGTTAACAGCGATCCGTTCAGACACAACCAGTGCACAAAAGCGGTGCATGCTGGGTAATTCAAGCTCAGCTGACCCCACTCGTAGGTCTCAGCCACACTGGCTTTTAACAACCCAATCGCATTTCACCTCAGCATGCTGCTCTGATTAAGAACGGATCTGTGTTGAATCAACATTTTCAGCCTGGTCCAAGAAATAGTAGGACACTAAACCACAATGTGGAATGGAACTGTTGCGAAGAACAGGAAAATTCGGGGGAAAGTGTGCCTTCCTTTCCAGGAAGACACAGCATCTGGGACTTTCAAGAACCTCGGTCACTTCCAGAGATGAGAGATGGAAGAGATGCAAAAGACATCCATAATGTCGAGAGCTGTTGTGAAGCGGGCAGAGAGGTTTACCGCGCACAGTATAACATTCTAAAGCTGCTTCAACCACTACAATGGTTTGATTAGAGTACAAAAACACTTATTTAGTTCGCCCAAACATGAAGACTCTGTCATCATTTACTCACTCTCATGCAGAAGAAAGTTGTGCAGGTTTAGAAGATATTTTAAAAAATGTGGGGCTTTTTGTCCACACAATTAAAGTCAGTGGGGATGTTGTTTTGGACCCCATAGACAGTTCAATATATCTTCTTTTGTGTTCTACAGAAGTTAGTCAGTAATAAAAAATGTTGTTATCTTACAGCCTGGAACAAGATGTGGCATAATGTTGATGAACCCAGATCATTGCTTTCATGCTATTTATTTGCCATTTATTCCTATAACCTGAAAACTATGGAGTTATGAAGGGGAGAAAGCTTTATATTTATTATTTTGATCTTAAATTATTCAAAGTCATGATCCCAACAGAACATACGGCATTGATCTGACATTACGTATGTGGAACCAAATTACTCACCTGTCTGCCATCTTGCCCCACATTAGTCTGTCCCCTCACCACTGTCCTGATGTTGTCATCCAACCGTCTGATTAAAGGAATTATAAATAATATCAATTTAATAAGAATCAATAACCTCCACATATAAATGCAGACCATGTCAGGGTCTAAATATTGAAAACTCACCTGATTTTAAGTCGTATGTTATTCACCACATCGTCTATGTTCGCCAATGACTACAAAATTATTTGAAAGGGGGGGGGGATACATAAACACAACTGAAAATACATCAGCTATCCTTTAATATAATTTATCTCTTTTAAAAGTCAACATCTCATAAGTCAGTTCTTCATGTTCAGAGAGAGTAGCGCTCTCTAGTGGCAAAGAATATGAACATTCAATAGGCTGCAATGTAAAAAACATAAATATTAGTAGTATTATTGGTCACTGGACTCAATATGGGTGACCTAAACACAGATAGACAGGCATTCAATTTGATTCATTAATTATTTGTATTATCAATGCTAATAGCAAACAATAGTAGCCTATATTGCTCAGAACTAAAAAGTTTCAGAATGTTGACCATTTATGCAAGCTTTCTAATTCAGACTCACCTGCTCTGTTGGAAACAAGGTATTAATGTATTCAACAGCATTGAAGTCCGCTCGATCCAAAGGGTCTTGGCTGGGGAATACCTAAATATTGAACAGATGTCATATGACAAGGCCAAGCCCAGAAAAGCAGGCTCTGCTGATTGAGGATCAGCTGGCCACAATGTTGCTAGAGATGTTCTGTGAATCTGAAGTGAACATCAAGCTTTACTACACTGCAGTCCATTCAGGTGGCACCAAAAACCTTAACAAATAGATCTAAAAAGCCAGTTGTATTACTGATCTTATGCTGGACTCAACTGGAGCCAGTGGAAGAGAATTATTATTGCTCAATTAACCACTATAAACAATTCTGCACATCATTCCTCTCTAATGATGCTTCTTTAGTCCAGTTCTTTTTCTTTCTCACTGTGTTTTGGAAAACATTAATAAACAATGTGTTAAGAACATAGACTAAAACTACTAACGTTAGTTCATTTTACGATCACCAAGAGATAATTAAATATAATTAGATAGAAATTGCAGTGCAATTTAAGTTCTTCATTTTGTGTCTATTCTAAACGGACTCGTTTAAACGCTTGAATGTGCCAATCTCTTTTTTCCTGTCTTGACACCTCCCATATCAAATAGCAAGCTAGCAATGACAAATTTACGTTTGCGGGTCCGTCGTTTTAAAAAACAAAGTCGGTTTTGACAACAGTTATCTACGTAAACAAAAAGGTAAAATGATAAATAAAACAGACAAGACCAAAACTGTGAGCTTCACTGGAGAAGTATCAAACTGGCTATTAGCATCTCATGAGAAGACACACTCTCTGACACTACAATAAAAACAGATTCAACCCCAATTGATCTCTTACCTGCTCAATGGCCAGCTGCACTTCTGGAGTAAGGTGTAATATCGCCTCCAAATCTTCCACAAACTCTAATTCTTCATCCTCCATCATTGTAAACAGTAAACAGACGTTTTATTTCCTGTGCTGACGTTAATGCTTCTTTACCGTTGTCGATGATCGGGGGAAATATGATTCATTAGCGCCATCTTTCGAGATGGAGAGGAGACTCAACACGAGACTATTATCATAGTATTTCAAATAATCCTAAAATCCGAAATCTTGTTATTATCTATTAATTTAAAAACGATGACAATACATTTTTTTGCATATTTCTGTTTTTAATTGTTGTGTGTCTCTTATATCATAATTACTTAAATACTGTTTGTGTGTCAAACCTAACTGGTTTTAAAACAATTCATCAATCACACTATGAAAAACAGTAACGTTAAATAGAAGCCTATCTTTTGCAAATAGCAAACAGATCGAAAGAGTAGGCTATTATAACGAAAACACATAAAAACAAAAACAAACATGAGAACATATGATAAATAAAACTATAGTTAAATATTTTCTAAAACATTACTCATAAATGTCAAAATGACTTCCTTGGAACGACCCTTCGAGTATCGTCACCAGAAATAAAAAAATGAAAAAAGAATGTTGCGTTTATCATCTATGACGTCACAATGTTGAGCGTGAGCCTTTCGACATTACCTCCAGACTTGGATATTTAATGCTGTGAAGATGATGGAAGAGCAACCAGAAGCTTCAGAAGAGCAACAGGCTTCTTATGTAGCAGTCACTCTGGAGAAAAGCACAATAGGCAATCTATCCAATAACATCCATATAAATAACATTTCAAAAAAAAAAAAAAGCCTAAAATCATAACAAATAATCTTGTTTTACCTATTGAAATAATCTTGTTTTAACTAGGCCTATTTGCCCTGTTTCACAGACAAAATTTAAGGCTAGTCCTGGACTAAAATGCGCTTTTGAGTTTTAACTGAAAGCAATGTGCACTGGCATAGATAGGCCTACATTAAAATATGTCAGTGCTATATTGTTTTTTCTCAAAATGCACACAAGTAATGTTTTGTTTTAATGCACTTTTATAAATCTACTTAAATAATGGCCTAATCCTGGCTTAATCTAAGCCTAATCTGCCAGTTTAGCCACTAAATTAAGATTTGAAGTTGTTAGGCCTAAAGACTTTTATTTTGTGCTTTTAATTTTTAGTCATAATTTTGTTTCCTGCAACAATGAAGTTTTGACTCTGTGTTTGAATTCTATTTCTAACCCATTTATTTATGCAGAAAAACAAACAAAAGTAAAGAAGAAGAAAGGCATCTGTTCATTCTTCCAGAGAATACATAACAGAGGCAACAAAGTGGCTCATCTTCCACCACAGCCCGCCACAGATACAGCAGATCCCCAGCCAGGTCCATCCGGTGTCCCATCCATGCCTGACATAGGTCTCATTGCCCTATTATTACTCTGGTTCATGTGAATTCTGTCTTTATTTTCAATTTTATTATTGCTTGACAGATGTCCCTAGGTAAGATAGTACTGTATGAGTTGTTAATATCCACATTCTTCAGATGAATATTTATTCTGCCCATAAAGTCACAACCATCTATGCTATGAGTTAATGTACGACTATCAAAGAAACAAGCATTCTAATATATGAATATACTTTGTGTATGTTTTTGTTTTTTTTCAGTTCTATTTGACTCCCTTTATAGAGTGGGAGAGAAACTGGGAGAGGGAACCTCTGGCACTGTGTATGAGGGGACTCGCAAATCTGATGGCAAGAAGGTAGACACTCAACCATCCTTTTATCTGTCCATTATATTTTGTGAACTTCGAAGTGATATATCAGTAACATTTTAAATAAAAGTATTACATTTCAAAACAAGAAGATTTGCTATGATTAATTTACCATATTTTTTCTAATTTTCAGGTCGCTATCAAATGTTTCCGTAAGAGTAGAGTGGACTGTTATATTTTGATTGTAAGTTGGTGTTTCTATATCTAACGACACGTAATATATCTAATTTCATGTTTACTCTTTAATAAATAGTGAGAGAAATCAAGCATACACATAGTCAGCTAATCTTCTGAGGAATATTTCTCTAGCCTGGGTATTCCCAGCCTCTGGTTCAGGAAGTGGCTCTACACCTGCTGGCGAAAGAACCTCCGATAAGCCCCAACATCATTCAGATGCTGGACTGGTTTGAAGAGGCAGGTCGACACATCCTCGTCATGGAATATCCACATCCTTGTATGACCTTGTACGAATTCATGATTCACAACAGATATCAACTGACGGAAAAAGTGACAAAAGGCTTCATGCTTCAAGCATTGCTCGCAGCAATTCAATGTATTAACCGAGGAGTCTTCCATCGTGACATCCATTCTAGTAACATACTGGTCAACACAAAGACACTGGATATCAAATTAATAGACTTTGGCATTGGTCTGCGTATTACAAATCCAGGTAAGTTGTTTTTTTGTCTTGTGTATAGTGACTTATTAATCATATGATGGTTTTATAAAATTGTCTCTTAGTTCTCAAAAAAAAATCTTTTGCTTTTTTGGGATAGAGAACAAAACCGAAGCTATCTCAGAAACACTCAGGTCTCTGGGCGTCATGCTGTTCGAGTTAGTGAATGGCAATCCCAGTATATCCAAAGGTAAGACTACGGCAAAAACAAACACACAATGCCAAAAGCAATTGCATTGTTAAACACAAACATAAAGCACAATCTGCTCACCAAATGCAACAAAAAAAAGTGACAGAACTGAAAGTGATTGATGTATAAGTAAAATTCAAATGAGCTTATGTAAAACATAGAGGAGCGCCTTTATGTTCACAGAGTTTTACATACAACAAACTTTAATGTGTTGCATGGTCATAAAGAATGTGCATGACTAACCAGGTCTCTCATGAAAACGTACAGAATGCCAGGATTTCATGAATCAGTGTCTTGGTACGCCAGGGGAGACACCAACGATGGAACAGCTTTTACAACATAAATGGTTTAAGCAGGAAAAATGGTGAGGAAAATTGTTCAGGAGGTAGTGTAACATACTATTTGAGGGAAGACAGATAAAAAGAAAACTACATTGAAATTTGGTGTAGTGGGTCTTTAAAATATGTACTTATATTTTTAAACATTGCAAGTCATTTTTGCATTCAGAAGATCATCCAAATTCTCCAGTGAGGAAGAGCAGAATACAAGCCATTCATCAGACAGTCTGAAGTGGAGATGTGGAGACCAGAGCCCGGAGGAGCACATTTTTTTGCATTCGCAAAATAATTACTCTTATGAGCCAGTTCTTTTTAAATTAATGGAAAACATACAGCGCAACCAGTCTGATTCATGAACGAATGACTCTTTTGAGCCAGTTCTTTTTAAAGGTTGTATCAGCGATTTAAGCCCAAACATAAATGATCACATTCATCTAATCTTTCCTAACGATCCGCTAGCTGCCCGCCCCATATAAGCATGCCGTCAAAAAACGCGTCTCTGTAGGCAGCCTAGGCTCTGAGATCTGCACACAAAAACAGTTGGTTTCACCACCACTCAAAACCAAAATAAATAGTGTTCCAACCAATCACCGACAGGGGTGGGTGTTGTGAGGTTTTGCGCTCGTGCATGGCTGCCTATGGCGGCTGCACGCGAAAACCTCACAACACCCACCCCTGTCGGTGAAATGGTTGGAACACTATTTATTTTGGTGAGATTAGATGAATGTGATCATTTATGTTTGGGCCTGAAATCGCTGATACAACCTTTAATTGAACGAAAAACATACATAAACAGACCAGTGTAGTCAAATTCATGCATTCATGACCTCAAGGCTAGATTGTTGCACTGCATTACTTGGTGGTTACTCTGAAAATGTATTATACAAAGTCTAGTTGAACCAAAAAGTTTTGCTCTGTCAACGCTGCACTGGGTTCGTATTAAGCATTGTACATTTTAAAATCTTGCTGATTAGCCTATTTGCTCCAGGTGTTTTAGCTCCTCATTACTTCTCAGTACTCCTCAGTGAGTAGATTGTCCTCACTCAATGGCTGGTTGTCTAAGTGGTGTCCGCAAAATAATATAGAATTCATAGACAATTGGAAAAGTTTTTGGGGCAGACCTGACCTGTTGAAAAGAGATGGTATTCATGAACTCAGGTCAGGAAGCAGAGAGACTGGCTAAACCGACCATCTGCTTGGTGTCTCACGTCACCAAGGTCAGATAAATCCCATCACATAGAGCCTCTTTCACCTAGATATCATCATATAGAGACTGTGTCTGTTTCCCGAATTAGGACATACAAAAAACTTCCAAACACATCTAAGGATAAAAATTTAATTGTTCAACAAATAAAAAACAGATATAGTACAAATAAGCAAATGATAAAGCTTGAATTGCTGAATATTAGATCCCTTACTTCAAAAGCACTTATTGTTAATGATATGATTACAGACTATAATCTAGATGTGCTGTGTTTGACAGAAACCTGGCTAAAACCAAACAATTAAATTACTTTAAATGAGACCACCCCGCAAGATTACTGTTATAAACATGAACCTCGTCTGAAAGGCAGGGGAGGTGTTGCTGTAATTTATAGTAATATTTTTAGGATTACTTAAGAAGTCTAGTTTCAAATATAATTATTTTAAAGTGTTGGTGCTTAATATAGCAATATATAGTGTAAATGATAAATCACGTTTGAGATTTGTGCAGGCTACTGTATACAGGCCACCAGGGCACCATACAGACTTTATCAAAGAATTTGCTGACTTTCTATCAGAGTTAGTACTGGTTGCAGATAAAGTCATAATTGTTGGTGATTTTAATACACATGTAGATAACGAAAAAGATGCATTGGGATTGGCATTTAAAGACATTCTTAACTCTATTGGAGTTAGACAACATGTGTCAGGACCTACTCATTGTCGTAATCATACCCTAGATCTAATATTATCACACGGAATCAGTGTTGATGCCGTTGAAATTCTGCAGCAGAGCGATGACATCTCAGATCATTATCTGGTCTCGTGTAAACTTCATTTAGCCAAGGCTGCAAAGCCTACTCCATGTTACAAATTTGTTAGACCTATCACTTCTGCCACTAAAGATTGCTTTATTAATAATCTTCCTGATCAGTTTCATCATCTCAGCATCCCAGAAAGCTTAGAAGAACTCGATATTGCGACAGAAACTTTTAACTCTCTCTTTTCCAGCACTTTAGACACAGTTGCTCCGTTGCGCTTAAGGAAGATTAAAGAAAATAGTCCAACGCCGTGGTACAATGAGCACACTCAGGGCCCTTAAGAGAGCAGCCAGAATAATGGAGCACAACTAGAAGAAAACAAAACTAGAGGTATTTCGCATTTCATGAAAAGAGAGCTCGATTGCATACAGAGAGGCCTTAAAAGCTGCTAGATCTGCTTATTTTTCAACCCTATTAGAAGAAAATAAACAAAACCCTAGGTATTTATTTGAAACAGTGGCTAAACTAACGAAAAATAAAGCTTCAAGCCCAGAAGTTTCCAAGCAGCACAGCAGTAATGACTTTATGAACTTTATGACCCTATACCGACTAAGCTACTGAAAGAGATGCTTCCAGAGGTCATAGATCCTCTTCTTAATATCATTAATTCATCTTTGTCATTAGGATACGTACCAAAAAACTTTTAAGCTGGCTATGATTAAACCGCTTGTTAAAAAACGCAATTTGATCGTACAGAATTAGTCAATAACAGGCCGATCTCGAATCTACCTTTTCTGTCAAAGACACTAGAAAAGGCGGTATCCTCACAACTATGTTCCTTTTTAGAAAGAAATGATATCTGCGAGGATTTTCAGTCAGGATTTAGACCATACCATAGTACTGAGACTGCTCTCAATAGAGTTACAAATGATTTGCTCTTATCATCCGAAACTAATATCTCTCTATTAGTGTTACTTGATCGTAGTGCTGCATTTGATACTATTGACCACAACATTCTTTTAAATAGACTCGAAAATTATGTTGGCATTAGTGGAATTGCATTAGCATGGTTTAAATCATACTTATCTGACCGTTATCAGTTTGTAGCAGTAAATGAAGAGATGTCTCATCGATCACAAGTTCAGTATGGCGTACCACTAGGCTCAGTACTAGGACCGTTGCTTTTCACTCTGTACATGCTACCCTTGGGAGATATCATTAGGAAGCATGGAATTAGTTTTCACTGTTATGCTGATGATACTCAGCTCTATATTTCTTCACGCCCTGACGAAACTTACCACTTCACAAAATTAACGGAATGCATAGGTGATATAAACAAATTGGATGACTAGTAATTTCCTACTACTTAATTCTGAAAAAACAGAGATTCTAATTATTGGACAAAAAACTTCCTCACGTAATAATCTAGAATACTGTCTAACACTTGATGGCTGCTCTGTCAAGTCTTCGTCGTCGGTTAGGAACCTGGGTGTGCTCTTTGATACCAATCTTTCATTTGAAAGTCACGTGTCTAGTATCTGTAAAACCGCATTTTTCCATCTTAGAAATATATCTAAATTACGTCATATGCTCTCATTGACAAATGCGGAACATTAGTCCATGCGTTCATAACATCAAGGCTAGATTATTGTAATGCTATTATGGGTGGTTGCCCTGCACGCTTAATAAACAAATTACAGCTGGTCCAAAATGCAGCAGCTAGAGTTCTTACCAGAACCAGGAAGTATGACCATATTATCCCAGTTCTGTCAACACTGCACTGGCTCCCTATTAAACATCGTATACATTTTAAAATATTGCTGATTACTTACAAAGCACTAAATGGTACTTGAGCGAGCTCTTAACGCATTATAGTGCTTCGATCGTCTATTGCGATCTCAAAATTCCGGCCAGTTGATAATACCTAGAATATCAAAATTGACAGCTGCATGGCGGTAGATCCTTTTCCTATTTAGTCTTCCTAACATTGTCCGGGAAGCAGACACACTTCAGTTCAGTCAGTTCAAAGCTAGACTAAAAACACATCTCTTTGACCTAGCATACACATAACACATTATAGACTTTTATAATTCAATGTTAGGCTGCATAGATTAGGTCAGCCGGAACCGGGAACACTTCCCATAAATCCTGATGTACTCGTTACATCATAAGAAGAATGGCGTCTACGCTAATATTAGTCTCTCTGTTTATCCCGAGGTTTACCGCAGTCCGCCGGATCCAGGCTGTATCCAGATCTGATGAAGGACCTGCGCTTGGACGCGACGACAACACAGTCCTGAAATGTCAACTAGGCTCTTCCCTGTGAAGGCCTCCCTCCCCTCCCTTTACCTCTCTACAGATAAAGCGTTGTCGGGATAATTCCGGTTCGCGTGGCTACGTGGAAGCGATCAAAATTCTGTATTATTCATTTTAAGGCCAGACAAGTTGTATGTTGAGGGTTGATTTGTAGGGAAGGACTACACGCCTGCGCACATATATTCAAATGCTCACACCTATAGACTGAACTTGTAATACGCATGTGCACGCCATCGATGTTCTCACTGGTTCACGTTTTTGAAGTTTGCGCAGAAAGAACTTAAGAGTTTTCTGTTAAAACGGTGTTGTGTTAGCGGCCCCTAAGTTAATAACTAATGATCGTTGCGATGGAAGTGAATCAATCAAACTAACTTTAGCTGGACAATAACTTTATTCTAGAGCTGCTATAAAGCCAAAACACTTTACTTTAATTTCCTATTATCAATGTAAAGCTGCTTTGGAACAATCTACATTGTTAAAAGCGTTATATAAATGAAGATGACTTGACTTGACTTGACTTGACTCAAGTGAGTTCCTATTGCATTACAGTGCTTCATATTTATTACAGTTTCATAATTCTGGCCTGTTAATAATACCTAGAATATATCAAATCGACCATGGGCAGTACTTCTTTTCCTATTTAGTGCCCGAACTCTGGTCTTCCTAGCAGATACACTCTGTCTTGTTAAACCAAAAGTTGAATGGCATCTATGCGTATCAGTCTTGTCTGTCTGTCTCTTTTTTATCCCGAGGTTACCTTAGTCATCCAGATCCAGAACAGATGGTGGACCACGACACAACCCTGAATGTCAGAGAAGACCACAACTAGACAAGCCCTCGGCACAGATCATCAGCAAAGGACCTACATGCCAGGACCTACTTAGGACCACAACAGTTTTGTCATGCTTACAATCATTTATATGACTTTCCATAATTTGGCTTCTGATGCAGCTTGGAATCACAATCACACCATGTTTTTAATTTGGCCAGAGGAGAACTGGCCCCCTGACTGAGCCTGGTTTCTCCCAAGGTTTTTTTTTCTCCATTTCTGTCACCTGATGGAGTTTGGGTTCCTTGCCACTGTCGCCTCTGGCTTGCTTTGTTGGGGACACTTAGTATCCAGGAATATTATTGATTTGACTGCACTGACACTATTGAATTGACTACTGTCTAATTCCCTGGTGTGGTTACTGAATTAAGAGGTGCTCAGCAGAGGTGGACAGTAACAAAGTAGTCCTACATTTACTTGAGTACTGTACTTAAGTACACTATTTGAGTATCTGTACTTTACTTGAGTATTATTTTTTCTGGAAACTTTTTACTTTAACTTCACTACATTTAAAAGACAGATATTGTACTTTTTACTCCACTACATTTCTGTCAAGTAACGCCAGTCAGTGGATGATTTTGTTGGCATTTTGGTTGGAAACATCAGAACCCGACGTCGGGTTGACGTCAACATCCAACTTCGGACAGACGTTGGATTTTTGTTGGAAATGAAAGTCGGGTTGACGTCAGAACCCGAATGATGTTCTTAATGTTTAGACTCTTGATGTTTAGAATCAGAGTCTAAACTGATAAACTGACTTTACTTTTTACTTTTGATACTTAAGTACTTTTAAAAACGAGTACTTCTGTACTTTTACTTAAGTAAAAATAGGTCTTTACAACTTTTACTTGTAACGGAGTAATATTTGACCAGTAGTATCTACTGTCACTCAAGTAAGGAAGTTGTGTACTTTGTCCACCTCTGGTGCTCAGCGACAGCTATTAAACCTCTGCAGGTCACTTGTCCTCCTCACTCCAGGGCAATTACCCTCAGCGGGTGTCTCTGGAAGTTGATCAGAGTCTAAACAGGTTAACTGTTTGAAACGTGAACTCTTGCCCTCTAATTCTCTCCAGAACCTAAGCTTAAAGTTCAACATTAGCCCACAGTGAATTCAAGATCCCTACAGCTGTGTACTTTGTTTCCTAAACTGTAAATGATTGATCTTATTATTCACAGAGATTCTGTCTCAAAGCTCCACAGAGGAGACACAAGATGCCTCAGGAGCAGCTGGACACTCTCTGCAATAAAATAAGAGAAGGACTGCCTAAATGGAGGGATATTTTCACATGGTGAGTGGATGCAAGCTTACATTCAGTGGTGTGTATATATACTGTAAGTCTGAGTCTAAACTTGAAAATCTTTTTTGTTTTAGATCATTCTCAAGTCATGCTGTATAAAATGATCATCAGGGTTTCGTGTTATTTTAGTATTATTTATATATTATTATAATATTTATTAATATTTTGAATGAGTATGTGTATGTGATCATTAGCATGCCAGATGGTTCAGAGGATTTATTAATAGTGCATGATTGACCGGTCTCAAAACCTTCATCAAATGGTGAACAGTTATTCAAGCAAATGTTCATTGCAGGCAACTGTTCAAAACTCTGCTGATGGGTCAAGGCCTCTCAGCACTGATCTGTGGGACTGCTGTAACATCTCAGTATCTGGCGTCCATTTATTACCTTGATACACCCATGCTGCAGAGCTTTATTAATTACAGCCTCCTAGGCATCACTTACACCATGGCACTGATCTTCAGAAGAGGTATTTGATCACAAATCCATTCTTGATCAACCATTAAACATTTTTCAGAATAACTACTACTGTTTGGACATGTAATATTCAGGATGCCTTTCTTTTAATGTAGGTGATGGCAATATTTTGCAGATATTGAAGACAAAATGGTGGAAGTATCTATTGTTGGGACTGATAGATGTGGAGGCAAATTACGCAGTGGTGAAAGCATACCAGTACACCACATTAACTAGCATACAGGTGACAACTTTTTATGAATGTGTTGATATACGGTGTGTTTACATAAACTACCATTCAAAAGTCTGGGGTCAGTAAACACTTTTTTTTTAAGTCTCTTATGCTCACCAAGACTGCATTAGTTTGATGAAAAATGCAGTAAAACAGTTATGTTGTCAAATATTATTCCAATTATTCTATTTTAATGCATTTTAAAATGTAATTTATTCCTGACAACAAACCAGAATTTAAATGTCACATGATCATTCAGAAATTATTCTAATATGCTGATTTGGTGCTTTTTTGATAAATTCTATTTATTTTTATTAAAAAAAAAAGAAAAAAAAAGTAACCTTAAAAATGCCTATACTCTTTTTTTAAAATCAATTCTATGCTGAATAAAAGTATTAATTTCTTCCCCAAAAACCTCTAAACTTTTAAATGGTTGTGTAGGTTCTTAATTTACTGAATTCAAGATGTGTCACTTGTAACCCATTGCAAAAGCAGAATCTGATTAAAATTCTCAAAGCGAGTTGTTGTTTGACTAACTGGCCTTACTGACTGCATTTCAGCTGCTGGACTGCTTTATTATCCCAGTTTTGATGATCTTGTCCTGGTTCTTCCTGAAGACCCGTTATAGGATCATTCACTATGTAGCTGTATGTATATGTCTGGCTGGGGTTGGAGCCATGGTGGGAGCGGACATCCTCGCTGGCCAGGACCTGGGATCTAGTGAGGGGCAAGCTGCTTCTCCACAACATAATTTAGCATAGAACCTAACATAAGTCAAACCGTGGCCATTATTTATTCCTGTGTCAACAGCCAGTGACATTCTCCTTGGTGATGGTCTGGTTCTAGTCAGTGCCACTCTCTATGCCATCTCTAATGTGTGCCAAGAATACACGGTGAAGAATCTTAGCAGGGTGGAATTTCTGGGAATGGTCGGCCTCTTCGGGTCAATCATCAGTGGGATACAACTGTAAGATGTGTTGATGAACTTCAAGAAAACAGTAGACCTGTTGCTTAAAATCAGAGCTACATCTGTTGTGTTTTGTCACTTGCAGAGGGATTCTCGAACATAACGAAGTGTCTAAAATTCAGTGGACATGGGAAATTGGTAAAGTACTGCAATGTGAAATTAAAATACTTTCCATTTACAGTATGTCTATGACCTCATCTGAGGTTTGATTTTTGTGTTCTCTCCTCAGCTCTGCTCTTGGCCGGATATGCGCTCTGCATGTACGGCTTCTATAGCTTCATGCCTGTGGTCATAAAGATGACCAGTGCCACAGCGGTTAATCTGTCCTTACTCACTGGAGACATCTTCAGCCTGTTTTGTGGACTCTTTTTGTTCCAATACACTGTGAGTGAAATATTTATTTTACACACACACACACTGTCTGCAGGACATCACTTTTGGCCACTATAGAGTTAGGTACCGGTAATTAAAAATCATAAAGTTAAAACAATATTTTGTATTACTTTATGGATGTTATTTCCTGTTGGGCTTTTCTCCGGAGTGGCTGCTATAGGAGAAGCGCGTGTAAATCATATTTTCAAATGTATTGTATTCCTGTGACGCAAAGCTGAATCATTACTCCAGTCTTCAGTGTCACATTTTATTCATTTTTTTATTACAGGGACAGTGCATATTAATTAACATTTCTGTCAATATGCCAGAATTAGGCAAAAGGCTATTTTTCATCTGCAGTCCCTAGACAGATGGTAAAAAGTCACCCTAAAAGGGAGTAAAATGACATATTTACATCATTACATACATGATCCTTCAGAAATCATTCTAATAGAAACATTTCTTATTATAATCAGCTCAGTTGTGCTGCTTAATGTTTTTGAGGAAACGATACACTTCTGCCCATGGATTTTTTAATGAATAGACAATAGCATTTATTTGTAAGTGTAATAAAAATTATAATCGGCAATGGTATGTTTATTACACATTTTTCTGGCCACCTTTTAATTTAATTAATGATAAAGCAAATTGAGAGAAAACGTTATATCAAATAAATGCTGAATAGAAATTAAAGTAAAAAATGTAGGTCTTATTTTGCTGATGGTCTCTTTAATCCTGACATCAGCACAAGTGGCAGAAGTGTCTAGATGTGTCCTTGTATTCTTATCTCAGATATTCCAGGTCATTGTGACATGGAGCTTTATATTTCTTTAATGTGTGAAGGTTTTGTAAGTGCCCTATGTCCCCTGCTTATGCTTTGACCTTCCTCATTTAAAAAAAAAAAAAAAAATGGATCTTGGTAATTCACAGTACTTTTTTTGCACTCCTTTCAATATTTTATTTTCTACAACCAGTCCATCAATGTTGAATAAAAATAAATACATTTTATGACTGTGCTAACTTTTTTCAGACCCTTCTCACCTCACCTGTTCTTCCTCAGTTCTCAGGACTGTATATCGTGTCACTGGTGGTGATCCTCATTGGTTTCATCCTGTTTAACACCGTCCCCACACTGAACCGAACTCTCGCCCCAGCGTCTGAAGAGGAGGGTTGTGACAATCACGCCGCGGAGTTTGATAACAGCAGCATTCAAGGCTGTGTGGATGAGATAAGCCGTGCACAAGCAGAGCAGGATCAAATCAAGAGCCGGCTGGATGAAAGACAGTCAGCATGTGTTGTCATAAACAGTGTTCAAATGTAGTTTTGATAATTCCATGGTAAAACACAATAGAACTTTTTATATTGTATAGTCATTATATTTTAATAGTGGTTTATGATGATAGATCAAATGTGACAATGAATAAACTGAATATGACGTAAATGTTATCTCATGACATTTTGTGTTTAAACAGATAAATTATCTCGTTGTCCCAGTGTATTTGTTGTTGATATTTATTGGACTGAGAAGTGCTTTGTGAAATGTAAGCCTCAATAAAACAAAACTTTGTCAGCTATATTAAGAGGGATGGGTTTATGTTGATTACTCAAATGAAGTGAAATGCAGTAATATCTTACAGCTTGGATGTGGGAATTTAAAACAGACATTTTGATTGCCGCAATGATAATAAATATTATGGTATCATAACTAAATTATATCTTTACAAGCACCAGATCTGTGTCTATGCAAAGAGATAGTTACGTCATTTAATGTTCCTATATTGTAAATTTAGCATGTCTCATAATTAATACTTTTTACAGTGTTTTCCAATGTGACTATTTTGAGACGTATAAAGTATTAACATAATACTTGCAGAGAAAGAGGTGTTTAATTTAATAAGTTCTTATTTGTAAGCAGCTGCGGCTTCTTTAACTTGTGATTTGCCCTGGACTTTCCCACTACAATATTCTCCACATGGTTTGGTTAAAGGAGAACTCCGGTCAATTTTAACATTGAGCTCATTTTTTTGTACATTTGGAGTGCTGTCAGTACAGAGAACAACAACAAAAATCAGTGTTGCCTACAACGTGTTATCCTCTTTTTAAAATTTGCACCCTGTTGACTTCAATGGGGCAAGTTTTAAACCTGCTTTTAGCCTCTTAACATCCTTGATGTGTCATTACAAGTGCACCAGCCATGTGAGTGATTCCTTCGGCGTGAACGCGGGTGAATCTGACTGCAGTAGATGTGAAAGATATGAATAAAAATGATGTTTATTCAGCCAGCGCACATACCTGTATTTACATCCTGTTTTGGGTCGAAGTCCACAGTAGTCGATTGTCGAGTTCAACTCGACAATCGATTATTGTGGACTTCGACCGAAAACAGGATGTAAATACAGGTATGTGCGCTGGCTGAATAAACATCATTTTTTATATATTTCTTTCACAAATTTTAAAACGAGGATATCACGGTGTAGGCAACACTGATTTTTGGGTCCCACTTTATATTAAGTGGCTTTAAGTACTATGTACTTACATTGAAATTAATAATTTTATACAATGTACTTATTGTGTAACTACATGTTTTTACATTGTACTTACATTTTAAAAATTCCTGCATGTAATTACAGCTGTAATTAATTTATGTAATTACATTTGTAATTACACAGTTGACCCTTCCCTTACACCTTAAACCTACCCAATCCACCACACCTGTCCCTAACCTTACCCGTATCACACCTCAATAGCAGCAAAAGTGTTTTACAATACAACATGAACACAATAAGTACATTGTACTTATTTTTTGATGTAAGTACATAGTACTTAACGCCACTTAATATAAAGTGGGACCGATTTTTGTTGTTGTTCTCTGTACTGACAGCACTCCAAATGTACAAAAAAATGAGCTCAATGTTAAAATTGACCGGAGTTCTCCTTTAAGGTGGGCAGCATCAGCCTCCACCCTATGAATTGAAGTCCTGTCCAAACATTAAAAAACCAAGGTGCATAAATCCATACTCGTTTTTCAAATGCTATGTATCACATATTGACTAATTCAGACAGATAGGAATAATTTTTGTGACTTGATATTTATCTTGATTTCAGCCAAACTCTCTTTGCTGGATGAAAATTAATGATGTGGTTTTGCTTTGTCATCTCAATTATTCTAAATGCCAGAAATCATTCCATTCACAGATGCTGACGCTCCTCATCTTGCTCACCACAAAACTCCTGTTTGTTTTTGACTTGTGTAAATGGAGTAATGTGTATAAAAATATGAGTTAATAGTGTAAATCAGAACCATTTAATGTAAGGAACGCAAAGACCATTTCCACCTCAGCGTAAAAAATAAAAAGGTCATTCTGAGATGAAATTGTGAGTCACACTCCGATATAAAGTCATATTCTGGAGATATAATCACACTTAGCCTACCTTTTTATTTTTTCTACTCTGAGCCACACCAGATTAGAGGGCTATATTCATTGTGCATACAATTCAACAGTCTGATTAGAACTGATGCACGTGAACAGAACAAGGGAAAGTTCACCCTAAAATGAAAACTTTCATTATTTACTCGTCTCACACTCGCATCATTCCAAACTTGTATGGCGTTCTTTCATCTATATGAGGAGATATAGCAGAATGTCGGAGTTGCTCCTCTCTATACAATGAAAGTGGATGGTGACCAACGGCTGAGCTATAAAAAGTTTTTTTTTTTTTTTAGTTTAGTTTAGTTATTAGAGTTCAGTTCCACCCTGCTGATTATTTACACGCAGTCCTGAACACCTTGTTTAGTTGGTTGGTTCAGGTGTGTTTAATTAGGGTTGGAGCTAAATATTCATTTTCTATACAAACATGACTCCCAAAATTTGTTGGGTTTAATCGTTTAATACTGAACAACAATTTTGTAAAAACTATATGGCTTTACTCAAACTGTCAAATGTAGTTAGTTAAAAGTGGAGGTCTAAGAAATATTGTACACATTTAAAGGGATAGTTTACACAAAAATGAAAATTCTGTCATCATTTAGGCTACTCACCCTCATGTCCTTACAAACATGACTTTCTTTTGTCTGTTTTGTCAGTTATTTTGTGAAATGTCTCAAAGTTGTTTGACTGTTAATGTAGGCTACTTCAAAACATCTTTCCACAAAACAGAACATCATGCAGGAAGGTGAGTTATTGACTTATTTTAATTTTGGGGTAAACTATCCCTTTAAGTTCTCTATTTGACTGTCAAATTATTTTAAAGTGTCCACAAAACAAGTAAACGCATCATGATTTATTTTTATTTAACATTTGTTCTTGTTTATTTTTTGCTCCTCTTATAACATAATGGACAGTTAGGTCTATACTCAGCCCCAAATTTACAGGCTATATACACAACTTAAACTTTCTCCATAGGGAAAACACACTATATATATGCGCATATATATATAATATCAGTGTGGAAAGAGGTCTGAAAAGTTGCCCCAACATATATATATATATATATAACCGTCATGGTCCCAGAAATTTAAAAGAACATATTTTAAAAAGTTAGCACTGAATCATCCATCTACATGCGAAAACAGCCACGTCAATTCGTCTATGAATGTGGGCACAAAACATTCACACAAAACCTACACAAAAACTGACAGCCAAAATAAAAAAAAGTTCAATGCGTTTTCTCTCACACGCTTACAGAAGCGAAACAAAATGCAGGGACTCTTGCACAACATAACGCTAGTGTGATTTGTAAACCTGGTTTGCTCTTATTGGGATAACTGTCAGGGATCACAGTGTTAGTTTTAAATCAAACTCTCTTTGTACACACAGGCTATTGCTCTACCTGTGTGGCGGTCAGTGCGACTCAATACAGACATCTTCCCGTCCACGCATCCTTCCTCTCTCAGACTCTTAAAACTGTCCTGAAGCATAAAGATGTGACAGCCATCCACCTTCCAATTGCACCGGAACATTATTAGTCAAAAAAACACACACATAAAGCCTCTGTGACGTGCATTCGACACACACACACACACACACACACACACACACACACACACACACACACACACACACACACACACACACACACACACACACACACACACACACAAACAAAATTAATGAATGCATGAAATTTTAACACTCGTGACATCTGCTACATACACAAATAACCATGTACCACCTTTACATATGGCCTAATAACCAACATTTATCACCAGTGGCAAGATGAAGGCATTGAATATGTTGGAATACATTCGCAAACATTGTTTGCACTGTTGCAAACTGATGGCTATCTCATAAGTTAGTTACCACTCAGCGAATGGGGGAGCACAAGCTGAATTCATACACCACTCAGTTGGATACAAGTTGGTGGCTTTGTTAGTGAATAACTTAAGAGTGCAGTTGCAACAAGAGAACAATAGGGGGCGTCTGTGCAGCATTGAACAGGACTCCAGATTGACAATGTTAAAGGCACTGCTGTCAGACTCCCAATGACTCACGTGATAGTCACAGAACAAGAGTGTCTACGCCAGCTAGAGCACTACAGAAAGGCTACATCATGTAAACTCTTTTCTTTTAGAAATATCTCACATTCGCTCCAGGTGTCTAAATCTCGAAGTGACATTGTAGACTGCAAAACAATTATTTCTTACTCAGTATTTTGTCTTGTTTTCCAGCACAAATATCTAAACATTGAGGAACATTTACTTGAGAAGAAAAATGTATCAAAATTAAACGAGTTTAGTCTTGTAGAAAATATAAGAAATATAAACTTAATTCTATAGGAAAACAAGATTTTTTTTTTCACATTTAATTTTTTTCCTTGTTTTAAACTCACTTCATTTTGATATATTTTTCAGAAAACAAGACTTAATATCTTAAGTCATTTTCCTTCTCAAGTAAATGTATCTTGATTTAAGAATTTATAGACAATTGATAGATATTTGTAAAGGAAAACAAGACAAAAACAACGAGTAGGAAAAGCATTTTTTGCAGTGTAATGATGTTACGTCACGCATCAACTATAGCGGTAAAATATGACACTAAACTGACCAGGTAAGTTGATTTTAAAATGTCAGAACACCCAAAAAAAGACGACATTATTTACTTATCCTCATGCCATTCCAAACTTGTATGGCTTTCTTTATTCTGTCGATATTTTGAAAAATGTATTGGTGGTTTTTAGTCCATGCAATGAAAGTCAACAGGGTTTAACGTTTTGAACCTCATTGACTTTCACTGTATGGACAAAACAGTTCTTCATGTGCATGTTTCGGAAAAAAAGAAAGACATAGAAAGAAAGCCATACAGGTTGGAACAACATGAGGGTGAATAAATTGTCTTTTATCTCTGTAGGGACTTCAAGAACTGGTTTGGGAATTACATCAGACACAACACAGTACGTTAAACCTGGTCTAATGGGAGCCGAGAAGAGTATTCGCATGAGGTGTGCTGTTAGTTGAGGAGTTAGTATGAGGTATTATGGGGGGCGTCCTTTTAAATAAGTCATTAAAACCAGTAGTTAGACGTAATAGGCTGGCTAAGAGTCGGTTTAGGCTGGGACTGGACCACAGTTTCATCATAATATACTCTACTAGAGCCTAAAACACTGAGCAACACACAAGTACTCTAGACTTTGCCTTTACCCACACATAAAGATAAAACATCTCTTTTTGTCTTTTATTATATATCATTATATAGTATTAGACATTCAATAAATTTCTTTGTATCACTTTTTGAGTCTTTATATACTTTCTTTTCATTTGGAATGTACTGAGTCCTGTAGCTTTATAGTTCGTTTAGATGCAGTGCTGCATGTGGCTGCAGTCTCAAACGGGGCAGATGTGGTCTAAGTGTCTATACTCGATCTAGGGGTCTGACTGTCAGCGCTTCAGGCCAGCTTTAGCGTGCTGACTGGGAAGGAGGGCATTGTCACCATAGTGACTGGGTTGAGGACGGTCTGGCCCACAAGCTGAGGGTGATGGGTAACCACTTGAGGACCCACAGCCGTCTGCTTGCCAACCATGGCGGCTTGTGCGGCAGATACCGAAGTGCCGTTCATCTGGGCGTGAGAGAGTGTGTGCGCGATGTGGCTCATAACCGCCGGCTGTGTGACCGTAACGGGCTGAGGGTAGATTGCAGGAAGGTGGGCGACAGTGATATGGCTAATGGATTGAGGTCCGGGAGCCAGCTGCACCGAGCTCGAGGAGGAAGGGGAGATGTGGGCCATGTGCTTGGAGCCTGGATGGATGACGTGGTTGATGGTTTGGATGACAGAGGCGTGCGACGCCGATCCCGCGTGAGCAATGACGGTAGGCTGCAGGCTGGCTGTGGTCACTATATGGGTCTGGGCCGGAGGTAGGGTCTGCAGGGCCGGAGCAGATGCTGGGCCATTAGGAGCTTGTGCTGGCATTGAGGACATAGCCGGAGTTGTG
Source organism: Rutilus rutilus (assembly GCF_951802725.1). NCBI lineage: Eukaryota > Metazoa > Chordata > Actinopteri > Cypriniformes > Leuciscidae > Rutilus > Rutilus rutilus. The sequence goes on from NC_140223.1 coordinate 20,260,264, forward strand.
AACAAGGCGGCGGCGGCCACAGGGGATAGTTGAGCTGAGGGACTCGGGGACAAAGTTTTAGACTGTTTGTGTGGGATGGAGATGTGCTGTGTTATGAGGGGCAGGGCAGAATGTGACTTCTTTAACTCTGGCTGAAGCGCAGCAGGCACTTTGAGTAAGGCGTTGGCCGTGGGGGATAAGCTCTCATCTTCGATATCTTCATCGATGTTGTCTTCACCTTCTGTACAGACAACAACAAAATAAAGAGAGTCACAAACTATTAATAGATTGTTAAAACAAGTTAAAGAATGAAACTGAAGTCAGAACTTTTAGCAGATATACAGTACTGTACAGATATAGACAAACCCTTCTGCGAGACTAACCTGAGGCAGTGGAGGTAGAGGCCTGGTCATCATCTGGTTGCACAGTCTGTCGAAGAACACGGTCGATCTCGATCACATCCAATCGCTGGCTCAGCTCGTTCTTCAGCTCAGCCAGTCTCTGCTGCAAGGCGATCTTCTCCCGCGCCAGACGTTCCATCTCATGCTCGTAGTCTTTCTCCTTCCTCTTCAGAGTCTACGAGGGGAAAATGAAGAAATAAACAACTGAGCATTTATCCCATGCATTAAGAGCTGGCAGGGTACACTGAAAATCTATAGCTGCAACAATTAAATGTCACCTTGCTGTGCAACAAAAAGAATACAAGACCAGCATTTCCATGCACTTAAGAGTTGGTGGCTTTTTCCTTAACCCTTCTATTATTAAATAAGAACTGCTAAAGCAAAAGTAAAAGTAACACCTCACACAGAAGAAAAGGGAACCAGTAACAAACATAAGCAACTGGAAGTGTGAGAGCTTAAAATACAGGAAGAAATGGTACATTGTAGGTACACATGTTGATTTTATTGCTGAAGTAAGTGTTGAACCTTCTTCTCCTGTGTCATATTCTTCTGCTATTCAGAATAGCAGCTCAGCTAAAAGGTTTGTTTGAGCTGCGCCCTCTACTGTACAGGTGTGAATTCGAATTTCCTTCAGCTTAGACATTTCACTTTTGGTGTGAAAAGGCCTTTACATTTGCCAAAAATAGAACTTTATATATAAACTTTACTATATGTATAACCTCTCATTATATATGCATTTGTGTCATTTATTTCCCTCTCTATATACAATTATGTCATTTTTACATTATTTCAAATATAAAGATAAAATACTCTGGTCATTCTGGTAAGGGTTATTTTGCGATGACAACCGATAATATCTCTTACTCATATCCTAATAGAGCACAACCAAGGCTGCTATAAGGAAGCATATGGGAATTTCTTAGATTTGTTGTAAGAGAAACAGATCACATGCTTCTCTGTAAGTGTGCCTGTAATCATCTATAGGCGTGGAGGTTAAGTTCCTGGTCCTTCCTGGATGTCCAAACACACACCTCCCCCACCGTCTGTTTTTGCTTTCATCAGAGCCCTGCCACGGCCACTCTCTCATACTCACACAAACACGTGGATTACCCAAAGCATGACAGCACCTCCCACTTCTGGGAAGGCATTCACTTGGTGTGCAAGAGTGCACACGCTGAGTAACATCAGTGGGTGGAGCTCATGACGCAGGAGCTCGGCCAATCACAAGTGGACATCTGGGTAGTGTGAGCGTGCCAAACAAGAGTACATTTCTACCTACTCACATAAACACATAGATAGTGATCCAACTTCACAAACATGAGGTAAACTGTAGATCAGAGAAACACGAAGCTCCAGACACAAGCAGAGATAGAGTGAGAGGGCAGGGACAGAGGACGAGACACTGCACACTCTGGGCAGGGCCCAAGTGACCCAGTTTCCCTGCACTGTCAGCTGACGCATGAGAAACAAACAGGCAATGAGGACACAGCAGTAGCTAAAGACCTTAAGAGGATGGAGAGCAAGAGATTAAGGGGTCTGTGCACAAGGGGAAATACACTCAACTAAAAACCATGCTGCTCAGTGATCTGACGTGTGAACGGAATGAAATGTGAAGTTACTTAAAACATAAAAATATATATAATAGGAATTTATTTTTTTAAATGGGAAATATGTTGTTAATATATTCACAAAATATTGTACAATATATAAATATTTTATATATAATAATAAAGTTAATGGTGCTCTGCGATTTGTCTAATGGGTGAACAGAATGGACTTTTAAATGTTATATAGATTAACATAGTATGGGGAACACATTAACTATTAACTACAACTTTTGCCTCAAACTCCTAATTTACTGCTTATTATTTGTTAGCGAGGTAGTTTTTGTAGTGTTTAAGTTTAGGTACTGGGTAGGATTAAGGGATGTAGAATAAGGCATTGTGCTTTATAAGTACTAATAAACAGCCAATAGCCTAGTAATATGCATGCTAATAGGCAACTAGTTAAAAGTGAGAATTGAACTCTAAAATAAAGTGTTACCTTGTTTATTTAAAATAATTATAGTGTCAATATAGTCACAAAATATTGTACAAATATATATATATATATATATATATATATATAAAACTTACTTTTTTAAATATACATTTTAAAATAATATAGTAGTAATAGCATATATTGTATTAAACAAATTAATATAATAATATTATTAATAATAATAATCATTTATTTTATTAACAAACCTGAACTCTGAAAGGTTTATAATAAAATATCTCTGTGGACATTGTGTTAAATGACTGTGAAGCTTGTCTAATGACATGCTCTTTAGGAAACTCAAAGAGCACATTCAAATTGTGGTATGTGCCACAAAAATCGTAGCATATAAAATATAATACATTTAAAGACACACTAACCCTCAAACACTGAGCAATGACAGTGATGGAGGACGCACATATTACACAGCTCATCCTTCTCCTACACCACGTGCGCTGAACAAGCATGGCATTGCAGAAACAACAACAGCGTGGAAACACGATCCAGGCCAGTCATTTGATATGGGTACAAGTGTCTGTAGATCACAACACAGAAGATAAAGAGGGGCTTCCAGCTCGACTCGGGGTCGATAAGGTCTATTCTTCTGCACTCTCGTGAATAATGACCAAAGCCAATCGATACACCCCACTTCCTTTCCAAAGCTCAGAGTGCCCTTTTGCCTCCCAGAGGCATTAGCGTCTTTAACTGTGTCTCATTTCGAAGGCTGCGTCCTCCGGAGGTCACGTTTGTTGGCCGCATACGTCATCGTGGGCTGCTTCATTTCAGTAAACTGACCACTACTTTCCAAAGTCAAAGAAATTACAACAATTCACGCTTCACTAGGAATAATTTTATAATGGTTTCTTTTCTGAAATAAGACATCCTTTATGACGTATGGGGCCCTTCGGAGGACGCAGCCTTCGAAATGAGAGACAGCTTTTGTCTCAGCAAATTAAATGGGAGTACTGGACTGTTGTCAAGGCAACAGCTGAAAACCGTCCCAGTTGCCGTGGTAACAGGTACGGTGAGCGGGCAGCAGAGTGTGACAGCGTGAGCATGTGCTGTCTGCACTGGGCAGTGGTATAAAAAGCCTGTTTGATTGAGCACCTCTCAGTGGCTCCATATATAGGTCTAGTGTGCAGGACAGAAGCTTAACGTAACAACATTAACAGAAGGAATCAGAGCAGCAGAACTTAAAATAGTAGCAATATGTGTGACCTCAACTGATCCATCACTTATCCCCACGTTAAAAACACTGCTGACCTATTCTACCTCAGCAACTGTTGTTTACAAGCTTTTGCTCTTTTAATATACACTATCTTTCAAAAGTTTGGTGTAAGATTTTATGTTTTTGAAAGAAGTCTCTTATGCTCACCAAGGCTCACCAATTATGAAATATCATTACAATTTAAAAACTTTCTAGTTAAAATACTGCATGACTTCTGCATGCTGATTGGTCGATACAGCATTCCAATCATGCTAATATACATAGATATAGTAAATAATATGATGTGAAACACTTCTCATTATGCCAAGTTCAAGGCTAACTATATAGATAAAGCTGATAGCACTTTTACGCCCACGTTAGCTCAACCGGACTACATTTCTACCAGAAAACAAATCTAATACTGAATCTCAGTGCAAGCATTTCCTAACAATATCTTCACATTCGTCATAAGAGCCGTCTTTTTTTACAAGTGCGCCCTCCTTTCCCTGGGGGGCCAGTACATTCCTTGCTAGCTGTCTCCACCAGGCCCTCATGGACCCTTCCTCCCACCGCTGATGAGGCATGCTGACAGCTCTCTGGTCTGCGTACTACATCAGGCGCAGCTCCAGCTCACAGCTGTGCATGCCTGCCTCTGTTAGTCTCTCTCACACACACACACACACCGGCCTGCTCTACAAACACCCAAACCCACTGAACTCCTGATCCGTGGACTAGGGCCCCATTCCTTCCCTCCTGCTCCAGCCCAGGACAGCTAAACCGTCTCCTGACTCAATATGAGTGAGATGTTATCATCTCCTGCATAGGAATAACAACATCTGGATGGTGTTTGAGGAGGAGATAAATGTGAATCATTGTTGTATTTATATCCTGGAGGACATGGAGGTAAAATCAGGTCAGTGCCTAGTCTAGCCTAGTGCCTATCATCAAGGCCGATATATTGGACAATACTTGGCATTCTTTTATAATCAGCATTGGTCGATAGGTTTTTCTGCTTGGCTGATGTGGGGGAAGCGGACTCAGTATATTTTACTGCGCTGAGAACACCAGCGCCTGAGGGTCGGAGCTAACGTTCTCCATCGTAATTAGTTTACGGCTTCTGTTTAACAGTTCCATCTAATAAATCATTAAAAAGTAAAAGGTAATAGTGTTTTATTCAAATTTATGTGAAAAATACTATAATGTAGTGGTTCTCAAATTATTGCGCCTGCCGGGGGGTGCCTCACACAGGTACTGCAGCTGAGGAAAAAAGAAAGAAAAAGAAAACCGCTGTGGCAACATCATTCGAGTGTGTGATTGGCGGTTGGCTCTATGCCTTATAAAGTGGCACCGAACAACAATTCCTCTAAAACTTCCTTCTTCAGACAGTTAACTTTGCACTGTCTAAACAACTCCAACACAGAAGATCCACACCACAGAAAAGCACCTCAATCAGCAGACGGCACCACAAGCTGCTATTGTGAACTCGCCGTTCAACCTTCAACAGCAGACCAAATGTCTACACCGGACGTAACCGTTGTCACGTTCTCACGCTGCAACAGCTAAAAGCTGTCTACACTGGACGCGACCGTTGCAAATCCATTTATCCTTTTTGTTAAGTAGCACGAGCACTTGGAGTACGGCATAAATAGAACAGGGCATCAGTTTACTTTTGGGGATTTGTTGTGTCGCGCACATCCAGTGTAGACAGAATAACTGATTATAATGGGTTTTATTGACTTTTGTCGCGTCACACCGCTAGCATCTGGTGTAGAAATGGTGAAAGTGAAGAGGTTTTCAATGCAGGGTTTTCAACATAAAAAAATAAAATGTGAATTTTTTTGGTAGTGAGGTGGGATCGGGGGTGCCAGTTTTTAAAATGTTTATGATTGGCCAAAAAAAAAAAAAAAGCTGCTGTTATCAGCATCTAAGGTATAAATCTGTTTATTTTAGGCTTTATCGGTCACCCTGCACTCTAAAGGCCTATTCACACCGCACAGACAAACACCAACAAACAAGCTGGCCGTTGGATTTAGAATTTTGTGAAAAATCTGCCCCAACAGACACAGACAAACACTGATTGAACATGTTCAGTCGGGTGAAAACAAACCCCGACCAATGCCATCAGGGGGTAACACACTGATCCGACAAAACCCAACAAACGTGTTTGTTAGCGTTTGTCTGTGCGGTGTGAATAGGCTATATCGAAATTAGGCATAAAAAAAAATAAGCTGAGCACATGATCTCCCCATCCCCCATCGGTTTGCTATCTTCAGTTACTCACTTAAGCTCCGCCCCCATGACTATGCACATGCAAGTGTGCATTTGCGTCGTCACGTTTATGTATATACAAGTGTGCGTGCATATGATGGATTTGTATGAGGTAAAAATTGACCTGATGTTGTCACATGCAGTGTTAGATGGGGAAGGGGGGAGGGGGGGGTCCTGTGTTTGCAGACTCCGTTCTGCAGAACAAAAGAAGGGAGAGAGAGAGAGCATATGAGCCACGTTGCAGCCACGCTCTTCCTCATAAACAAGCCTGCAGTGAAATATATTCCGTGACTCCAGTTTGAGGCATTTGGTAACTCTGCCTATTCAAGCACAGCTGTAAATCTCACTGGGTCTCTGGTTTGACGTGGTGCTGAAAAAGAGGAAGTCTTGTACTGCAGTTTATATTTGTGTGGAGAGAGAAAGCTCAACCTACAACTAATATATCCTTTGACTGCCACTGCTTGTTAATAGTTTGAGCTTGATTAAACCTATCCTGGGATGTCATCAACGTCAAATGTAAACTTTTTTCACTTAGGAGGATGTCAGATAGATTTTTAAAAAGAACACTGATCCTGGCTCACTTAATTCCCTAGTGTAAATTAAACACCAAAAAGACTAATGATTATTTATATTACAAATACACACACACACAGTTCAAAAGTTTGAGGTCAGTAACATTTTAGTTAGAAAGGGAGCATTAAATTGAACAAAACTGCCAGTAAAGACATTTATTATGTTACGAAAGATTTCTATTCATCAAAGAATCCGGAGAAAAAAGTATAATTTTTCAAAATTGTAATGATATTTGCCAGTTTTAACTGTATTTTTGATCAAAGAAATGCAGCCTTGGTGAGCATAAGAGACTTCTTAAAACATTAAAAACTCTTTCCAACCCCAAACTTTTGAATAAGAGTGTATTAAAAAACAACAACAACTATATTTGCCAATCTTTAAATTAAAACAGAATATATGAATTAGGTTGGAATTAGCATTTTATAATTGCAACTGAGCAAGATAGCCAGTAAGAGGAGCTTTTTCATGTTGCTAATAACTCTTTTTGTCCTAATAGTTTTGAGCGACATGAGGATGAACAGATGACAGGATTTTCCATTTAAAGCAAATGATCTGCAGATGGTGCTGACATTTACCAAAGAAGACTTGTTGAATCAGCTACATTGAAATTGCAGTGGTTTGTACAAAAACGAATGAGTCTTTTAGCATACGTAGTAGGAATCATGTGATCCCGCCCACAAGGACAAGCCACTAGTTTCTGCAAAGCATGATATAGATGCCCAACTGACCCACATCGGCCTTACTCTACACACCGCTACACAAAGGCAGGAAATGAATCAGGTGGATTTCACAGGATTCCTTCTGGTTTTGCAAATCCTGATGACATGTCCAATCACAATCCTGCTGATCGTGACACATCAGGGTTCACGCAAACATAAATCTGCATCATAGATTTCACAATACATGCAAAAATAAGAACCAAAAAAATTCTCAATATTATTATCAGGTTGAAACAATACATCAGTCACACAGTCAGCACTGAAACACAATGCACTGCAAACTGCTAGGCAAAAACAGGTCCTGCAAGGTTGCTTAAATAAAAGGCAGCACCTAATGCGGGGGTTTCAGGGATGTGGCTAAACTAAGATGGAGCTCTACGAGTGTGCCGTGCTGCGGCAGGAACAGCGGCTGGAGGGGTGACGTCACGAGGCTCTGTCTAGCCATGTGCTCGCTACTCATGTGGCCGTGGCAGGGAACATGAAGGAGAGACTGGGGGAAGGAAAAAAAAAAAAAAAAAAAAGCACAGAAGGAGGGAGAAATGGAGGAGGAGCTCTGAGCTACATGACATGGAGAGAACGGCAGGGAAACTCCTGAGACTTATCAGGACTGTAGGATAACATTTAAAGAAACAGTCACCAGAAACTGTTCACTTTCTGGACTATGTTATTATGAGCTATAAAATGAGACTAGTGTAGCATGGGAAATTAATATGTAGCTGCACACACTGCAAAACAACAATATGAATAATGAGTCAAAACCACAAGGACTGCTGAGCGACTACTTCCTCTAGACTTTCCATGACAAACAAATTTCTCTGAATATTCAGAGAAATGAAACAAACTTTTTTCACCCGCCACACATTCTTTTTTTTATTTCTATATAGCTTTAATTATGTCAGTTTTAGTAAATTTAGTACTAGTTAGCCAAGGCAACATCTCTAAAGTTTTTCATGTAATATTTATATCTCTATTTCAATTACCATTTGTTAACATTAACTTAGATTGCAAAATACTAGTTAATTTCAACATTTACTATTACTAAAAACTAAAGTTGTATCTGTTAATATTATTTAAAGGATATAGTAATTTTATTTTAATATGTCTATATAGCTTTAGTGAGTTTAGTATGTTTGCCAAGGTAACATTTCTAATTTTCATACGTTTTTCATGTAATATTTATATATTATTTTATCTTTATTTAAATTACCAAAAACAATTGTAATAGTTTTAGTGCAATACTGTTCTATTTGTTAACAACATTAGTTAACATTGATAAATGCTTTAGAAGTATTTTGCAACGTTAATTTCAACAATTACTAGCACATTACTAAAATCTAAAGAAGGATAATATAATTTAAAGGATCTGAGTTAACATGAACTAACAATTCACAGTTGTGTTTTTATTAACAACGATTAATTAATACTGTAACAATCGTATTGCTCATTGTTAGTTAATGGATTATCTAACGTTATGGTACCTTATTTTAAAGTGTTAATATTTTAATTAACAATAACGACACTGGTATGTTACCGTCTGGCCTAAACACATAGTTATTGTCGCACTTTGTCCCGCGAATAATGAATCACTATTAATTACTTCACTTTGAACGTCAAAAACCAGATTTGACCGACCTGGACACACACTGTGCCACCGCCGCCACCTCCAGAGACCATCGCAAAACACACTTACACGCAAACACAACACTAATCATTAAAAGAGAAGCCCCGTGACCTGCAGGCACACACTAATCTTTTAGCAGGAACACAGGACAAAACAGAAAGGGAGATGAAGAGATACTGGCGGGGAAACAGCTCATATAACTGACTGACTAGCTACAAAATAGACATGAACTTCTCACAAGCCCGTTGTCCAGGAAAAACATTCAAAAGACAGTAATTATTCAGTGTCACCAATAATAAAACATCCAGAATGACTAACTAAACAAAATGTTACGTTGCTGTTTTGGTCACACTGTATCAGCGAGCTTAAAATACTGACGACACACTCCTGAAAGGTCCTCTCAAATAGAAAGTTGGGAAGTCTAATTCATTTATGTTAATGAGTTTCAGAGTCAGACAGTAAATGGACTGTGAATGTAAACAAACTGGTAAAAAAACGATTCTTCCACCTCAATTAAATCAAATTTATTTCATTTGACTATATAGTTGAATAAATATGTTGTATTCATATATATCACATTACATTTATGCATACAAATGTATACATAAATGTATTTTTAAACGATGTAGTCACTATAATTGACTTTGTAGTTTAAAAATACATTTATGATCCGGACATTTAAAATCTATCCTTAACCTGTTAAGCTGCAACCCCACTTTTGAAAAATCCCAAGAAATGACATACCCAAACTGAAACAGATACAGTTCATGAACCCTTTGTACTAAAAGCACAAGTATGATCTCATTTGAAAGCTGACACCTGGCAGTTTATTGTAAATGTAGAATTAATTATTGTCATAATGACAAAAATTGTTATAAATAGCTTCAAAGTTTTGTAAAGTTATTAGAAATTATTTTTTATGAAATATCCTCATGAAAATAAAATTGAAGTTGGCACTGGAGCAATCTAGAAATGCACTACAGCTAATGCCACATGTCTAAACATTTTATGTTTAAAATCTTAAGATAATAAGTCCAAAACTCTGTATTTAGTGAAATGTTTTTCAAGACCATGTCATGTGACTTTATTTTGATTTGATGCTAAAATGCTACTGATGTTTATTGCCATCTTCTAACCATCTATCCAGTATATTTTCTTTATTGTTTTGTGGTGCAGACGATCCCCATTCAGTCTCAGTCTCCCCCTGCACACATTCACACCTCTCCAGCCTGGTTATGGCTCGAAATATGCATTTCTTTTGTCTGCATTATAGTTACTAACGACTGGCTATTCACAGGCTATTCATATGGTTTCAGTCACTAATTTCTTTTCTCAAAGTTCACCCTTACATTTTAAACTGTATCTAAGTCAGTAAGCATTCAAAAAATAATAAAAATATAACTTCTAGGTGGCAGGTGCACCTAGGGCTAGCTAGCATGTTAGCTTAGCACACCATCAATACACGACAATTTATGAGATTAAAACCATGTTTGTGCTTATAAACTTACTTTATAAAGCAAATCGAGTATTTTAAATAATTTTCTGTGATCTAATTTGGCTTCAGATAAAAAAATCAGACAGAAAATATACTATTGGATAGTGTTCTGCACAACGATTCTATATAGATTAGCATTACATTATAAATATAATCTATTATTATGGAAATACCTGGCATGGATTGAAAAACACAGGTAACTCAAATATCATAGCAAACATGTTTATTGTCTTCAAAATGTCTGTATCTGCATGTTACAGCCATAGTTACAGCGCGATCTGTTGTTAGCTGTGTGTGTGTTCGAGGCTTCCTGGATTGTCACATGATTATGGCACTTCTTCATGTTCTAATACTGTGCACAGGGCGGCGAGGGCGCCCTCAGGCTATTGGTATGAATTGAAAACACATTAACAGAGTATGCAAACGCTCATAATGATTACATCGACGCATTTGGGTATAAATTCAATAAATATTATTCCTGTCTATAGAAATCTGATGTAAACCTATGAGAATATATCAATATTTCTCCAAATCTGCAAATTTTTTAGCTAAAAGCCCTGAAGGACGTTGTTTTGTGTATCGCTGTCATGACGACAGCACGGAGTTTTTTATGAATGAAAGCGGCTGACGCGCATAATTCATATTAAAGGTATCGACTCATTTTTTCATTTCATAACTCCTGACACAAATTAAGAAATAACTGTCGCTATAAGTTTCTCAGAATACAATAGTGGTCAAATTCTGAAACTTGAGTCTTATATCTTTTTAATGATGTATAGTTTGTCAAGGTATAACATTAAATCTGATAGTAACTTTGAACTATATATAAATAAAACCGCTTCAGTGCGCCCACGCTCTGGCAACGGTTAACAGGCAGCTTCAATGTAGTTAACTGTTTTATAAGTAACATATGGTGTAGCTAGCTAAGTACTTCTTTATCCAGTAGCATGTAAATCTACAGCTTCAAACTAGATCTCAAGATTAATTACATTTAATCACAAAATATGATTTTCCAAATACAATGTATTGTACAATATACCATATATTCAAAAAACTTCAACCTCCCAGAATACTGAACACATCCTGCAGAAATGCTAGCAAATGGCTGGTTGTTTTCAACAGGCCATGTGCTTTAAATAAATACACTTTAAGCCTGGTTGAGCAACAGGCAGCAGAGAGCGGGAAAAGCGATAATGGTTCGGCTGGTCGGTCTGTCAAATCTACCAATGGCTAGAAGCGAGCGGCTTAAGGGAGGGAGGGGGATCCAGTGACACGAATTCTGTTTCCACACTGCCCTAAGTCTCCTGCACGTCTTGTGCCTCGGCTAAATCAAATCCTTTGACTTGATTGGATTTCTTCTTCTTCTAAAGGGTCTGCCTGTAGCCGAGCACATGTGTGAATGAGGCGCTGGTTTAATCAGATAGAGCAAAGCTTATGATCTCGGTTTGCATGAACCAAATGAAGCGATGGTTAAGGGAAGGTGCTCTGCTCACACAGCAGGAAGGAAGCAATCCTGCTAATCTCGAGCTTAAGATCAATCAAAAGAAGCACTGGAAAATATCTCATTTTCAATCTTCAGACAAAACCACTGCAACTAACAAACTCAAGAATGCCTCGTCGGGTGGTATTCCCTTCCGCTCGAGCATTGTTTACACGTGTAAATATACACCTCAAGTCGAGGTCAGATGACGTGGGGAGAGATGTAGACGTACGGCAGACAGTGAAGATCTATAACCAGAGACGGCGTTGAACTTACCTGAATGTATCTCAAAGCACTTCTCAGAACGCTCAGATTGGAGGTCTTCTTTTCATCAACGTTAGGGATGTTCTTCTTCAGAGTCTCAAAACACTCCTTTAAGTGTGCACGTCTGAAAAAAGAAGATCATTTATAATTAGAGAAGTTATAATCGACAAGGGTTATTCATTCAAGTGTCAGCATTCACTTATTATTTATGATTTGTATATCAATCAATGGCAGACTTGTTTTGAAACAGGAATTATACTAGCGTACAAAGCTTTGGGGTCGGTACGTTTTTTTTAAAAGAAAAGTATTCTTTAATTCAGCAAGGACACATTAAATTGATCAAAAGTGAAAGAAAAGTAATTTAAGGACTATTTCAAATAAACGCTGTTTTTTGAAACTTTCTATTAATCAAAAAATCCTGAAAAAAAACATCACGGTTTCCACAAAATTATTGTTTTCAAATGATAATAATATTAAGAACAACATCAGCCACAAATCAGCATATTGTATTGATTTTTTAATTATCATGTGACACTGAAGACTGGACTAATGATGCTGAAAATTCACCTTTGAAGCACATGAATAAATTACATTTTAAAACAGAAAACAGTTATTTTTAATTATAATAATATTTCACAACATTACGGTTTTTACTGTGTTTTTGATTAAATAAATGCAGCCTTGAGCACAAGAGACTTCTTCAAAAGCATTTAAAAATCTTACCCTCCCAAAAATTTGAATGGTAGTGTACACCTTCCATCACCTTCTATGTAGAAAAGCATTGGGTGAAAGTCATTTAATAGAGGTAAACCAACAGCAAACAAAGATGACCTTACCTGTTTTTTTCGAGCTTATTGTGCACTTCTCTCGTTCCTGCCCTGTAAACACGTCATACAGTCTTTAATAGTTAGCTCCCAAACATAATACAAACTCACAGCCATAAAACCCGCTATAAAGTTCTCATGTGATTCAGTCTTAAACACAGGTGATAAATGACAGCTTCACGCCCTCACTCACCCGCCAGGTCTTTTCTTGCCATCCAAACTACGGTGGTCATCGGACGGGCTGAGTTGTGCTGAAGAAGGTCCGGGCTGGGGGAGAAGTGCATGCTGGGAGGACGCGATGATGGAGTCCGGGAAGGTTTGGAGCTGCTGGGCCAGTTTGGTGCTATTGAACTGAGACAGTGATGTGGTTTCTGCCTTCACCTGAGACGGGATGAGGGTGCGCTGGTGCAGTGCCTGCTGGTGTGGCAGCGAGTGGACATCTTTTCTGGGTGGCGTGAGGTGGGGTGCTGCCGACGGGCTGAGAGCTGTGGTGGGGGGTGGAGGGAGGGCGGGAGGAGTGGAGGCTACCACCGGGATAGGGATGACTGTGATGGGCATGGTGGGGGGAGGGGGAGGGGGTGGGGGAAGAGGCTGGGCCGGGGCAGGTATGTGGCGATGCTCAGGTCCGGACTCCTCCACCCAGGTCACATGGTTCATTCGAATGGGCTGAGTATAAGAGTTGACTTCTGCTCTCCGCTTCTCCGCCTCCTGTTCACGGCGCCGCCTTTCCTGAAGCTCATTCTCTTCTGTTGAAAGAAAAAACAAATTCATTAATTATACACATTCAGAACCCAAAAAATACTTACATAATACATATTTATAAGGAATGTACCGATATTACATTTTTGGACGATACTTTTTATGAACCAATTATTTTCATGGCTGTTAACCAATGAAAGACCAGATTTTAAAAAAGTTTTAAAAAATACGTTTTTTTGTTATGTAGGTTTTGTAATTTTCTATTTAGCTTTCGTTTATTTTATTTCAGTTTTAATAATTTTAGTACTTCAACGTAAACAAGTATTTCAGTTAGTTGCCAAAGCAAAATTTCGAATTTTCGTCTGTTATTTAGGTTGTTCGTCTAACATTTACATTTACATTTTATTTCAGCCCTATTTAAATTAACAAAAAATAGTTTTAATTAACGATAACCGCTGCTTTTAATAACAGAATTTATTCACTGCTTTTAATAACAGTTGATACAAATAAATAAAAAGTCAAAAACTGATACATGATTGTAAATTATTTTTCTAAAATTAAATGAACACTTATTTTATTCAGCGTTTACTCAAAAATGCATTACAAATCTGTAAACATCCATCCATTATATCAGTCTATAAACATTCAGGTAACATCTATAACAAAAATACAAGATAATAAATAATCAAAATGGATGTCCTCCCTGTCTCCAGTCTCTCTCAGTATGACCCAGTAAACAGTGTTCAAGGAAATGTAAGAGACTGAACTGTATGTTGCACTGCAGTAACCTTTGACCTCACACATATGATGTAATAACATCTCATCTAAACTAGGGCATATAATGGAAACAAGGCAGCCACAAATCAGTATAGGTCAATAAAGCAGCCGGAGATTATATCTGTCTCCTTTAAAGGAGCTTTTGTGTGTGTACAGACAAATAAGTGTTACTTGTTAACAATGGGGGATAGAGACTACACTGTTAGAGCACATTGTGTACAGGCTTCAGGCTAAAGTTTCTCTGGCCTAAATGGAAACACGATTCTTGCCCCCCTTCTACCACAATCCCTTCTTCAGCAGGGCTACTCCAAAACACCACAAGACGGCCTTCTGAACCTTCGCCAAACCTTCAGTATCAATTATACATGCCGTTGCACCCTACTTGACACCGTTTATGAAAAATAGAGACATTGGAGAGAAACACAAACTATTTTTTCGCTTAGAGAGGAGAACTAGAACTACATATGATGATGCACTAAAGGACTTCCACTGCTGTTCACCAGTAAAGAAATTAAGGAAGTTATGTCTATTTTAGGTGAAAAGATTGCCCCCAGACTGAGCATTCAATCACTTAGTTTTTCCCCCAGTTAAATGTTTATCCCAGTTTAATGTGCAAACCCAGGTAACTAAAAGTAACCCATTCGTAGGCTGATTTTCCTGAAAAGTATGTACACA
Source organism: Rutilus rutilus (assembly GCF_951802725.1). Taxonomy (NCBI): domain Eukaryota; kingdom Metazoa; phylum Chordata; class Actinopteri; order Cypriniformes; family Leuciscidae; genus Rutilus; species Rutilus rutilus. The sequence goes on from NC_140223.1 coordinate 20,275,283, forward strand.
CACAGTAAAATTAAGGTTTTTGAAAGACATCACTTATGCTCACCAAGTTTACATTTATTTGATAGGAAACACAGTAAATATTATTACAATTTAAAATAACAGTTTTCTATTTTAATATATTTTATTCCTGTGATGGCAAAGCTGAATTTACAGCAGCCATTACTCTGCATTAACACTACCTTGGAAATCCAGAGTTCTCGCGAGAGCACAAGTTGAATTTGCTCAGCGAGTTTACTCTGGCGTCGAGTAATGATGCTCATTAAATATGCCCTTGTATCCAAGCTGCGCCAATCACATCGGGTTATCTGATATAGGCAAACAGATGACGACAGCGCTGTGACGTCGAAGTCATTAGCAAACATTGCAAGATGGCTATGGATGAACACCAGTTGTTTGAAACGACGCTACAATGAACGAGTTACTCTTGGCTTTTTATCTAAGGCCCTGTTTACACAAGAATGCTCGCGGGTGAAAACGTAAAAATATTTAATCAGATGTGCCTTTCGTTTAGACGGCGACAGCGTTTTTGGGGCTTAAAAACGCAAAAAAGTGAAACCACCCTCCAGAGTGGAAATCTTAAAAACGCTCCACGGTCGCGTTCCCGTCTAAAGGGTAAAAATGCAAAAGTCTGCTAGACAGTGAAGGTTGTACGCAGGCGCGCGGACTTGGTGTTGTTGTGTGGCAGTGCTTCACATTGCCACCTAGCCGCCTGGAGTGCATACTACATCGAATTTCACACACTTTTGCGTCACCATATGCACGCAGATTTCCCCCCCATAACGCTCGTCTAAACGCAGAATAAAAAGTGATAACGCAACGCCACTTTTGCATTTTCTCTTCAGATTGTTTCCGTGTAAACATAGCCTAAAAGAGGAACAGAAGACGCCGCTCGAATCGTTCCTTTGCAAGAAGGCCGTTTTTGCCGACCGGATACGGCAAGAGTCTAATCTACCAGTTAGCTCCGCTAGTAGCTAAGCGTATGGGGCTTATTGTGATTGGTCGTAGTGTTATCCAATTACGTGCAGTGAGATTTTCAAATGCATGCATGGTGCCGCCTAGCCTGGTAATACCAAACTCTGCTACTTTGCTTTGCTTTGTAGACAGAGTCTGGAAGGGCATAATTGGAAAGCGTTTTCTTTCTCGCGGGGGGGCGCTTGTCTGAAGTTTAAAATCATTGGTTACCCGTAAGCCAATCACATAACGTTTGGTTATGGCGTGTGTTATGCGCATTCTCAGCCGCATCTAACTTCCACTGTAAACACATGTATGATGCGAAAACAAAACCATCGAGCGAAATACCAGAGTGAACATGTCTGTGAACGACTTTTGCGGATTATGTGAAGTAAATCTACGCATCCACGGTACAATCAGCGTCTACGTCACGGCTCTCAGCCCGCCCTCTGTTCGTTGATTGGCCGGCTGTTTTGAGGCCGGAGGAAAACGGGGGAAAACGGTCGCTATCTCAGACTGAGTACAGAAGCGAACTGAAATTGAGCGGAAGTACGAAGTCTGACCTAGTCAGGCTAGGTGCCACCCCTCGAGCTGGCCGATTTTCATTAGTCGATGCCAGACCATTAATCTTTCAGATTTAGATTTCAGATTTCTACATTAACCCTGAAATCACCTAATAAACGTATAGGTTTTGCTCAGCTAAAGTACATTTAATTATTATTAGCTCACTGTTGTGGGGCTGAAGTAGAATTATCCTGGTCAGTGGTTTTATGGTTAATCCAAGTCAATTTTCATTCCAAAAGTTCTCTATACAAGGGGCGTTTCCTCCGAGGAGGCAAGGGAGGCAGTGCCTCCTCACAAAATTGGATGAGAAAATAAATAATCCATGTAACAAAAATAAAACAATTGCAAATAATACAAAATGTGACATTTAAAACATCTGCAAATCACCCGTTTCTAATGTAACACTGTCCAACAGCGACACCCGCAGGTAAAGTTACAGTGGGAGTCCGTGTCTCTCTTGCCTCCCCTGAGCCCATTGAGTTTTAACAGACCCCCTAAAGCATGTGGTGGGTTTGGTGGGGGGGAATTGAGAATGAACGGGGAAAAGTCAGTGAGAGGAGGCAATGCCTCCATCACGCTATGACTGGTTTGTGCGATAAATCCCGCCTCTTGTTTTTGTGTGTGTTTCGCGATTAAGTCGGAATGAACATTATGGCATTAATGGGAAGAATAATTTTAAAACTAAGTAAACATCTCACCTACTTAGATATCACCTCTTTATGTCAGGTCAAAATCAAACTTGACATGTCATGAAAACATAATGACTGAAAATATGTAAATATATTGTTTAAATTATTATTGTCATGAGTTATTAAATATAACATTAATAACATTGTACAACTGTATTTGGTTTCTTCTTCTTTTTAAATGTAATGTAATGTATATTTAACCAGAAAAATGTGACAACGTTAAGTCTACCTGGGACATCAATTTACATTTGGACTTTACCTCATTTCAGAACACCAGTGACTGCAAGCCACTGCCCTATATGCATCTCCCTAACCTATCAGCCAATTAATGCCAATTAAAACATTAAAAAATGTCTAATTGTGCAATCTAATGCTACTTGTTTTAAAAAATCCTCTTAGCGCCCAGGGTAGTAAAGAGGTCACAGGCATATGAGGTGCCCTAGATAAAATGAAAAAGACACAGGTGTGTGTGTGTGTGTGTGCCTGGAACGTCATGAATCTCATTAGGGTGAAAAGCAGGACAGCGTCAAATCATGTGCACTCAGAAGATAATGAGACTTAAGACAGTCATTCTTATCGTGTGTGTCAGCGAAGGGGGTGGTGAAAGTGCTCCAACCTAATCTCAGCCAATCACAGCGCAGCAATCCACCCCCAACCAGTCACCACTATGCTATTTGAACAGCGCACGCCTCCTACTCTGAAAAGAGATGTGGGGTCAGGAGGTGGTGGTGGATGTCTAGTTCCTATGGAACCAAACAACCAATTACCAGAATACACAAGGAAGCACAATACACACGAAAAAACAAGTCTTTCAAGTCAACATAAATTAAATGTGACTGTTTGGTCCCTCCCTTATCTGACATTACAAGTAATGTGACATATATCTATCTATCTATCTATCTATCTATCTATCTATCTATCTATCTATCTATCTATCTATCTATCTATCTATCCACACACAAACACTTAATAATACAACTAATAATATATACACACACAGCACACACACACACACATATTCAAAAACACATATATTATGTAAACAAAAACTTTTAAGTTATATGCGATTACTCGATTTGACAGCACTGTATTGTCAGACAAGGAAGAGAAGCCCTGAGGTGTGTCTTTCATAATTCCCATGGACAACACCTGACTGTCCAAAGTATTTTGGCATACTTATTTAACACCTACAGAGGGCAAAGGGTAACTGCACAAAGGAAATGACTGTACACCAGTTTGCAATGCAATTTACAGCCCAGCTTAAACTGCTATCTGAATGCTTTTACCAAGTCACATGCTGAGTAGAATTCCAGTCAGCTGTGGTGAAATACAGAAGTGAAACTGACTGAGATGATTCTGCCACGCGCGTAGACTGGAGTAAAATACATGCATGTTAGTAAAAAATAGAACATTTAGACACTGCCTATGGGAGGCCATTTGCGGCACTTAATAAGCATTTAAGAAAATGAAATATCAAATGAGAAATAGAAAATCAGCTGAAAATCAATTAAGCAGTACGTTTTACTTATATAGCGCCTTTAAAAAAAGGAAACACAGCTGACCAAAGTGCTGAACAAAACATAAAACAAAGAAACACAGGTCAAACCACACATTCATGACAGAAGCTCACAGTGAATTGAAAGAAAGAAAAAAGGTTTTAAGAGATGCTTTAAAACAGTTAAAGACTGTGCCGATCTGTTATCTGCCGAAAGGCTCCACAGCCTAGGGCCGGCAATAGCAAAGGCTCTATCTCCTCTATCATTTTTATAATTTGGATAAGTAAATAATAATAGTATTCAACTTGAAAGTGCAAAAAGAAAATATAATATTCATCCATGTTCATGTCAACTTGATGCAGCATGAAAAATAGTATTATACACATATATACACATACATACATACATATATATATACATATATATATATACATACATATATATATACATACATACATACATATATATATATATATACATATATATACACATATATACACATATATACATACATATATCAATTATCAAATCACTTTGTAATAATAACATTCTAAAATGTTCTTCATTATTAAAAATCAAACTAAACATTATTATAAATCAATATTTTATTAGTATCAATTGCTAAACTGAATGTATTTTATCTATACATTTTCAATTATCTTTGACATTATATCAATATCTAAAATGATTTAATGGGTTTCTCAATTGATTGCGTGATCCTAAAGCCAACAAGCTTGTCATTCTTTCAGTACTTTGCTAAGAGCAACACGATTATCCCAAAAAATACAGGAGTGCGTTATATAACTGCAGTAGCCTACATTTCGGAAAGGCAAGCATGGGGTTACTGTCCTACTTTGCCTCTGGTTGTAAACCCCCCCTCCCTGCACAGAGGAGCGCCTGGCGCGCACATGGAGGAAAGGGGGAGGGCTCTGTCCACGCGGTTCTTAAAAAGGCGTGGCTATGGTAGACACGTCACCCGGTCGCTTAAGGGGCGTGGCTACGGCTGACACGTCACCGAGGAGCTTCAGAAAGCGCCAGAGGACTCATGCAGCGCGGGAGAGAAAACAATAGTGAGATAAATAAGCCGTACACTATTGCGCTGCAGAACACCTTAAGAAAATTAAATAACACATTACACCCAAACCTTCCTACAGAAAGGATGTAGATAAGAGCTGCGTAATGTGATACTTGAGACATTATGTAAAGAGCAACTGGCACTCGCGCACGTACTTGTAAGCCACCGCCCTTAAAAGCAAGCAGGTATGTTTTCCTACATCGACACTGCAATAAAGTGTTCAATCACTAACTACCCCAACAGTCAAAGCAGATAAACTTACATTCTCTGCATTTTAATGCATGGCTGTCACTATGCGAAACACATCAGTTTACTACACTAGAAAGTAAGCGTAAGGATATTATACTGCAGTTTTGCAGAGTCTTGTTATTATCGGATTTTTCACAACAAAAATCTTGGATGTCACGCACTACACCGAATCCTGTAATCACAGCCTGTGACATCACATGCAACAATGTCTCAAATTAACCGGCTACTCCATTAGAGAACAACACTGATTCAGTAAAGTGACCCTCTGCCTGTTATAGAGGACTGCATTCCCATAATTTTCCTTTCTTACCACGTGCTTTCTGTTGTTGCAGGGCTTGCAATTCCAAAAACTTCGCCGCCTCTAAAAGCGTCTCGATACTCATCTCTTTTTCGTGTTATGGTCCAGAAAACGATTGGAGAACTGAATTAAAATGCTAACTAGTTAGATTCAAAAGCTTCTGCTCGGGATCCAATCTTGTCGTCTATAAAAAAAAAAATTATAAAAAAAGGAAAGACGTGACTGGATCCCCCTTGAAGTCACTCTTCCACACGCACGTAGAGGAGTCACAACAAGATGGCGGGTTATTCAGTCAACACATCGGGCCATTGTACAGACAGTTTGGCCCCGCCCCCTGATTTGATGACCACGCCCCCACACGCGCTGGTTTTCAAAACACGGAGATGGCCGTTCTTCATAATAGTCGCATATTTTCGTCAAATTACGACAGAACGCCAAATATTATAAGGTCAGTAATACACGTGTACTGCAACGTTTCTTGTCTATTGGTAAAAAGGCCAACACAGAACGCTTAAAATGTGAATGTCAAATCCAGGTTTTACGCAATACTCCTACACATACCACGGCTCAATTTGATTAATAAAACATGAGATTAGAGCAGCCAATAGGAAAGTAGACACACAAGGCATGGTATCTGCTCACATGGGTGTCATTCTGCGCGGATTGCACGCCAACTAAAAACGAAAACGCAACCTGCAGAGTGCAGACAGACCCATATTCCAACAGGCAACGAGTATCGGTAAACAGTTAGCAGAAACATGATTTGCCTGTGACCAAAACGCAATTTCTGTGAGAAAGAACAAAGATCCACAACAGTTCTAAGGACTTAAAGGGATAGTTCACACAAAAAAAGAAAAGAAAATGCTGTCATCATTTACTCACCCTTATGTTGTTCCAAACCTGTATGTGTTTCTTTCTTCTGTTGAACACAAAAGAAGATATTTTGAAGAATGTTGGTAACCAGACAGTTGATGGCAACCATTGATTCCCATAGTAGGAAAAAAAAAGTACTATGGAAGTCAATGGGGTCCATCAACTGTCTGGTTACCAACATTCTTCAAAATATCTTCTTTTGTGTTCAGAAGAAAGAAGTTCATACAGGTTTGGAACAACAAGAGGAAGAATAAATTATGACATAATTTTCTTTTTTGGCTTAACTATCCTTTAATGTCCTCATAATGTAGGATAAACCAGTACACACACACATATATAAACAGTATGCACACATTGCTTTACAGCAATATAAAAATCTTAAGTTTTAATATAGCTAAAAACTAAATGTTTTTGTCCTCCCACACTACTTAATATTTATACTAATTAAAATGACAACCATTTTCTTTGACCAGAGATATGCAACTTTTCTACAGAAAGAAAAAAAAAATCACCACATCTATCAACATTTTATGCCAATAAATAAATAAAGTCCACTTCATGCTGCTGTCCTTTGTCACTGGAGATCCTATCAAAGTACCAGAGAATCTTCTTCTTTGCTGCCATGAAACATGCACTGACTGAATAAAGGGCCAGTCATGTGACTGTATCTATGGTAACTGTTGAGGCAGTGTACTGCAGGACAGTAGGAGTCTTGAAGAGACAGAGAGAGAGGACAGAAAATTATGAATGTTGCAAATGCAATGCACTGATTATATTTTATATACATACATCACAAAAGGGGGAAGGGTCTATAAATGCACTGTTACTGACAACACCTTGGAAAACATCTAGACATTTCCAGCAACAACTAATAGTAAAACATTTCTAAGCTCCTCGCCACTGAATCTGAACTCTCTTAAACTTTCTCTGCAGTTTCCAACATTACTTTTTAAATAGCTATTTGCATACGTATTCAAACCCCAAAATATAACATTATAAAAACAGCGGAAGACTTTCTGAATAACAGCCTTCCACTTGAGGTTCAAAATCCTCTGCTTAGTGTTTGACTGCTTTGCACGTCAAGTCATTCTTCCTTTCAATCACTTGAAAAGGTCAGAGCAAAGGGTATGCGAACATGCTCATGTAAAGCTGCCCCACCTTTATACGTTCATATGACTCTCACATGCATGGCTAACGGTGAATAAATTCCTGTTTCAACTCAAGCAGCGGCCCCTGGAGCTTGTTTACCCTGGGAAGCCTTCACGTGACTGAGTGCACGTTATGTGCTCGTGGTCCTGTCGCGACTGCTGCTGCTTCCCGTTAGGAAGCCCTGCTCCTCTCGGGACCTTTGTACTGACTCAAAGCTTCCTGTGATACAACCCAAAAGGCATTCCAGGGACAGGAAATGCTGAGGAACAACACCACCTACTATTGGATTATTTGGGTTTGTCAAAGGAATCAACGAGGCCATATTTGTCAAACCCAGGTTCAAAAGTTACTATTAATAAACTAAAAATCTATTAAAAATTTTTTTTTAAAGAATATATTTTAATTATTAAAAAATGGCAAAGCATTCAAGAAAGTCGAAAAAAAAAAAAAAGTATATTCATTTTAATCATATTTTTGTATTTTATATTTGATTTAAAAACTTCTGAGGAATGCTAAATGTTTTGAAGGATCATTTTTGATCAGTAGAAATTTATGCAAAATACATTCACATTTAGTTAAAGTCGGCATGAAATGAAAACTCACTCTAATGCATATTATAGATCTCAGTGAGAACAATTCATTTGTGAATACGTTTCATTTTTTTAATGGAATTGTTTTGACTTAAGACATCTTAAAATTCAATCAACAAGTCCCTGCCCTACATACATAAGGATGTTCATCACAATATGGAAGAATATGTCTGTCACTAAAATTGTGATATTATTATTATAGATTATAATATATAATAGCCAAGCATTAAAGGGATTGTTCACCCAAAAATGAAAATTCTGTCATCATTTACTCACCCTCAAGTTGTTCTAAACCTGTATGAGTTTCTTTCTTCTGCTGAACACAAAGGAAGATATTTTGAAGAATGTTGGTAGCCAAACAGTAGCATGAAAAAAAAAAAAAAAACTATGGAAGTCAATGGGGTCCATGTCGATCTCTTTTGTGTTCAGCAGACGAAAGAAATTCATACAGGTTCAGAACAACTGCAATAAGTGTTTTGCACTTTTTCTCTGAAAAAATATATTTAAAATATAAACATAGCAACATGAATAAAATAAATTACTGAGTGCACTTTTAACCAAAATCACAAAGACACAAACAACAAAAATATTTAAAATATTTTTTTTTATTACAAACATCATAAAACTTAGTTCAAACAGGTCTGATCACAACACTGATCAGTGGAACATCTGGTAGTGGAGTTTTGTTTCATTTGGAGTCCATTGGGTTTGGAGTTTAGTTTAATTTGCTGCTTTAGCAGTGGCTCACAGCACGATGGTCTGTGTTACGTGTTGAATCTGTGTCTGAAGAGGGGAGAGAGCGCTAAGTTGTTTTGGCTGCCTGTCGGAAGAGAGAGTTCTTCAAACAAGTGCAGAGCTGGTTCATCAGATCTTTATTTTGCCCCTCCACCCAATGCATCTCCACCACCACATCATCCTCCTCTTCCTTCACGTTCACCAGGCACTTGAAGAGAAAGTGCTGTACCGTCTCTGGGTTTTGAGGACCGCCGACAGCCACTTCATTGGGTTCGGTGGGGGATTCCATTGGGACGTCGGCACCTGTCTCCGGGTTGTGCTGCTTCCCGTTGCTGCCCTCTGCTGTGGTTTCCTCTGGTGCTGGAACAGATGGAGCGGAGGTATCCGTGGCGGAGGCCGGTTGTGCTCTGGGGAGCTCGCGTAGATGCCGTCCCTGTTCTCGTCTCTTCTGGCGTGTGTGAACCCAGGTGTTCTCCACTGCGGTCAGGAAGAGGCTGAGCTCCGCCTCTCCACAAGGAACTCGCCTGTGAAGTATCTGAAGATGGGAAGTTCAGTGTTAAACAATTGTGTCAACCGCTGTCCGTCTGGAAAACCTACAGCGAGTTGATTTGGAAAAAAAGGGTCTGCTAAATAATTTCACTAGGGATGGGCATGATTAATCGACGATTGATAATTGATCGTTAAGAATTTCGATCACGTTTATTTGTTATCGATTAAACTAATGCAGGTTGCGTTGCGTAGTGTGAGTCTTGAAGCAATGGAATTAATTTTAGCGCGGAGGTACCTGTGCATCCCAGCAACGTCAGTCCCCTCAGAGCGGGTGTTTTCGGCTGGACTGGCTGTCACCAGGTTGCGGTCGCATCTGATCCCAGATCATGTCAACATGCTTATCTTTCTCAACAGAAATCAGTAGACTGGTGCAGAAGTTCTATGGGAACTTCATGCGTTTTCTCAGATCATCTGATTTATCCAAACGATTCCATTTACACCTGGTCACATAAATGTGTTTTTGCAAAACGGACATAAATCCGATCTTGAATTCCCGCGCTATATTTAAATTGTTGCACGATACCGAAAGCAACTGATATGAGCTGCATTTTATTGATCATCAGCGAAAATTTCTAAATCAAAGACCGCAACAAGATATTGCGGCAACAGCCCTGGTAAGATCATTTCGGTTCTTTACTTTTAATGAAGATGATTGTGTGTTGATGAATGACTTTCACTTTGATTTGCGATAGTTTGCACGTTGGCTTGATGAATAGATGCTCATCTATGCGTGTTGAAGTAGCGTCGTCATATCTGGCTATAACATGACATATAGCCTATAACACGCTCTCACACGTTTATTTCTTAGCATTTTTGGGATAAGTCAAATTTACATATGTGGTTTCAACAACCAGATGCATTTACTCTTGTCCAGTTTCGTCTGGAATGCGTCTCAGATCTCCTCCTGAAGTGGTTTGAGCGATCGGATTTAAATCCGTCTCGAATGCGTTTCGGAGGGCATTTACATTTGGTCTTTTCACGATCGGATAGCTATCCGATCACAGAAAACGGATTAAGTGGCCATTGGTCTCTGTTTAAGAACGCCTGCTCGCAGCTGCAGGTTCCGCTGTTTTAGAGCACCGCAGGGCATATCTTCAAGTCTACCGAACGTCCAGTTTCACTGCCACAAGTTGATCTTCTTGTAATAAAGATCTCATCGAGGACAAACAAACTGTATTTTTGTATTTTCATTGCATTTTTAATTTATAAAAAGTTAAATAAATAATGAATTTCAATATAAAAATATTAATGATTAATCGATAGTCGATCGTTAATTCTCCCGACGATCGACTAAGAAAATTTAATTGAATGCCCATCCCTAAATTTCACTAATGATAAATAACACTAATAATTATTATTTTACGTTAATTATTTAATAATAATAATTATTGCTTTATATTAACAATATGGTAACACTTTGCAATAAGGTCTCATTTATTAACATTAGTTAATGCATTAACAAACATTAACAATGAGCAATACATTTGTTTTAATATATATATATTTTTTATGATTTGTACTTTATTGATTTTCTCATTTGCAAACAAGAAATGAAATAAACAATCATGTACTTGTCATATACATAAAACACAGTTAACCAATAAATGGTAGCAATATAAATAATAAGTAAATAAATAGAACAGTTTGAAAATAAAAGTGAACAATGAGGAATACATTTGTTACACTGCTTATTAATCTTTGTCAATGTTAGTTAATAAAAATGCAGTCGTTCATTGTTTGTTCATGTTACTTCACAGTGATTTTAACTAAGATTAATAAATACTGTAGAAGTATTGTTCATTCTTAGTTCATGTAAACTAATGAAATCTTACTATAAAGTGTTACCAATAATATTAATAATAATAATAACTGGAATTATTCAATAATAGCATTATTTAATTTCATTATTATTTTATGTAAATTGACTCTCTGTTTACCTTCAGGTCTGCGAGGATGTTCTCCAGCCAGGCACACACACTCTCTGTGGGGCTGATGTCAGTGCAGCCGATGCTGGGCGCCTGCGCCTGTAGCTCCGCCACGGAGGGCTTCAGTACAGTGAAGATGAGGGGCTTACGGGCCTTGTCCAGCTTACGCTTCTTACAGGGGGGCGACTGAGAGAGAGTTAGAAAGAAAATTAAGTTTTTGTTAGTTAACCTAAGAGTGTTTACACCTCATGTAAGAGGTCTGCTGCAGCCTTAGAAATACAAGACAAAAAAAGATGCAATTTTACTTCAAGAATAGCTGGCTGCCAATAGAGGGCAGCAAAACACAAAGTTCACCTTGGCCTTGAGTTCAATGACCAATGCTGTAGCTATTTGGAGTCCTTGTGGCACTCCTGTTTGTCTGCTGCTGTCAGATGAATAGCACACAGTTTCACGACAAACCCATCAATCCCTCACAATGACAACCCATCAACCCAAACTTGTTTGTGTTTTTTATATCAGTGTCACTGCTAATTAAAACTAAAAACCTCTCCATTAATTGAAATAAAGCTGAAATAAAATAAATATATTAGATGAAAAACTGAAATGACAAAAATCTCACCCTGGCAATTAAATGAAATAAGTTGAAGTACTAAAATTTTGTACTAAAATGTAATAAAGATAAATAGAAAAAAACTCTAAAATGTATAATTATAAAAAAATAAAAATAAAAATCACAAAAAGTACATAAAAAAATACTAAAACTAAAATATAAAAATTAAAGCTAGTCCAAGATATTAATAAATACTATAACAGTATACAAATAATACTAAAATAACACTATTTTATATAAATTTGAGACTAGTATAAAACATTCATTTCTTAGTAATTAATTAAAGATCACAGTATGATGAAAGTGCTGATTTCTCTGTAAAATCAACCAAATCAAATCAAATTGGTTTCTACTTTAACAGTCTCCATATATATATATATATATGTCTGATTCATATGCCACTGTAATATGAGTGTTACCTGATGTGCGTTTTTTCTTCCGCATATTATGCAAACGGATATATATGTATGAATGCAGTAAATAAGTGTCAACAACAAAGCCACCCATTGATTCATTTTGGCATTAATAAGTGTTGCCATAGAAACAAATCATTTGCATCTGAACAGCTCAGAGCAGAATTAGTTATTTTGGAGTAATTTGGAGTGATGTATATAACCACTGAACCATGTTGTACTGAGACATTAAAGGTGGCGACAGTCATATTTGACTTTTCCAGCTCATCAAAGCTGATTTACGAGCAGGAGAAACCGAAGCATTGCTCCAGTCACATGTCTCTCTCCTCCTCAAACAGAGCATCTGTTGTTAGAGCAGATAAACGGACAACATGACTCATCACAAGCCAATAGACCGACCCCCTCAGTGTCGAAAAACACACCACACCACACCCATCAACTACTACTGCAGTCATCCATCAGAGTTTACAACTCACCAGACAAACACCTCTCATATTTAGTCTTCCTGTGGGTGACTTGTGGTTTTTGTGACCGTTAACCCTAATTCAAGACAAATCACACAGGTAATCTGGCATCCATCACAGGATTTTACTCCACTTAACACCCCATTGCTTCTGTCCTGTCTGGATAAACAACACATTTAGTACACAGTAGACCATACATCTTAACTATGTTCCTCATATTTGATAACTACATTAAGCAGATTCGATTTAGGGACAGTCATCTAGTTATGGTTTCTGAATAACTCCCTGTGCTGAAGTTGCTGGTACTGCCGTTTGTCAAATTTGTCATGTCTCAGCAGACAACAGTTAAATGATGGTTTCATATAGGGTCATTGTCAGGGGGGCACAGCCTCCCGAACCCTACTTTGAAAACAAACATTTTAAGGTAGACAAATGTAAAAAACACAAAATGTTTTTTTAAGACATTAAAGGGTTAATTCACCCAAAAATGAAGATTCTGTCATTAATTACTCACCCTCATTTCGTCCCAAACCCCTAAGACTTTCGTATGAAATCTGAGAGCTTTCTGTCCATCCATAGACAGCTACACAACTGAAACTTTGACACTTCGAAAAGTTCATAAAAAAAAATCGTAAAACTAATCCGTTTGAATTGAGCAGTTTAATCCAACATTTCTGAAGAGACTCGATCGCTTTATATGATGAACAGGTTGAAATTAGGCTTTTATTCACATAAAAGCATTCACCAGGGCACACATCAGTTCAACGGAAGCTCAGGCATGTTTGCTTGACGTGCGAGAACCAATGAGGTTCATTTTCATGAGTTACGCAGCACGTTTGAGCTTTCGCAAGAGGTTTGTTCTCGCACGTCACACATGTACTGTTGAGCTTCTGTTTATGTTCGCTGATCAATGTTTCTATGCGAATAAAATCTGTTCATCATATAAAGCGATCGTGCCTCCTCTGAAAATTTGGACTAAACCGCTCAATTCATATGTTTTTTTTTACGATCTCTTTATGAACGTTTCGAAGCGTCAAAGTGGTAGTTGCGTAGCTGTCTATGGAGTGACAGAAATCTCAAATTTTTCATCAAAAATATCTTCATGTGTTCTGAAGATGAATGAAAAGTCTTACAGGTTTGGAAGACATGAGAAAATGATGACAATCTTTTTCATTTTAGGGTGGACTAACCCTAGCTAAGTTATCATCAACATAAGATATTTAATATGTAATAATATATTTAATGCATTAATAATTTGACATTATTAATGTTTCATTCTAGCGGGATATAGGGCGGATAATATTGTGTGTGTGTGTGTGTGTGTGTGGGGGGGGGGGGGGGTATTGCAATAGTAATACTTTATTAAATTAATACTTCTTTACTAAATTAATACTTCATTCATTTGTTTAATTTAAACAAAATAATATACAAATATTATTTTGAATAATAATAATAATTTGTATTATTATAAAATGCGCTCTACTTTATAGTATTTTTGCAATAGTAACATTTCTTTATTGATTTTTCAATAAATTTAATATAATTATAATTTTCAAATGTATTATTATTATTGTATATTATTATATGTATAGTCAAATTGAATGGAGGGAAAAAAACAATAATAAAAACTTATTGTCTTAAGCTGATCACATGCCTGATTTTATAAGGCGGTTCCCCTTGCAGTCCAGCATCCTTCTCCAACACACGAGGGCGCCATTTTCTGACTTTCAGTCGTTAAACTCAGCTAAGCATGACAAAATCATCCCACAGACAAAGTCAAATCTATTTAAACAAAAGCAGACCTAAATAAAGAATATAAAAATATTGCGACTGCAGTAATTCTGTAATGACTAATTACTGCGCTAAATCTAAATATGATCAGACAACCTTCATCTTCAGTGTTAAGCCTCAGACATACTGTGCAGGATGTTTTATAGATGTCAAAAAAGTGCAATCTCTACCCATTTGTGATGAGCACATAATGGATGGAAACAGATGAACACACACATCGATCCACGCGCTCCCTCTTAATTAATTTCTATCAGTCTTAATCAGGGCGATGCACTGCTTTTATCCCCTCTTCACCGTGAATTATAACCCCCTCCGCTCTGTCCATTATTTATCCGGCGACGCATTTGCTCTAAGTAGGTTGAATAGATCCTGCGTAAAATAGCTTCCGCTCTCAACACCGAGCCTCTTGATGCATCTGAAGGGGTCTCGCTCATAAATGTGAACAAAAAAAGAAAAAAAATTCATGAGCCTTGGGATTTTCTCTGCGGTGGGACACATAAAAGGTCATTATTCAATTATTGAACACAAGATGAGTGCCGCAATGATCAGCGGTTATCCACAGATGCTGACAACTGGGCTCATTCTGCCCTGCTTTACACTTCCCCCCCAGTACTGCCTGCTGACCTTTGACCCCTCAGCCTTGCACACACACACACACACACACCCCCCCGCGCCCCATATCCCAGGCACGCTTTCAGCACCGCAGGGTCCTTTTCAAACCCTACCTTTTTTGTCTGAGTCTTCACTGTACCCCCTACCTCTCGTGCAATACATTTCACTGTCAAAGAGATTGATCTAGCTTCTGTGCGCTCTGCTAATGGGGCTCAGCTGGCTTCCGAGAGGAAGAATGGACACAGGAAGTGTGGGAGAGAGAGGAAATAAAGCACAGAAGGATGCGGGTACCATCCAGAACTAGACGTGTCTGCACAGCCCTGGAAATCTGCTGTATGAGGGCGGAGCAGCTCGCAGACAGATATGTAGGCCAATCTTTCTGCTCAAGTGCTTGTGAGGAAAAGGGCATCTGGGACTTGGGGAATTCTCCTGAAAGACCATAACAAATCATCCCACCACCCCCTTCTCCATCCCCTCAACCCTTTTTTCCCCTTTTATAGCTCTTTTTCCCCTCTAAAGTGCGTGACTTTACAGCACCGTCACCCTGTCTGGGCAACTGTTGCTAAGGACAGGAAGCAGGTCAAGTGTATCTGATGGAATGGGCTAAAGATGCATTATTAAAAAGAGTGCCGAGCACAGTGAATATTCAGCAGGTGTTGCTTTCCCGCACACAAACACATGAGATAGTCTAGGGTGCATGGGTTATGTGAGGACTAGCTGATTCTGAACTAATGCAGGAAGTGCTCAAAGCTTACAGGCACAGGTACGTCATCGTAGAAACTCCAAGCCAGGGCCCAGCGCATGGTCCGACCTTGGCAGAACTCAGTGTGTGTTACTTTGGGAACCTGTGAAAGAACAAAATATGATGAGGATCTCAGCAATGGTGATTCAAACACAAAATAGGAAGAGAATCTTACAAAAAAACATCAAGAAAAGTCTGGGTTATGCTAAAAAAACAACAACAAAAAAAAAAAAATCATTTTTAGGGGTGCACATTTTCATTATAATAAGCACATTTCTGTATTCTAATCACTATAAAGTGAAATAATCTCATTTATCTCGACAATTGTAGATTACATATAGCAGTTATCAGCTAATATTACAGACTGTTTTAATTTATTGCTATCGGTCAATATTGGATATCTAATTGTTCATACTTATTTCTTGTATTTTTTTATTTTTACTTTAAAACCTTTACTTTTTAATAAAATCTTTGAAAACACAATGTACTTACAATTTTTGTGTTTTTTTTTTGTTGCAAATTTTAAAATGAAATAAAATACAGTACATTATAATTTTGTGATGCCTAAATTTACTGGTGGAAATTCAATTGACTGATTTTACTTTATTTACTTGTACATATTTATTTTATTGGTTATTTTCATTTTCATTTAAGGAATCAGTCCATCCCTAAATAATATATATATACAGTGCAATGCATAAGTGAATACACCCATGCTAAAGTTGACTAAAAAGAGGAATAAAAAATCATATTTTGGAAACTGAACTTAATGCCTTAATTTAAAAAATTAGGAAAAATCCAACCTTTAGGGACACCAATTTTCTTTGTGAATGAATAATGTATCGTAAATAAATAAATGTTCTTCCTTAAAATACATGGTGCATAAGTGAGTACAGCCCTATGTTAAATTCCCATAGAGGCAGGCAGATTTTTATTTGTAAGTATTTTTTTTTTTTTTAAATTAGGATACTATGCATCCTGATAAAGTTCCCTTGGCCTTTGGAATTAAAATAGCCCCACATCATCACATAGCCTTCACCATACCTAGAGATTGGCATGATTTTATTTCAGTTAGCCTAATAGCTGGTTTGATTTGCATTGAGAGATGATCTTATGGAAAGTACCCCATGCCAATCTCTAGGTATGGTGAAGGTATCAGGATGCATAGTATCCTAAAAAAAATAAAAAATAAAATACTTAAAAATAAAAATCTGCCTGCCTCTATGGGAATTTAACATAGGGGTGTACTCACGTATGCACCATGTATTTTAAGGAAGAACATTTATTTATTTACGATACATTATTCATTCACAAAGAAAATTGGTGTCCTTAAAGGTTGGATTTTTCCTAATTTTTTAAATTAAGGCATTAAGTTCAGTTTCCAAAATATGATTTTTTATTCCTCTTTTTAGTCAACTTTAGCATGGGTGTATTCACTTATGCATTGCACTGTATATATATATATATACACATTGCAGTAATTGGCCTTTTATCGGTTACATATATGCATGTTACATATTGTTACACATGTTATATTGGTTATATTGGATTGCGCTTATGAGTAATGCAGTATTTGTTTTACATTACAGTAGGTTGCAGATGTTTGGAGGAAGGGGATTAAATATGCTTGATTGTCAAGGATGCAAAATGTCACATTGCAAAAAAAGAGCGAGATAGGACTGGCAGGAAAATTACTTGGGGAAAGATTATGTGGAAGCGTGTATGTGCAGAGTCTATGACCGACACCAGACCCTCCCAGAAGTCTTAAATACAGCATCACAGACCCAGACCTGCCATTCACACAGTGGGGAGTGTTATGTTTTAGGACTAGGTGAAACAATCCCATTTTTAAGACCTGAGGTATGAGTGGTGACGATGCATCCATCGGTGTAATTTCCTCACTGTGATGGTGGTTGAGTGGGATGAGAATGGGGTTTTTTGCTTCATCGGGGTCATCAGGTGGGCACCCTCCTTCTCCGGTGTTTCAATGATAGGCCCACGACACCTCCAGAGGGCTCATCGGCAGCACCTGGCGTCCCAGGTGTGCCCCCCTCTGCTTTCAACCCCTCAATGCCTCAGGTAATATTAGGGGCCCAGTTGGAGTCTCCCCTTTTCACCCAAAGCCATCGACTTGCTTCTTCTGCTGCACCTGAGAGGGCTTTGATGGTTCGGCGTAGGGTTTGACCTTGCACTCCCAATTCCTTAAGCAGCCTGATGGTTGACTTGCCCACGAAGCCTCTGCAGCCGACTTCCACTGGGCAGACCTTGGATTTCCATCCGCGTTGCTCAGCATCAGCTGCCAACTCTGTGTACTTAAGGTTCTTGCGCTCAAATGCTTCCTCCACAGCAGCCTCCCAGGGAACGGTAAGCTCTATTATGTACACAATGTGGAGTGAGGAGGACCAGAGCACAAGGTCTGGTCTGAGGTTTGTTGTGGCGATCTCAGAAGGGAAGTGAAGTCTTTGGTTCAGATCTACCACCAACTTCCAGTCTCGAGCCCTTCCAAGCTGGCCGACGTCCGATGTTGTTTGGACTTTGGCTGTCTTTGTACCTTCTCGGATGAACTCTCTTGCGTATGAGCGATGAAATGATGGAGGAGGCAGGGCATTGATCTTTAACCGTCTGCACTCCAAGGTAGCTGCTAGGCATTTCAGGACATGGTTGTGCCTCCAGGTATAGCGGCCTTGTGACAAGCTTGTCTTACATCCAACCAGAATGTGTTTAAGGTTTGCAGGGGATGGACAGAGGGGGCATGTCGGGTCTTCTCCATACCACTGGTTGAGGTTTGAGGGGGAAGGCAGGACGTCGTACGTTGCACGTAAGATGAAGCTGATGTGAAATGCTTCCATGCCCATCAACTCCCTCCAGGATAACTTTCTCCTCTCAACTCCCTCCCATCTCGTCCATTGTCCTTGCTTGGCTTGTGAGATAGCCTTTACACACCTTGTTGCCTGCTCGTGCCGACGCACCTCCTCAACAACCATCCGTCGGCGCTGAGCTGGAGCTGCCCTTTGCCACGATGGTCTACTGTCTCCAAGGCCAAGGCCTCCTCTCCCCTGTTGCACATTACCAATGATGTCTCTGTGCCTGAGGTCTGACTTTGCCTGGTGAGTAGCTGCCGCTGGGTTCCATTTCCTTCCAGTCACCAGTGTAGGAGCTGTTCTGGAAACACATGGGTCACGGGACTCTGTTAGTGTCATTTCCAGCCTTACTTTGGAGCACTTGAACTCTTCTGCAAGGCTGGAAACAGGAATCTCCAAGATGCCTCTTCCATACAGTCCGATGTTAGTAAAGCATCTAGGGAGTCCCAGCCACTTTTTGGCAAATGAGCTGACCACCCTCTCCAGCTTTTCTACCTTTGATATTGGGACCTCATAGATGGTAAGAGGCCACATCATCCTGGGTAATAACCCAAATTGAAGGCACCACAGCTTTAGCCTGCCAGGGAGCTTGGTCTTGTTAATACTCTCAAGGCCGCATATGGTGTCCTTCGTAAGCTGGTCAACTTGCTCTGTGTCCTTGAGGGTGGCATGGTACCAACGTCCAAGACTCTTGACTGGCTTTTCTGCCACTGTTGGTATAGGCTCCTTGCCCACATAGAACCGTTGTTCTGACAGCTTCCCCTTGACGACTGAGATGCTCCTGGACTTGCTTGGCTTTATTTCCATCCGGGCCCACTGGATGTTATCCTGTAGCTTGTTCAGCAACCGCCTAGCACAAGCCTTGGTTGTGGTGAGGATGGTCATATCGTCCATGTAAGCCCTGATGGGAGGGAGACGAAGACCAGATTTGAGCTTCTGACCTCCTACTACCCACCGAGATGCGCGGATGATGACCTCCATAGCCATCGTGAATGCTAGAGGTGAGATGGTGCATCCCGCCATTATTCCTATTTCCACTCGTTGCCATGCTGTGGTACATTCATCAGTTGTCAGGCATAGTTGTAGGTCTTGAAAATAAGATTTAACAAGGCGGGTGATTACTTCCGGGACGCTGAAATAGTGGAATGCAGTCCACAGGAGATTATGAGGAACTGATCCGAAGGCGTTTGCAAGGTCCAAGAACACAACATGGAGATCTCTTCCATCCTTTTTGGCGGTTTGGATTTGGTTCCATATCATGTTTAAATGCTCTAAGCAACCAGAGAAGCCCGGAATCCCTGCTTTCTGCACCATGGTATCAATGAAGTGGTTCTTTTCCAGGTAAGCTGTCAGCCTGCGAGCCACTACACTGAAGAAGATTTTGCCTTCGACGTTCAGGAGGCTGATTTGGCGGAACTGGCTGATGTCCACAGAATCCTTTTCCTTCGGGATTAGGATGCCTCCTGCTCTCCTCCATGCAGTTGGAATTGCTTGTTTCTGCCACACTACTTTCATCAGCCTCCATAGAAAGCGTAATACATCTGGTGTGTTCTTATAAACTCGGTATGGGACTCCATTAGGCCCAGGGGAGGATGCAGCCCTAGCCCGCTGTACAATTCTCTTCACTTCGCTCCACCTGGGGGGGCTGATGTCCATCTGATGTTCTGGGGAATGTATCGGTGGCATTTCGGGTGGAAGAGTTGTCTGTCCGCAATGCTGGCTGTCAGTGAGACTCTGTTTGAGGTAAGTTTCCAGATCTTTCTTTGATGTTTTGAGTTTGCCATTTTTTTCCTTTGTGAAAAGGTTTTTTGCAAACTTATAGGGATCTTTGAAGAAGTTTGACCTTTCTTGCTCCTTCTTTTTACAGATTTGTGGGTGTTAGGGGTGAACTATAGGGTGAAACCAAGTCCAACTGCTCTTCAGTAAAAAAAACACCACCTGAGTCTGACCTTTGCAGGCGAAGGGCATATACACAAACAACAGATAATAGCAGAGAAAAAGGAGAGGGGAAAGTGAGAGGGTGAACGAGAATGAGAGAAAGAACCTCATTAGCATATTAATTACAGCCACAGTGGCGAGAGGAGGAAGCGGGCCCGTCTGCTGGACGTTGGCCAGGAGCACAATGACTTTAATGAGGGGTGACAGGACTCTGACACCTTCAGATGAATCAAACGACACATCAGGCCCGAGTCGAGCAGACTGACTGACACCAGGCTAATAACCTGTGAGCAGGACGAAAGCCTTTCATTCACAGATATCACAGCATTCTGACTGTACAGGCACAGGCGGGGGTAATCGAGAGGGGCTGGAGGGGTGACGCGAGAGCTAATGATGCCTAATGAACTAATGAAATCTACTCCATTAGAGCTCCCTGTCGTGGTACGTTTATATGCCACGCTAGTGAAACTCATTAAGATCAATTAACCTGAAGTCTTGGAGAAACACCCACTCATTTATCTATAAAGATCCTAGAGAAAATTTAAATAGAATTGGGATGCACAATATATTAGTATCATACAAGTTATCATCAGCCAATATGACAGATTTCTTTTATTTATCGGTATCTGTCGATATTGAATATTTAATTGTGCAGGCTCATTTCCCATATTTTTACATTTAGATTACCTTTGCCATCATCTACCACTCAGATAATGAATAATTTATATATAAAATATAATTTATTAATACATTAAAATGTACATTTTTATTTTTAGCAAATATTTAAAAAGAATCATACTAGAATTACATTTACTGGTGGCATTTAAAATTATCGATTTTATTTTAATTCTTTATTTATTTATACAAAATAGTATAGAATTTTAAAACTGGCCATTTATCAGTTATCAGACATAACATTTGAATTTTAATATCAGTCAATTTATAAGTAATATACGCAAAACAGTATGGAACTTTAATATTGGCCATTTATCAGACATTTAATTTTATTATCAGTCCATTCCGGATTTTTTTTTTTTTTTTCAGCATTGCAGTAACTATAGCACAAAGTGGTCTAAGAAAAACATACCCCTTGTTTCCGCAGCTCATCTTTCAAAGGTGCCAGGCTACACTTCTTTCCCAGCATGCAACTGTACCACCTGTAGACAGAAAAAAAAGGAGTTGTGAAACCACCAGCCAGGACACCTGATCCATGGGAGCACATCAAATAAACCACAGGACTCAGAGCCGTGGGTTGAATATGGGCTCGCTCTGTGGGAACGGTCAGTTGGTCTACTCTTTATATTTTTAAGATATGAGGCTCAATGTTTAATTAAAAACCCCACTTTGACAGGGAGCTTTGATGTTGCGCATGAGACAAAAATCAATGCATATCCACAATTATAAAAAAAGATGAGGCTTCATCAGACAGTGCCCACAGAGAGTAGGAGGATAACAGTCTATGCATGATTGGTACTCAAATCTTTTTTTTTTTTAGCTCATTTGGTTTCTAAATTGACAGAATCTTGCTTTTAAACACTGAAGAATACCTTAAAGGTCAACATTAAGACATTTTATGTCTGTAATGTGACATTTATGAGTTAAAGCAGGATATTTAATGAGTAAATGTAGGGCAAGACTTGATTTTATTCATCAGGAATGGATTGGATTGTGGAAAGTGGGTGTTACATATCAGAACATAGCCAGACGTAAACACAAATTTGTTTATTATAGAGGACAGTCAGATGGCACCCATTTTTAATGAGTATTTGTGGGCAGAACGTGGTGGCTGAAGGTCAAGTTCACTTTCAAGTGCATTTTAATGGTAACATTTCTTCTTCAAATCTATCGTTATTTCTATTAGTGCCGTAACTTTTATGACATTACCGACGATATACATTACATTATTTCATACATTGCTGAATGCATTTTGAATGATTATTGTGTAAAATATATACAATAAATCTATTCCATTTCGATCAACATTTTGATCATTCTTTTATATGTTATACATGCAGCTTTTATGAGTTCATATAATTTAAAAACTATATTTACAATTTTTAATTATTGATACATTTAATTCATATACATATATATACATAAACATACATACATACATACATACATATATATATATATATACATACATATACACACACACACACACAATATATATATATATATTTATATTTATTTATTTATATAGTTCATGGATATTATAAAGATTTTTCAATGGATTTTAACATCCAATACTATGTTAAAAAAGTAATGGCATGTGCTATTTAAAGCCACTAACACTTTTTTTCCAAAGAATAAGGCAGAAAATATATTTCATCATTTGTACTGTAATAAAGGTTGTGTCAAGTAGCATGGAATTTTTCGTGTAATTTATTGTTATGAAAATACCCAGAGATGGCTTCAAAAACACAAACCATATATTGTTGTAATCGTGTGTTTATTGTCTTAACATTTCATCAGTTCAAATGTTTCTGCTTTTTATTCAGCAACAGCGATAGCTGGATGCCTTTGTCCATATAAGGGGTTTCTTACTTCTATGAGTACGTTTTAGACTTTCTGCGTGAGGGCGCCCTCTGGCTTCTAGTATGAATGAAACAGACATTACATGAGAGTGTTTAGTGCTCCATAATGCTTAAATTGCCTCATTTTGGATAATAATAAAACGTAGTCTAAAACATAGACTATCTTGTCTCTTTGAATTTAAATAGAGACATTCACATTGGCCCATGAAAACCTCTACGTGAACCTACTTGACCGGAAAAAGTAAGAATTTACATTTTATTAAAAGCTCAAAATGTTTGAGTAACATTAGCATATTAAACCATAGTGTGTGGTCAAGCTGACATCACTGAAAAGTCAAATAGTTTCAGAGGTGGAACAAGTTACAATTACAGACAACATTTTTTCTTAAAGTCCTACTGAAATCAAAATGGACCCTATTTACTTTGTTAGCGCATATTACTAGTCTTGTGGTGAACAATTAATCCGTGCAAGTTAAAACACGGGAAAAATTTTTTTGGCTTCGTAATCTTTAATCAAAATCTGAAAATGCCCCTCCCCTCTGCATTGGAGGACCTTCCCTGATGACGTATGCTTGACGGCTTGGGTTGAGAAACGCTTAACCACTCCCCTCAAATCGTTAGTCTGTAATGAGCGAGAGATGGAGAGGAGGAGCACTAGAGTAAAACCCTGCCCTCTGTTCAATATTCCTTTTCACTGGGAAATACGTCACAGCACTGGAGAAAAGTCGTTTGCAACTTCCGGTTCACGCGGACTTTAAGAAAACGCCGGATGAATTGTGCACAAAAGACCTGATAAAAAGTGCACAGGACCAATTCTACCTCCATGCTGACTTTAAAAGTGTTGTCGTGTAAAGACTGTTACTGCTGTAGACTGACTTTTGTTGGGTGGTGGTTTTGGTTTATCAAGGGGCAATCTAGCACAAGAATGAGGGAGCATAGATGAACACACATGCATATGGAGCCTTAGGGGCCTGACAATCGTTTCATTTTGTGTGATGAAATATTAAAGAGCCCTAATATCCACACATGTTCTCCAAACTGGAGTGGAGGGAGGCTGTGTGGCACCCCGGCACATGGCACACTCCGTTATTAATAAGGGGGTACTCCAGCATCTATCGGGGCTTGAAAAGGGGGCGTTTACGCATTTTCTTTAGTTATCAGGCCCTGAGGAGGAAGTAGTAACAATTACAATTTCAATAGCACAGATTGTTTGGCATGAGGAAAAATCAGAGTTGTATTTAGGATGTAAGCGAGACAGGAGGGGCTGGAGGAAGACTGGCAGTAATTACAGATCTGAGGGGCTGGAGAGGAAGAAGCATCTCAGAGGGCCAATCAGAATGCCTGGCTGGCTCTACGGGCACCTGCTGACGCACACACACACACCGCTTTTGCGACAGTCTGCTTGCATAGTCTGAACCCATGAGAGAGGGAGCTGGTAACAGCGAGATGGAATAGAGCCCAGCTTTCCCTGCGGTCACCAGTCAATTCTCAACACGTGCAGAAGATGAATAAAACACACAAATGTTTAAAACTACATGTGATATCTCATGCAAACAGTGAAAATTAAAAGATACCAATCAACTTTTCTATACACATACACAGCCACGCTCCTCTCGTTCCTCAGCTCATGACGTGGTTAATCAGGCCTAATGTTGGTTCCTCCGCCTCACTCCAGCGCTCCACTGACAGTCCTGGCACGAGGGGGGGTTCGTCGTCTGCCCCAGTCACATACACAGCTGCTCCCGTCGGGTGGCCCGGATACCGCCTCGGGTAATTATTTACTTTCCCTGTCAATTAATTACGCAAACTCTGTATGACAGAGCCATCCCAGGATCCATCTGCCCTACCCCTTTCATCAGCGTGGCCCCTTCCCCTCTTTGGCTCTCTCAGTATAAAACACATCCTCTACAGACCTGGACACACAAGGCTGTTTATTCCCTTCTCGTTACGCTCCTGACAGCCCCTCATGAGTTGACATTGGTGCCAAACTGATATATCAGTTGCTATTTGGCCATTTTGAGAATTAATAGAAGGCCATTTCGGATGATTAACAGAAGTTTGGGTTTCATAGTGCACATTTACTATTTAAACAAAAATGTCTGAATGAATTTTAAGTGAATATTGTGTCAAATAAATAAATATTTTCAATTTTAATTTTAAACAGCATTTTGCTCTCTCTCTCATTTTTTTATACTTGTGTGTGTATATATATATATATATATATATATATATATATATATATATATATATATATATTTATTTATTTTCCCATGTTTGATTATTTTATGTACATGCTATAGCGCTTTGAGTCTGAGAAAGGCGCATTACAAATAAAATGTATTATTATTATTATTATTATTATTAATGTCAGTGGACACCTGTCCACAGAATCTGAATCTGAATCAGAATCTTCCATTCCAACCTCTCCACCACCATGGGCAAGACCAAAGAGCTGTCAAACGTCAGGGACCAGATTGTAGACCTGCACAAGGCTGGAACGGGCTACAAGACCATCAGCAAGAAGCTTGATGAGAAGGAGACTTTTGTTGGTGTGATTATTCAGAAATGGAAGAAATACAAAATTAAAAGTCAATTGCCCTCTGTAGCTCCATGCAAGATCTTGCCTCATGAGGTAAGGATGATCATGAGAAAGGTGAGGGATCAGCCCAGAACTACACGGGAGGAGCTTGTTAATGATCTCAAGGCAGTTGGGACCACAGTCACCAAGCAAACCATTGGTAACACACTACACCGCAATGGATTGAAATCCTGCAGTGCCCGTAAGGTCCCCCTGCTCAAGAAGGCACATGTACAGGCCCGTCTGAAGTTTGCCAATGAACACCTAATGATTCAGAGAAGGCTTGGGAGGAAGTGCTGTGGTGAGATGAGACCAAAATTGAGCTCTTTGGCATCAACTCAACTCGCCGTGTTTGGAGGGAGCGAAACGCTGACTATGACCCGAGAACACCATCCCTACAATCAAGCACGGGGGTGGAAACATTATGCTCTGTGACTGTTTCTCTGGTAAGGGTACAGGACAACTTGGGGCCGATGAACGGGGCCATGTACCGTCAAATCTTGGACGAGAACCTCCTTCCTTCAGCCAGAACACTGAAGATGGGTCGTCCAGCATGACAATAACCAAAAACATACCGCCAAGGCAACAAAGGAGTGTCTCAAGAAGAAGCACATTAAGGTCTTGGAGTGGCCTAGCCAGTCTCCAGACCTTAATCCTACTGAAAATCTGTGGAGGGAGCTGAAACTTTGAGTTGCCAAGCGACAGCCAAGAAACCTTAAGGATTTTGAGAGTATCTGTAAAGAGGAGTGGACCAAAATCCCTCCTGAGATGTGTGCAAACCTGGTGACCAACTACAAGAAACGTCTTACCTCTGTGCTTGCCATCAAAGGTTTCTCCACCAAGTTCTAAGGCATGTTTTGCTTAAGGATCAAATACTTATTTCACTTACTGAAATGCAAATCAATTTATAACCTTTATATAATGTGGGTTTTTTTTCTGGATTTTTTGGCTGATATACTCTCTATCTGTTAAAATAAACCTACCATAAAAATGATAGAACCTTCCTTTCTTTGTAAGTGGGTGAACTTACAAAATCAGCAGGGGATCAAATAATTATTTCCGCCACTATACATATATAAGTGTTTTAACTATACTTTGTTTTGTATACCAATTTGGGGTGGTTCTTATTGTGATTGTGTTTGTATGTGTGTGTGTGTGTGTGTGTGTTACCTAAGCCTCTTCTTTAGTTGCAGACTGTCATGGATGATCCTTTTCACAAACTCCAGCTCTCCACCCTCTGCCATGATCTCAGTGACTCCCCCCGTGTTGATGGAGCTGGGCGGAGGTCTGCGGGAGTTTCTCGAATTCACCCCCTGACGGAGATGACAGAAAAGAGGGGAAGAAACG
This sequence comes from Rutilus rutilus, assembly GCF_951802725.1. Taxonomy (NCBI): domain Eukaryota; kingdom Metazoa; phylum Chordata; class Actinopteri; order Cypriniformes; family Leuciscidae; genus Rutilus; species Rutilus rutilus. The sequence continues at coordinate 20,302,319 of NC_140223.1, forward strand.
GAAGAATGAATGGATAACAGCTATTGTCATGTGCACAAAGGGATAGATACTGCTGGAAGGGGGGATAATGTCTGTTGAAACACTGGAGCTGAATGTACCTTTGCTTCTAACTGGTTGGCAAAGAAAGGAGGGTTGCACATGCAGAAATCGTAGACAATGGATTCTTCCTTTAGCGCATCCATCAGCAGAGTCTTTTGGGGCACCTTTACCACTGCAACACACACATTTATGCGGTTCAGTGGGTTAAATTACATATAAAACTGTCAAGCTCTCACACTGCATCACACACAAACCATTCCTACCTTTAATGAGCTCTGCCAGGTGGTTTTGCTCAACGTTCTTCTTCGCATAATTAAAGCAGATGTCATCCACTTCTGTGGCGAGGAAGAACCAGCCATTCATTGTGGCTCCCAGCAGGGGGTAAATACAGGAAGCACCAGTACCTGCACACAGTCAAAACCCATCATACCACAAGCTTAAATACAAATGAAATATGATCTGCCTGAGTCTTTATGTAAACATATACATCATGTAGTGACGACACTTCAGATCAAAAGTGTGATTCAAAAAAATTGTGATACTTTGTTACTGTATCAAAACTAAGCACAGAATGAGGGAGCATTCTGAGTCTAGTTAATAGGGATGAGTATTCACTGTGCAACATATTAGTTAACTAAATTTGTTATCTAGGATAGGAGCAATCAGATGCAATATTAATACTACTAACTATTTCCAGATGTTGATAAAAAAAAAGTAATACAAAATTGAATAAAAAATACAGTATAATAAAATACGATGAAATAATAAAAAAATACAATAAAAATAAATAAAATACTATTGAAATAAAAAATACAGTACAATAATTTATATATAAAAATATGACCATAATTCACTAGTCAGCTCTACTAGAAATGTTGTGCTCTGATGCATGCTATATTTTTGTAATTTTCGCTGGAAAACATATGGAATTAAACAAAAAGTACAATAGCAATTCCAAATGAAATTGTTACACAAACATAATTTTACTACTAAACGTTAGAACTCTCAAGTAAGTATTAGTATGATAATATGAAGTGCAAGCGACTGCCTGACAGAGTGACGTATGAATATAATGCAGTTAGACTGAGGCAGGACAGCTATGGCCATCCATTATCCAGTCAGCAGACCTTAAAATGGACTGAAATTTAGCAGAACCGAACAAAGATGATACCCATAAGGTCTGAATAAAAGAGATTTGGGGTTATTCATCATGTGTGTGACACTAACACCACTAATCTCATCCCAGAGTTGACAAAGGTCTTCCATCTACAATCTAACCCAATCAGCAGAGCCACAACTATATCACTCACACAATCTGACACAACGACCAAAGACGTCCATCTGAATGTGTATGGATGCAACACCAGTGCTTTCAGGGTGACGAAATAAAAGACACAACTTTTCAGAGACTTTTCCGTATATTGCTGACAACAGTAAACTAAAAAGGCTGCATGCTAATCACAGCTCCGACGCAAAAAATATCCAGACTAAAAAATGTATATATACTAATGAATTATGAATATTGATAGACAATTTTAATACATAGATATTTGTATATATTTTTGTCATTATTATATTCTTGTTTTCATTTTATTACACACACATACGTATACACAAATATATGTATATATATATTAATTATTTCTAAAAATATATAAGTCTTAATATATTATATTTAATCTCTCGACAATTGTGTCCCATCTATACTGAAAACAACAGTAAACATGGACAGTTGCTAAAGTAGTGCCAAGAGAGGATGGATGTGATGATGGTGGTGGAGTGGAATATTTTAATTCAGACAGAGGATCTGGTGGCATGCGACTGCCAGCACTGTCTTACTCTCCTCCAGCCTGTGTGTGTGTGTGTAAACCAATAAGCAGCACCTGCCAAACCCCGTTCCACCAGCCTGCGGGACCGCAAAGAGCTTTAACAGGATAACACCAGTGAGTCTGAGCTGGCATACCAATGTCGATGCCCCTCCGTGGGTTCCCCTGTCCCCCAATCAGGTCCTCCACCCAGTGGATGTAGTTAAGGCGGAGCGGCACAGTGGGGATGAGCCGTTCCAGAGGGATCTCGATGGTTAGGCCAAAATCCTCTTTCAGCAGGGTGCATGTGAGAGCCCGAACAGCCTCCGGGTCTTTAAAGTTGAGCCTGTGGGAGGGATGAGGTTTAGTGGGGGGTAATAGACAGAAAAGTACAGGGAGGGGTCAGCTAATAGGCATTCTTAGAAACGCACCACATAGCCTCTTCTCAATTCATTAGTGGTGAATGAAACCATGCAGAGAAACACAATGAAGCACCAGCTACCATTAGTTTGCAAAATTGTAATAACGCTTACCCTCTTTCCCACATTTTTTAATGTAAGAAAGAAATGCCTTCATAACTCAGCTCTGCATCTTAAATTATTTTATTTTTTGCAGATTTGCATTTGATAATAAAAAAATAAAACAAATTCACAAAATAAGAGAAGATTTTTCAAATTATATAAATATATATAGCAGCTTTAATGCACTTATCAAAATGACAAAAGCAGTCAAATGTCTGTTTTGATGACAAAAAGAAATATTCAAAATGTGTAATTTAACTTGCAATCTGTGGAAAATTTTGTTTTCTCAAAATCTTTAATTTACTGTCACTGTTTGAATGTAGTAAAACATCTGGGTCATGTTTGCATTTTCTTCTGTCACTGGCCATAATTATAACCTTGAAATCAGGATTAGTCATACAATAACATAATTTGTGCAAAAATCAGCTGAGTATTGAACAAAAAGTTCTAGCCTGGCTCAGAGGAAGACAGGAATCACGTCTTTGTGACAGCCCTTGCCTTCACCTTACAAATGGTTGTCGAAAACAAAATTCTACGAAATGCACATAATATTTGGTGGGAAAGTGATGTTAGAGCAAAATGCACTATTTTTGGAATCATCAAAAAAAAAAATTGGATCTCATTCAGCAAATATGATGTAATCATCACCAAGATTAGTCCTATTCACTCTAAATTCATAATGTACATCTTAAAGCATTCAGTGGTGGAAATGTCACGTTTCTGCGGTTATAAAAGCGAGGAGGGTGAGAGGTGTAATTAGGGTGCTTTCGTACACTCACACCTCTACAGATGTAATTAAACGCTCCATGCAGCAGTCCATGTCTGGCACCTCTGAAGGGAAGCAAGATGTGCACGTTAGCCGCACGACTATGATGCTGTGGAACAAAGCCATGGTGTGTGAAATGCTATTTTGCAGAGCCTTTAAAAACACCTGCACCCCACCCTAAGCTTTAGAGCTCTCATCACAAAAGGGCTATGTGACATTAAGGAGAGAATGTGTTCTTTAAGTAATGGCTGTACTGGGCTTAAAGGGATGTGCAAGCATTATGAAATTAGAAAAAGTGCTTTAGCCCAAAACAGCCTGATGATTGTAATATTACATTTGACGTAAATATGTTAAAGATGGAAATGTCAATGTGCAAGAAAAAAGAACAAACTGCAAATCTGCTAATCTTTTTGGCTACTCATTGGGATGTATGGCCGATTGCTGATAGGCCAGAGGAAGATAGCAGTCAAGTTTTATGAAATGGTTAGACCCTGGTGAGAAGCTGTGGTTTAGGAAGAGCATTTTTTTTAATGTTGAGGAATATGATGCTCCAAATATGATATGACAATCAGGTTTAAAGCTTATAAGATGTGTGGGACAACCTAAAACCACTGACAGCTTAATAGCATTGGCTGATAACTGTGGAAATAAAATCAACAACCATTATAAATCCTATTAAAGGATATAACTATAATGCATACACATATATACTGGCGTCCAAAATCTAAAACGACCAGATTATGAATAAATAAATAAATAAATAAATAATATTATTATTATTTAATATATATATATATATATATATAGAGAGAGAGAGAGAGAGAGAGAGAGAGAGAGAGAAAAGAATATAATTTTTCTATTCATATATATATATATATATATATATATACACAGTGCAATGCATAGGTTAATACACCCATGCTAAAATTGACTAAAAAGAGGAATAAAAAATCATATTTTGGAAATTGAACTTAATGCCTTAATTTAAAAAATTAGGAAAAATCCAACCTTTAAGGACACCAATTTTCTTTGTGAATGAATAATGCATCGTAAATAAATAAATGTTCTTCCTTAAAATACATGGTGCATAAGTTAGTACACCCCTATGTTAAATTCCCATAGAGGCAGGCAGATTTTTATTTTTAAAGGCCAGTTACTTCATGGATCCAGGATGCAAATCAATGCATGCTTCATGCTCTCAATGCAAATCAAACTAGCGATTAGGCTAACTGAAATAAAACCATGCCAATCTCTAGGTATGGTGAAGGCTATGTGATGATGTGGGGCTATTTTGATTCCAAAGGCCAAGGGAACTTTATCAGGATGCAAAGTATCCTGGATCCATGAAGTAACTGGCCTTTAAAAATAAAAATCTGCCTGCCTCTATGGGAATTTAACATAGGGGTGTACTAACTTATGCACCATGTATTTTAAGGAAGAACATTTATTTATTTACGATACATTATTCATTCACAAAGAAAATTGGTGTCCTTAAAGGTTGGATTTTTCCTAATTTTTTAAATTAAGGCATTAAGTTCAATTTCCAAAATATGATTTTTTATTCCTCTTTTTAGTCAACTTTAGCATGGGTGTATTAACTTATGCATTGCACTGTATATATATATATATATATATATATATATATATATATATATATATATATATATATATATATGTATGTAATAGAAACATTTACAATAGAAATAGAAAAAAAAAAGTTAATGACTTAAAATTAAGAAATATATTAAATCATTTATACATTTTCAAAACTTGCTAAATTAGCATTTTATTAAATTATTTAATGTTTTTAAAAGAAGTCGCTTATTCTCACCAAGGCTGCATTTATGTGATGAAATCAACCAGTAAGTAAACAGAACTGAAGTCAAAACATTTCCTAAATCACCACTTTGGAGATGAATTTAAAATCGCTAGTGCATGCACGGAGAAGGCTCTGAGATGGTGTAATATTCGTTCTGATAATGGGAAAGAATTATGTAGTTATGCAAACTATTCTCAGAGGGTGCTGCATATATGCATTAGCAATTTGAAATTTATCTCCAAAGTGCCGCTTTAGGAGACTGCTGGCGTTCATGTAGAGACAGCTTCGAATTAGTTCCCTAGTTCGGCGGTGGTCTACTGCTCTAGATAATACAATCAGTTCTGGCTGCTATTTGTTTTCTCCTCATGAATGGCCTATATTCCAGAGGATCACCACTGAAAACTGGAATCTCCCTTGTAGGAAGTGAGACTTGTTTCTGCTGGGTCACAAATAGATCAGCCAGATCGCGTTGTCTTTGCAGGACAGGACCGAGATCAATACTAGTAATGTTAGAATTTCTAGCTGTACTGTGCTGGTAATCTATCCTCTGTTTGTGTCATTGTGAGTGTAGTTGCTGTTTGATTAGAAGTAAGTTTCGAAGCATTTTGAGTTCCATGGACGATCCTTTTTAGTGGTGCTTTAGGAATTGTTCTAATCCTTTTGAAAGGTAAAGGAGATGGTTCAGCATCAATGAGCAAATATGATTTTTCTGCCAAAACTTTTTCCATGTATTAATCCATAGCATCTCTTATTTTGAGAGATGTGTGGGAGCAGAGCTGTGAACTTACTTCAGAAGCAATGAGATGAATTTAAAATAGCTAGTGCGTAAATGGAGAAGGCTCTGAGATGGGGAAAATACTTGTTCTGATGATGGGAAAGCATTATTTAGCTATATGCAAGCTATCTCAGAGGGTACTGCAATGCAGCACAAGATCTGGCTAATATGGCAGAGCTAAATTTACCATTCAACCTAATAATAATTGTTTCTAGGCTTCCTTACAAGCGAAGAGAAAAATGGAGATCTACAGCCTGTGAAATTCTGGAATGTTCTCAAAGCAAAGATTCTTTTAGACCCAGTCTGTGGAGAGATTCAAGATCCTAAAACAAATTCAAATGTCATAAAGACAATGTCCAAACAGTCAGTCATACAAGTCTACTAGTAGGAAAAGTTATTACTACTGTTACTCCCATTGAAGCATCAAAAGAGTTGTCAGGATGATGCAAAAGCTGCATTTAATAAACCTAGTCTCTTTTGCTCTTATGATCATGCAATGGAATCTTGTGTCAAAATGGCAAAAATATCACAGGAGGATAACACTGAATTCTTAAGAACAAATGGTCTTTGTTTTGTTTGCCTCAAAAAGGACATCTGACAAAAGCTTGCAAAAGGCGCCTCACCTGCCCCAATATGCTTTAAGAAACATCCTTTGGTGTTGCACATCAGAAACACTTCATTCAATGGAGGCTCACCTAATCCACTAACTGACGTGCACAAGAAAGAGGACAATACTACAAAAGTTAAAACCAGCAGCTGTTATCATGGCTGTGGTAGCTACAGAGCATAAAGGGGCCGGCACAGCCGATTGTAAACTTGCAATCATACCAGTAAAAGTGAAAGCCTCCAAGGGTAGTAGAGTGTTTAAGACATATACGTTTTTAAACCCTGGAAGCTCAGCCACATTCTGAGACAGCTGAATATAGCTTGCAAACGATCAGAGATTTTGCTGAGAACAATGGGGCAGGAGAAGTCAATAAAAACCTTTAGGTTGAGTGGCTTAGAAGTAAGTGGACTGGATAGCAACTACTTCAAAGAATTGCCCAAAAATTTCACACAATGGTCAATTCCTGTTGGTCAGGAGAATATACACAGGGAATAGGATATAAAGAAATGGCCATACCTGAAAGATGTTCAACTGGCAACCTACCCACAGATGCACAGGGACGACCATTCGTGTCCTCTAATGAATCTCAGTGGCTAAACTGAATGAATTACTTAAGGAGCAGTACAATAATAACTTCTCAGAACAAGCACTGCTACTTGGGCGGAGTGATTTGTTCGCAGCACCTGAGAAGCCCCGTGGTGAGGAGCAGAGAGTTCGCCACGGTTGGAGTAAATCACTCCGCAGAAGTAGCAGTGCTTCGCCTTCTGAGAATATAGTTCCCAGTATGTATACGGTTAGAAGATGGCTGTGTCTCATGTGACCTTGTTATTTGTACACGCTGTGACTATACAAATCACAACATGTAAATAGGAAAATGTTGGCGCTATTTTGTCACTTATTGGGAGCAGTATGCTAGCTGGAGCCATTTAACTCCCGTCTTTGTGCTAAGCTAGGCTAGCGGTGGGGGCGTCAGAGAGTTACGGCACGCACAGAGATGAAAAGGGTTTGTATGGACTTATTTAACTCTGGGGGATACGGTGAATAAGCTAAAGTCCCAAAAAGTCAGCGTGTTCCTTTAAGCGGGGTGGAGTCCAGGAGCCTCATTTATAAAACTGTGCGTAGGAACCTTACTAAAAGTGTACGTGCGCCCGAAAGCCAAAAATGGCGTACGCAAAAAAATTATTCAGACTTATAAAACCGTGCGTACGCCAGAACCTGCGCAGAATTCACTTTATAAATCCCAGTCAGCGGAAGATTGTGCGTACATGCGTCTCCACCCGAAATAACCATATATGGAGCTTACAACGCCTAGTTTTACTATGCAGATCCTCATCTACATATCATTTGCATATGATTATTCATCATGAATAATCATATGCAAATGATATAAACGGTACAAGAAACATTACATTAATACAAATCAAGTAGTTGTCTATCCTTGCCTTGTTTTTGAATATGCCTACATAAATCAAATAGTGTAAAATACATTTCAGAGAAAGTTTTTCTCAATCTTTTCCACTTGCCGAATTGTATTTTTAATTGATTTATATTTTTAATGGAAACAGATAGGCCTTGGGCATTATTTGCACGAAACTATTTTCTCAGACAATCTGGTATTATCATGATAAGCAATTATCTCTGTGGTTAAAACATTAAAGCACGCCACAGGAAAAGTGTTCAAAAACAATCGCATCCACAACAAATATTTCTAATGATTGAATTTAAAAAATTTTTGTAACTTCAGTAATGATTTCATGTTTAAGTGTTTAACTCCATTAATTTGAATGGCATATTTAATATAAATGTTTATATCAGAAGTATTATTTATTTAAACTGTTATTTGCGTCAGTTTCACTAAATGGCTCAACACGCTCGCTGGCGCGGACATTTAAGAAGGAATGGATATTTGCTTCAAGTGACAGGCTTGGTGATTGAAATTGTATTTGTATAATCTTTCTGTATATGTTTAATTTTCTTTAGATTTTCTGTATAAAAGTGACCAAAAATACATTTAACTCCAGCTCACCATCGGTGTCGCCAAAGTGCTCCATCTCCAAAACGTTCGTACGCATGGGTCAGAGTTTGCGTGCAGGTGCGCAAATTTTCCCATCAAGTTTTTCTTTATAAATCCCACCTTTTGCGCAGGAACTGGCGTGCGCATGTTTTCAGCCCCGTTTTGTGCGTACGCAAGCTTTATAAATGAGGCCCCTGGAGCCAGCATAAACTTTTGTTATAAAAAGACTTTTGCATAAACCACTTTGTTAAGACGCATACTTCCCTACTATATAGTAGGCGAAAAACAGTATGTGACAAAAGATGTATGTCCAAATTCACAGTACTCATTTGACTAGACTTTGTGGTCCTTTAGCAATACCGGTCATTAGCCATACACTTCTTTGGATATCGGCATCAGCCGTTAAGGAACATCAGTGCACAGTCTTTAACATTTCAAGAATAATTTATTCCAACACAAATGAGACCACAACACAAGAGAGGAAACATTTGTCATGTGAAAAATCCAATACACTTCTATCTTTATAATTTATTAACACATTAGCCCTAATTAATCCAGTTTTTCAATCCAGCCTATTAATCTTGAAAGTGTGACCTTGGGAATTAAATATGAATATGGATGCCGTAGAAGGTTTCCATGGTTACCACTTAACAGGATTAACTACAGTAATAAAGCCTTCATGAAGCACAAATGTCGACAGTAAATAAAACAAAGAATCAGGTGTGGACTTTACAAAGAGGGCCAGATATGGTATAATGGAGATCTAGCAGCTCATCTGGTCCTCACACAGTGTGTAAATGCTCCGGTGTAACTGTGGCTGTCCTTGCATCCGTCAGGTCATAATCAGTGTGCAGAGGACGAGGCAGTGAGAGCCGTTAACCTGCCCTCTATTTTTAGCCTCCATGTGAATCGCTCGGCTCACAGGACGAACACCAAGTGCCGCAGACCAGCCGTCTCCACAGTAACTGCTATAGCGCATGTGAGGAGCTCACCCGCCCCGCAGAGGAGTGTGTGTTAGTAGAGCACAAGCGGTGTGGATGTGTGTTAGTGTGTGAGAGGACGATGATGCTGACGTGAGTTGGGTGTGTATACGGGCAGATCAGCTACAGGATGAGAAACTCAGAAACTGCAACCCTCTGACTCAAGGACACAGACTGGAATGAACGATGAAAAACATACTGTGAGCTGCAAAAGGATGGTTTATCAAATAGAAATCAGAAGATTCAGAAAGAGATGTGTCTGAATATCACAAAAAAACAACAAATATTGTAGTCATGCTAAAGAAGGTTCATATCAGAAGGGGTGCAAACCAAAAATTACACAAACATTTACTTCTATGGTGGGTTGCTATTTGATTTGCAAATTATGTGAAATCTGAGTCCTGAAGCAAAACCACTGTTCTAACCAATCATACTAACCCAACAGCGCAGCATGGGTTTACCCATCAGCACCATCATCAGCAGCAACACAAGGTCACCTCTACAGCTCCATTTAACCACGTTTCAATACCCCGAACTCAAACGCTTCCAAAGCCGACCATTAGCAAACCAAGCATGGATGCTGAACACAATCCACGGCTTTTTGTTGTATTCTGTAAGAACAAAGAATCTAGCTGTGCTGTTTTAATAAGAGAATAAAGAGCCGAGTGTTCTTATGAGGATTGACGTTCCCCCAACTGTCAGGTTTTCTTTGGTTTTGTCAGCATCTCAAATCTCCAGTCGACCAGGATCTCGTTTCAACTTAACACTGCAGTAAACACAAGCATGGTGAATATCCTGGGGACGTTCACCTTTGAGATTTGAGATTACGAGAGGATGGTTTCAGAAGTTTTGAAAATAGAAACTAAAAGGCAAACTGCAGTCACATCATTTAAAATAAATCCTGTCATTATTTACTCATACCTTCATGTCGTTCCAAACCTGTATGACTCTTTCTTCTGTGGAAAACAAAGGATAATTTGAAGCACTTTTCCAAATGAAAGTGAATGGTGACCGGGGGTAAATCTTACTTAACAACCGTGGTCACCATTAACTTTCACTATATAGAAAAGAGCAGTTTGGACATTCTGCTAAATTTCTCCTTTCGCGTTCCACAGAAGAAGGTTATATAGGTTAGTAATTACATGAGGATGAGTAAATGATGACAGAATTTACATTTTGGGCTGCTCTACTCCTAAGACAAGCTGACGGCTAATGCTGGCATGTGTCAGAAACTGACACCCCAACAAGGGGAGCGTGAGTTTAAATTTAGGATTAGCCCTGTAGCAGGCAGCAGAGAGGATGAGCGATGTGAGACGCCCCCCTCCATGTCCTCGCATCTCATTTGTAAGCGAGCTGAGGCTGAACCCCGCAATTACGCCCAACATTTCAGCAGAGGGCCCTCACCAAGAACAGCCCTCCGCTGCATCAATAATGCAACTCACTGTCTTGCCAGGGTGCAGAGATTAATGCTACTTTTACTGCAGCTAGAAGCTAATGAAAGATCACACAGACTTCTTTTCACTTCAGAATTAAATTAAAGGGATAGTTTACCCCAAAATTAATATTCTGTCATGTTTTACTCACTCTCATGCAATTTTAAACCTCTTTTCTCTTTTTGTCGAACACAAAAAACTATTTCTTAGAATCTTTACATAAAATACCATGAATTCATCATAAAAGTGGTCCATACAATTTGTGCACTATATTGTTGTTAATTAATTTTTACAATGTTAAACATTTACAATGTTACAAAATATTTCTATTTTAAATAAATGGTTCTTCTGAACTTACGTTTAATTTTTTTTTTACGAAAAATTAAGAATAGATATCAAGCAGCACAAATGTTTGATACGATTTTTTCTTGAGCACCAATTGGCATATCAGAATGATTTGAGAAGGATCATGTGACACTGAAGACTGGAGTAATGATGCTGAAAATCCATCACAGGAATAAATTACACTTTATAATATATTAAAATAGAAAATTATTTGTCAATACTGATCAAATAAATAAATAAATGCAGCTTTGGTGAGCAAAAGAGACATGTTTCAAAAACATCTTACTGACCCCAAACGTTTCAACAATATAGGTTTGGAACAGCATGAGAGTTGTGAACGACAGAATTCACTTTTTGGGTTTCATATTTCCTTTAAATGCCACACTGTAGTCTGAATTTTTTATGCTCCCTAGTTCTTTCCAGGTTGTTCACGAGCCTCTGGTTCATGCCTTCTAATCCCATCTCTCTCTGGATGACATCTGCGCCCCAAATCTATCCTCTCCTTTCATATCTTTCTCTTCCAGTGGCAGCAGAGGAAAAATGATGGGGAAAGGATTCCTTGTCGTACCCATATCCCTCTCAGTGAGTGTCTATTTCCAGATTAACCCTATCCTCCAAACTGTGGCATAAGAGACTTAGGAAAGAAATGGAAGGAAGCTTATCTAACCAGCAATGTCTGGAGTCTGGAACGACGAAAAGGAGAAGCTGATGATAATTCGTACATATAAAAGACTTAATATTTTGGCAAAACCCACATCTTAAGACTAAGTTGCGCGGCTAACTTGTGAAGTTTCGTTTAAATACCAGATCAGTTTTTAGGAAATCTCTAAGCATACCCATAATATACTAGTATGACTATTCCTGCAATACTGTGCACATCATGCAAATTTTCTTTATGACTATCATTTAATTCACCAAAATGTGCAAAAAAAACAAAAACAAACAAGACTGCATAAAATACTATATCACAGAATGAAATGCATTTGCCTTGACCTTATACCTCCAACATGTTGAATCAGCCAGAGATAATAACTCGTGCCTCATTATTTAAGACTGTCAATAGTTATATTTGTAGAAAAAACATCTTAAAAAAATCTTGGTGCCAGCTACTGAATTAAAAATGCAATCTGATGCAATTAAACAAAATTAGCAATGCACTTAATGCTTTAAGTCTCCCTGTAGTCAACAATCCTCCACCCCCCCCCCCACTCCCCACTCATCTCAAAATGACATATTTTAAAGGATTAGTTCACTCCAGAATTAAAATTTTCTGATCATTTACTCACCCCCATGTTCATGTCTTTCTTTCTTCAGCCGAAAAGAAATTAAGGTTTTTGAGGAAAGCATTTCAGGATTTTTCTGCATATAGTAGACTTCAACAAGGTCCAAATTGCAGTTTCAATGCAGCTTTAAAGGGCTCTACATGATCCCAGCTCGTCTTGCACTAGCTCTTCAATGCGCATCTACGTCTTCACGCATTACGTAATCACGTTGGAAAGGCGGAAGGCAGAAGTACCGACCCAAAGCGAACGTGCAAAGACGGCCTTTACAAAAAAAGGTAAAACAACGATGTTGGACGATTTTGAAGTTGGAGGAGTTTTTTGCTCTACCCTACCTTTTCAGCCTACGTTATGAGTGACCTTTCCAACATGATTACGTAATGCAAAGTTGTGCACGCGCATCGCAGAGCTAGTGCAAGATGAGCATTTGTGGTTAAAAAAAAGTATATAAACGTTTATTGTCTTTAGAAAATGACAGATCGTTTCGCTAGACAAGACCCTTATTCCTCGGCTGGGATTGTGTAGTAGAGCCCTTTGAAGCTGCATTGAAACCGCAATTTGGACCTTCAACCGGTTGGTCCCCCTTAAAGTCCACTATATGGGGAAAAATCCTAGAATGTTTTCCTCAAAAACCTTAATTTTAAAAGTTAAAAGTTTTTTTCCCTGAGAAATGTATTTCTTCATGCCTTAAAATAGCTTGAATGTAATGTAATTTAGTACCCGTGGTTCCATGAATATGCAAATTAGTCCTGCCTCGAATCACTCACTACCTGATCCACTCGCTCAACTGTAGCTACACGATGGCAAGTGGAAATTTTTGGTTTAATTCATCAATTTAATTCATAACGTATCAATCTCTACAACATATTAAAGAATATAAAAAACACCACACAGACAAATAAACTACATTAAAAAATACATAGACATATTCATATTGAACCGTTCGGTACGAGGCTTTCGGTTCGGTACGCATTACAAACCGAACCAATTTTCAATTTTTCTGCCGACCAAAATGTTGTTAGCAGTCACGCTGGTGCCAACATCAAATAGCAAACGTAATGCAAAAAATAGCACTGTTTAAAAATTGACATTTGAATAATGCATTTCATGTCACATGCTATAAAATTAGTAAGCAATAGGCTATGCAATGTATACTGCACAGTGATTATTAAACTAGCACAGCTTTCAGAGCATAATCAGAGAGAAAGAGTGAAGAAGAAAAAGTGTGTGTGTGTGTGTATGTGTGTGTGTTAAAAAAGAGATGAGGAGCATGTGGTCCAGGACAGTGGTTGATGGTAACTGTGCTGTAACGTACACCTGCTGAAGATGGCAGGAGGATTTACAGTTTTATATTAAAAAAAAAACATGCAAATGTGTGTCAAACTAACACCTGCTGCAGAATTCATTTACATTTAAACAATGTCGTTTCCTCCTGTTGATACTGAGATTGTCAGACCAAACATGCATAAACATGAGCCGTAAACATCTCCAGACATCTGACCAAAGTACCGTGTAGATGAAACGCTCCAAACGCTTCCTGCGTGTATTCCTGAATGTAATACAATTCTTTAGCAATCAATGCCAAGAGATATAAAAAAGAAAGTGGATGAAAAACAGTATATATATATATATATATATATAGTGGGGAGAACAAGTATTTGATACACTGCCGATTTTGCAGGTTTTCCCACTTACAAAGCATGTAGAAGTCTGTAATGTTTATCATACGTACTCTTCAACTGTGAAGAGTACGTATGATAAACTCCCACTCCTCCATGCAGACCTTCTCCAGATCCTTCAAGTTTTGGAGCTGTCGCTGGGCAATACAGACTTTCAGCTCCCTCCAAAGATTTTCTATTGGGTTCAGGTCTGGAGACTGGCTAGGCCACTCCTGCACCTTGAGATGCTTCTTACGGAGCCACTCCTTAGTTGCCATGGCTGTGTGTTTCGGGTCGTTGTCATGCTGGAAGACCCAGCCACGACCCATCTTCAATGCTCTTACTGAGGGAAGGAGGTTGTTGGCCAAGATCTCGCAATACATGGCCCCATCCATCCTCCCGTCCTGTCCCCTTTGCAGAAAAGCATCCCCAAAGAATGATGTTTCCACCTCCATGCTTCACGGTTGGGATGGTGTTCTTGGGGTTGTACTCATCCTTCTTCTTCCTCCAAACACGGCGAGTGGAGTTTAGACCAAAAAGCTCTATTTTTGTCTCATCAGACCACATGACCTTCTCCCATTCCTCCTCTGGATCATCCAGATGGTCATTGGCAAACTTTAGACAGGCCTGGACATGCGCTGGCTTGAGCTGAGGGACCTTGCATGCGCTGCAGGATTTGAATCCATGACGGCGTAGTGTGTTACTAATGGTTTTCTTTGAGACTGTGGTCCCAGCTCTCTTCAGGTCATTGACCAGGTCCTGCCATGTAGTTCTGGGCTGATCCCTCACCTTCCTCATGATCATTGATGCCCCACGAGGTGAGATCTTGCATGGTGCCCCAGACCGAGGGAGATTGACCGTCATCTTGATCTTCTTCCATTTTCTAATAATTGCGCTAACAGTTGTTGCCTTCTCACCAAGCTGCTTGCCTATTGTCCTGTAGCCCATCCCAGCCTTATGCAGGTCTACAATTTTTTATGAGTTCAAACCGGTGTAGTTAATGCAGGTAATGAGTGGAGAACAGGAGGGCTTCTTAAAGAAAAACTAACAGGTCTGTGAGAGCCGGAATTCTTACTGGTTGGTAGGTGATCAAATACTTATGTCATGCAATAAAATGCAAATTAATTATTTAAAAAACATACAATGTGATTTTCTGGATTTTTGTTTTAGATTCCGTCTCTCACAGTTGAAGTGTACCTATGATAAAAATTACAGACCTCTACATGCTTTGTAAATAGGAAAACCTGCAAAATCGTCAGTGTATCAAATACTTGTTCTCCCCACTGTGTGTATTAATACTTATTTACTATTCATATGTAACTGAACAAAGCCCCTCTCTCGGTTAAGACCAGTGTGGTCATTTCAAATGTCCTTATTATCTGACCCAGATCTGTGCTAACTAAATCCACCTGGATAAATGTGGCCGATGTTGGCTTGATCAAAGCGATCAGTCATGCATAAGTCATGAGGAACAAATGAGGACTTTGAGCTGATAAGGTGTTTATGCACCACTTAACTTGAACAGAGACCACTGGTCCAGAAAGCACCACTAATTAGCTGAATCTACAGCGCCACTGCAAAAACAATATTTCATTTGAGTTGTTGTGAGCTTCTACTCACTTAAAAAAATTAATAAAAGAAATTCAATGCAAAGACAACACGTCTTTCTATTGTATAAGCTCCAACCATAAACAAACAAAAAGCACAAAGTCATGTCCGATTCATGAAAAGGTGATTCTTATAATCCGGTTCTCTTCATGAATCACTCAATCAAATCACTCTGACAAATCCTTCACTAATTGAACTCACTAAAATCAATCAGAATTTAATTCACATCTCACTCATTTACCTGCAAGTATTTACTTTTAGTAACTCAATATGAAGTATTTTGTGCACTTAAGGTCCATAAAACTTAATATCAAAATTAGAAATGCATTGATATAAAATAAAAAATTGAAAATATATAAATAAACATTATAACATTAATATAAAAATTTATATAAAATATCATATAAAGTATAAAATGCATACTCATTCTGACAATTGCTAAATATATTTTGTGTTATTAAATTATTACTGTTAAAAAAAAAATACTTTCAGAAAACGTTAAGATGATAGCAATCATAATCTTAATGTAAACATAGGCGAAATAAGACTGCACAATTAAATATCCAATGTCAGCCTATATATAATATTCAATATAGTCTGAGAACAATAAATAAAATAAAAAACAATAAAAAGGTTATATTTATATATTTTGTACATCCCTGATCAAAATAATAATTAATTTGACAACATATTAAAAAATTAAAGGTATCTGTATGCTCTATATGTGCACTAGCAAAGGGACAAAAGATTAGAAGACGAAGAAAGGCTAACAGAGGAGGGAGTTTGTGGTGGACAGGCTGTAAAACCCTGCTAATTAGACCGCAGAGGCGAATAGCTCCAGGGGCGTTGTTCGAATTTTCAAAACCATCATTAGGAATCAAAGGGTGAAGAAACACGGGACTCTTTTCAAGCCGCATCTTCAAACACAGCCTCTACGGCCAGACCTGACAGAGCACCTGAGAGAAAAGACAGCAGAAAGATGGACACACTAATGCTATCAGCTGAGCCTCTCCAGGTGCACAGACGTCAATACAGTCTGGGGCTGTGAGCACACGTCTTTACAGAGCGGCTTTCTTTTGTTCCTCTGCTGTCTCTGAAGCATATATCTCTCTCGCTCTCTCTCTCTGTCACGCTATAATGACTTCTCCTGCTGAGGAAATGTGACGTGACTAGACAGGATCAGCGCTGTGGGTGAGGAAAGACAGGCCAACTACAGTTCTCTCTGTGATATTATTATAGTCAACAAAACAAAAAAACAATAATAGACAATACACACAAGAAAGATATCACATACTCAGTTAAACCCAGAAATCCTGACTGACTGACTTATATTCGTTTTTCTCAAGCTCATTTTAATAGTTTCAAAGTACTTTAGAAAATAGAATGCAAAATAAATTATATTTTAGTGTATTGCAGCATTTCTGTGCATGTTACACATTTTAATTTAAATATGTTCATTCAAACATTAAATCTGTCTTTAAATCAAATTGTGTGATATCATAAACTACCGTTTAAATGTGTGGGGTGAGTCAAATTTGGCAAGTTTAAGCAAGGATGTATTAAATTGATCCAAAATGACAGTGAAGACATTTGTAATAAGATTTCTATTTCAAATAAATGTTTAAATAAAACTTTCTATTCATAAAAGATTCCTGAAAAATATGTATAACAGTTTCCACAAAAATATTAATCAGCTTAACTGTTTTCAACAGTGATAATAACAAAAAATGTTTCTTGAGCACCAAATCAGCATATTAGAATGATTTCTGAAGAATCATGTGACACTAGGCAAGTTTCCATTACAGATTTGCGCAAATTCGCAAAACTTTAGCGTTTTTTTCTAAATGTCAACAAAAATCTATTGCGAAATGACGGCGTTTCCATTAACCGATATTATGTGACTAAAACGTCCTTTTTTCCCCTCGCGATAAGTCATTCCAAATATCATGGCGATAGATGTTGGTAGGTTTACGTATATACCAACCATATTACTATTCGAAGGAGACGTATGTGTGTTATCCAAGCATTAATGGTAAGGAAAGGCATTTCTTTGAGGTTTAGAATCCAGTAGGCTATTCCTGTAATTCTTTTGTCTTTTATGAATTTAATTAAGAATTCTGTCCAAACACACGCGTCATCTACGTCAGGTGACCTGTAAATGCGCAAATTTTCCATTGCAGTTTTGCGAAATATTTCTTTTTCGGATTGCCTGAAAAACCACCTCATGCGAGCGGAAACACTTTTTTTGCAATAAATGGGTTTTTTTTTTCCCGAAATTTCCGTGTTTCCATGGGGCGTATTTTCAGTTTGCGCAAAGGGTAATGGAAACGCGGCTACTGAAGACTGGAGTAATGATGCTGAAATTTTAATCATTTTAAATTTTAACTATTTGACAATATTACGGTTTCAGATCAAATAAATGCATCCTTGATGAGCATAAGAAACTTGCCAAAGACTGTCCAAATTTGTGAGAGAGAATTTAAAACATTTCTGAGAGGGTTTTACCATGCAAATGGCCCAAAAACTAAATCAAAGCACCCTGTTAACATGCTAACATAAGAACTGCCATTAAAAATGTCAAATGTTCTTTGACAACTAGCCAATCATTGTTACCCATTCGTAGTAAATACAACAACAACTAAAAATATATATATATCAGTTTACTATAAGCCAAATTGACCTCTAGATACCGACATTGGTCATTAAAAAAACCTATTGGTCAACCACTAATCAAATCTCAATGTTCTTTCTCAGTTCTATGATGTTTAGTAGTCAATGATCAAAGACGACACTCTGAAACAGAGTCACTGTCACTCCTGCATACACCGCCTGAGGTATTTCACATTTCTGTGTCCCAATTACAAGCTCCATACCCTCAAAATCTCAAACACTTGAGGCGTTCTTCCGCACCAAGATGCTTTTCTACCAATTTCCACCTGCCACTCTACAGCTCTGCAGTGCACATCTGCAGTGCTTTCCCACAGATATGGACAGGAAACAGCCCAGTGTCGAAAGGCTGCATCCAAGATTCCTGCTTCCTCTCATACATGCATAATCAGAGCGGTCTTTCTTTCAGCTGCCAAAACGGGTCCAAAACAATAGCTGAAATAACGATGGAGGCTGAGCCTGTAAAAACTTTAGTGTGTGTGTGATACAAACCCTAAGGCTTGGCTAAGACTGTGGAGACACCCAAGAGATTTGAGATACTGCTTTCTGGTACCTGAAGCGCTAAACTCCCAGAGGCTGAGATCTTTGCTCCAGTCAAGACTTCACGGAACCAAACATCGCCTGTTTCTTTAGGACTGAAACCCTGTAGGCACAGCGGGCGATTTGCATGCACTACCTCTAAAACCCTCGGGACGTTTCGCTCAGTAGTGAGAGAAGTACACACCTCTTGGCAAGGTCAAGAGTAACGGTGCACAACCATGTGGGAATGACTGCAAATATGGAGACTTGGCAAAAAAATGCAAGATGTTCAGCCTCAGACATGACTTTAGGGCGTTTGCACAAGATGATTCCCATTAGACCAAAAACTAATCTCGCAAGTGAGGCTAAAAAAATAAAAGAAGATGGAGAGGAAAAAAAAAACTCAGGCAATTTCTCCCAGAGAAGAGTGCTGCTTGTCAAGTTCATTTTCTGACAACAGCACGAGCTCCACCCCTCCCCTGGAGGCCTGGATGCGCTGCTGTGTATCGACAGTCACAGCAGGAAGCTTGTCCAATCATAGCAGCCGCTTCAATGGGACAGGCCTAAAGTACTGCGCCAAAGTGATTATTGATTTACAAATAACTCATCTCCTTTTACACAGCCAAACCAGAAGTCTGCAAGAGACTGCATGCATCCTAGCAGATATCAACACACTAGTTTGTGGGTATTAAAGGTGATCTCTAATTTATATTAACGAATTTAATAGGCATAGAGTGCCTGTTGTCTTGAGTTAAAGTATAATTCTTTCTGTTTCAATCAAACATGATTGTGCTGTACAATCATATTCATCATGATCAAATAAAAAAATAGCATCATAACATAACTCAACTAACAACACCATAACACTGACACACAATCAGTGAAAAACAGAATCAGATACACAAGATCAACGAGAGCCTCTTTCTTCGTTAACCTGTTGAGCCAGAAACGAATGCAAGTAAATGTAATTTCAGATCACGTTTAAAAGAGCCTAGAGAAGATGCTAGTCTTAGGTGTAGCAGTAAGATATTCCAATGCTTCGGAGAAGCCACTGCAAATTCTTAGATACCACTCAATTTAATTTTAATATGGTCCTAGGAACATCTGAAGTCGTCTGACTTGACCTGAGAGTCTTAGGTGGTTTATGTACACAAAGATCTGCTAAATATGAAGGCCTCAAGTTGTGTAGTGCTTTGTATACAAGAATCAATAGTTTAAAATCAATTCTACATTGAATCGGCAACCAATGTAGTGAGGCTAAAATAGGCGTTACATGCTTTTTCTTACGAGTACCTGTCAAGAGTCTGGCAGCAGTTGAAGACCATTTAACAGTGATTGGCTCATACAGTGAATTACAACAATCCAGTCTTACAGAGATGAAAGCATGAATAAACTCTTCAAAATTACTAGAAGACAAAAAAGGTTTCCTTTCCCAGCAAGCAATTTTGCATTTAAAAGACGTTTAATAGCCGTCCAAAGCAAAATGTCTAACAGCCCAGACGTCTAGACTAAAGCAAAGCAAAATTTGAGCTGTCAGTGAAAATCTAATAGACGCCTAAACCATAGCCCAAGAATAGACTAGTCATCAATTAAATAACAAAGAAATGAAATGAAACCAAACACCTTATACAGTATTCACCAAGATTCTTTACCACCACTTTACAGAAAGGTGTGAATCAGACAAATTTTAAGTATCAGGAGCCGCAACCCAGATTATTTCAGTTTTGCTTTCATAAAAAAAAAAAAAAAAAAAAAAAAAAAAAAAAGTAACTTCATGGAGGCAATTCAATAGTGACTCAATTGAACTATTATCCTGTTTCCACAAAGGTACACCTGAGTGTCGTCTGTGTAACAATGAAAAGATAATACATGACCATGAAATACAGAACCTAAAGGAAACATATATAGTAATAAAAACAACATATGGCCCAGAATACTGGCTTCTTTCTGCTCTGACAATGTTCCCCAACCACAGGAACAATTCTCCATGCCACACAGCCAGGCCAATCAAGGTGTGGATGGAGGACCACCAGATCAAGAACCTGTCATGGCCAGCCCAATCTCAAGACCTGAACCCCATTGAAAACCTCTAGAATGTGATCAAGAGGAAGATGGAAGATCACAAGCAACAAACAAAGCTGCGCTGCTTGAATTTTTTGGTCCAAGGGTGGCATAAACTCACCTAACACATGACACATGAAAGCTGTGATTGGAAATTAGGGTTATTCCACCAAATATTGATTTCTGAACTCTCCCTTAGTTAAAATATTAGTAATGAATTGTTTAAAAATGAATATAAACTTGTTTTCTTTGCATCGTTTGAGGTCTGAAAACGTCATGGCATCATTTTTGTTATTTAGACCAGTTGTCTAAAAAATGACAATATTTTTTTATTTAAAATTTCGAAGAAATGTTGTCAGTAGTTTATAGAACAAAACAAAAATGTTCATTTTACTCAAACACATACATATAGTAAATCCAGAGAAACTGCTAATATTGCAGTGGTCTCTTTACAAAGCTCTATATGTATATATACACACACACACACACACACATATATATACTACTAAAAGAACTTTGAAATTCCCTGACACGTATAAGAGTGATTGTCTAACATCTCTAAATTACTATCATTTGTAGCTGACAGTCAAACCTAAATAATAAAAAAAATAGATATATTTGCAACAAGAGCAGGAGTTTATGATCCTCCTCCGGCTTGTGTAATTTGAAGATCGTTCTCTCACAATACTAGAGAACAGTACAACAAATTTACGTCATAATTCCTCTAGCAAATCATATGACACCTAAAAGATACAAAAACAAAATGACTTACGTCACTCTGCCGGTCAGTGTGGTCTGCACGTGCTTCTGGAATTCAGGATATTTAGAGGCCAGATGGACAAAGTCTGGAGGTTTATCCTTATAACGGTTTCGAGGATGCATGGATTTATTCAGGGCCATTCTTCCTGCAATACAGATTGCACGTCACTACAAACAGCAGTCAAAAAGATCCACGAATCTTAAGAGTCGTGAGTCAAATAGAATTAAAGAGATAGTTCATTCCATTCCAGTTTTTCATTCACTTTCATTGTATGGAGAAAAAATAAGATGCTTTGAAAGTCAATGGTGACTGAGACTGTCAGCCCCAACTATTCTGCCTATTAAATGACAGAAATTTAATTTATGGGTGAACTGTTGCTTTAAGTTTTGTTTTCCATGTGCATGATTTAAAGTGCGACACATATGTGCTGTTATTGCATATGTCTATTTATAGAGGAATCATATTACTCTTGTCAGTATGTAATGTAATAAATTATCACGAATCACAAACGTGCTCAGGGGTAACGTTAATTCTCTTGATTTATGCTAAGAGAATAGCCAAACAGCTAATAGATTCACCAGACAAGACACTGCAAACATGCAACTCTAACGAATAGCACAGGCGACACTCGTTTAAAATATCGTTAGATACCGTTTAAAAATATCGGAAGATTAGATGAATACCGATGAGTGAAAACTTCAGGAGTTTCTCAGTGTTCAGCACACTCGGCTGTCATTGGCAAATCACGTTGTACCAACGTTCAAGTGTTTCTTCCCGGGTTCCGCTTCAGTCACAATTCTGCGTCGGCGCACACATATGGCGTCATGGGATCGGGTTATTTTAATAATATAAAATTTGTTCATTTGCTATTAAGTTCATTTGCTATTATAATTTTTTTTTAACATATTATGATTGTTATTATTATTTTATTATTTCCCCCTGGCTGTTTTCTTATTTTGTACTGGTGGTTACTTTTCTTATATTTGCGCATTTATAAATAATAACAAAAGTAACATTTTCTAAAATACTAACTATAGTAAGGCAGGTAAACCTTTATATTCTTCATGCATAAATTGCTAATGTCAGCCAATTTTCTTTTTTTTTACATAAATTGATATAGTATTTGCATTTTTTTAAATCCATTTTTATATAAAAAAATTGTATTACTGCTTAGTTATAACGTTACATATTTCAAAAAAAGATAATTGTATTTGACATATTTAATGATCAAAGTTTGCATTATTTTTTTCTGACCTGTTTAGGCATTTGTTATTTAATTATTTTATTTAAAATTAAACCTAAGTGTGTAAGAACATGTTGTAATCATTTTGTACAGTTCGCACTATATTCTGTAACCTCTAAAAAAAAATTTGAAGTGGAATATGCAGAAAATGTAATGACCTGTAACTGTAACCACTGGAAACTGAGTGTCACATCCCTGTTTTGATTATTCATACAGCATCACTACCAACAGACACAACATTCATATTTTTTTTCTTTAATTATGTTGCAAACAATAACATCCAGATATATTGTTAACAATTGGCTGTGTGAACAGTGATACCATAAAAAGCAAAGAGTCCCATCCAAGCTGTGAAGACTGAAGCCTCCAATCTATTCACAAAGTAATAGCTGATGATAGACCTGTGGCTGGAGGATGGACCTACAGACAGGACCTTCATGAGTCTGTCTGTACATGAACCCATCCAGCGTGTGCAGAAGTGGGATTGCTTGGGACCTGCGAATAGCAAACGTTCTCTCCGGACACATAAAAACAGGACATCATCATTGTCGTCGTCGTCATCATCATCATCATCAAGACCTTTTAAAAGAGGCATGTCCAATCTTAAGGTCTTAAGGAAAGCCAATCATAAGGGAGTAGCACTTCTCATGGGGATAATAAACTCTGGACAATGTTAATACATGCTTAAATTACAAATGATTAGATTCAGAAATATTTTTTTGTCCAAAATTACCCACTTTTTTTGGTTTAGGTTTACAGCCCCAGCGCATATGAATCTCTTTTTGGTGCTGTGTAACACAGTGAAGTGACTGAAGAACCAATGTCAATCGTCTCCACTAGAAACTACAGGAGGCATCAACGGTGTTTGCTCGCGATGGGCACTTCTCCCTTGGGTTGCTCAGTCTGCCACAATCCCATAGCGAAATAAAGTCGTCATCTTCCTTCATTCAAGCACACACAGATCGGCCTCTACAACCACAAACTGAGCGGCCCACTGTTAGCACACCAGCTGACCTATCTGGTAGGGTGTCTAGCTTCATGAACCAATCATAGCACATTATATATATATATTAGACGTCACTTTGACCATTTGAGGATGGTCGGACATCAAATGTGGCCAATGGTTCCCCACCAGACAGCTCAATTCTCAGTACGGTTACATGCAGCAGTGCTACGTGGACAGGTACAGATCTCAGACTAGTCACTATCAGATTTTCAGCAGCAGTAGGTACACCCAGTACACACACAACAGGAAATCGCTTGATAATAGCATGGTTAAGCAGTGAATTCTTTATTATATAATTGCATTGGAATGAAAAGGCGAATTAAAATGCATTTTGAAGCCTTACATTGCGTAAACCTTCAATCCGATGGGACCGAAAATCTAACAATAGCAGGGATGTGCAAGTTAATTGAATATCTTTTGTCTTCGCACAAAGTCAAAAGGCATATATTTTCCTTAAAAGATATGGAATGGTTTATCTCCATGTTTGGGACTTTATCAAATAATTTCCCATTGTGTATTTTTTTTTGTACATTTATTAATAGATAAAGCAGAGAAAGTGCCACTCGTCACATTTGAGTAATGGCTTGAGCACCTGTGGTTATTTTAGGGATATTCAGCTATGGTCCACAGTATGAAGATCCCTTTACAATAGGAGTCACCATCAGGACTCTCCACAGAGAGAACAGGCAGATCATCAGTTCGCAGCTCCACAACTTGCTTGTTTATTATGAGATTGAGCTTTCCACAGTTTTTTATTTATTTCATCATTTTTTTTTTCCCCTTGGAAATCTTTGCACTCATTCTTTTAGGACAGATTTTTGCACATCCCCTGATGAGTGGAAACTTTGAGCTCTTGTCATGCTTTGAATCCTATGTCTGAACCAAAGGTTATGAATTCTCAAGTCTCTGCGCATCTGCCATATGGGGCAACGAGATCATTAAACAACAAAGGAAGAATCAGGACGTCTTCATCTGAACGCAATCTTAAACGTTGAGGGCCAAATCAAGTGCTTCGTAGAGGCAACGTTTACGGTGCTTACAAGTTTGAAGTGCTCCTGAGTGACAGACAAATCATAGAGGTCAAAATCAAAATCTTTACTAAAGCTATCTCTGATTTGGGCCAAAAAGAAAAACTCTTGCTGCCCACTATTCAGCATGACTTTTTGGACGCAGGAGTTCCGTACAAATTCACTCCTATAATTAAGCACAATTCTCTCTTACAGTGTAAAGTCATGTCTCTGGGATTGTACTTCTCAGTAGGACGTGTCATGACAAGTGTACAAAGATTTATTCCCAAAGGTTTCCAGACAAAACACATGAAACGTTCTTAGATGCAACCATTAAATGTTATCTAAATCCACAAGAAGAGAATGGTAAGTACACTCCAGAAGTGATGCAACAAAGCTACAGAATAACTCTGATAACAAGCCCCAGATCAACTCTCCTCCTCAGCATTATAGGTTCGTTCTGTAGCCTTTGCCCCTTGAAAGGTCTCCAAGCTAGGCACAAACAGACTAAGACAGTGGACGAAAAAAAAAAAACGGAAAAAAAACAACCTAATAAAATAAAAAGACAAAAAGAAATCAGACACTGTCATTAAATTATCAGTTTAGTGCCCTACATTTAACCCAGTCAGCTTCTGCCTTCGGTAGGTCAGGCTGAGTGAAAGATCGGCCTGTGTTAAACCTATGGTACTTCTAGACAACATTATGTAAATTTACAGTATACAGTTTTGGATTCACCATGCAAGAATACTTTTTTTTTATTTAATAGCTCGATCTACATCCAGAATAATTTACATAAAAGGACACGCTATTGAACCAGAGTTTGGTGGGTGATAACCGTGGTGTTCGAGTGCATCCAGAAGAGCAGGAGGAAGCTGAGGGGGAAGTGGAATGGGTCCGGGGGGGTGGAAGGGAGCATGGAGGTGTTGTGAAGGGTCCTGCGGCAATGATCAGCGACACTCCCACACTTTTACTGTTTGATCTACACTCCCAGTGACGACGTACGGAGCCGACTTGTGGAAATCTGTGGAGAGATTAGAGACACTATACTTTAGGAACATACAGACTTGAACTAATAATTACTATTACTCATAACAGAAAGCCAAACACTGTAATACTTCATATACCGTGTCCTTATTTAGCAGTTCAGTCTAATAATTTATTAAACAGGACTGTTAAAAAGACCGTAAACTAATGAAGATGGAGAATAAGAGATCCTGTGCATCTGCAATAAAAAAAATCCCATTTCTGACGTTTATAAGACAAACAAAACAACATAATGGCTGATGATTAAAATGCCAAAGATTTTCTCAAAAAAAGAGTTTAGGTTGAGGCTGTCTGATCATTTGACAAATGGAAGAGAGGAGGGGAGAATCTTGTTTGAAACCAATCTGTATTTTACCAATTCCTTTTGGTGATGCTCATGGCACAGATTAAACTTCAGCTTTAAAACATATATAAAACACTTCAAATAGCAGGATTCACAAGCTCAAACAGTGTCAAGAGACCTGAAGCCTCAAACAGACATTCTCTATTCACACCAAAACCATTGTTTCAAATCAATAGTCTAGAAGATGAGTGTTGTGTACTGAAGTGCTTTTAAAAGGAAGTTTGAAGCTTCACAGGAGCCTACAGGGGAACTGGCTGAATAACATCAAGTATCTCTAGAGAGCTTAAGTGCCTTGATCCACTGAAAAGATCTGGACTCGAGCAGTTAAAAGACTGGAGGGTTCAGTGTCCTCTCTAAATAAGCTGCCAACGGCTGACAGGACTACCTTTTGTCGAGTTTCAAACTTAAAAAAAATCACTCTTTGGGGGAAGTTAGGATGTGCTCCCTTTTTCTTTACCCTTTACCTATCTTTACCCTTCCTTGGTCATCAAAACAACTGATATGCATTTCAGTTCAACTGAACATCAAACATCAAACAAAACAACATCAAAAACCAGTGAGAGAAGATTACTGTAAATACGGCCACTTACCCAGAGAGGTAACAAAATGTTCATGGGCACTCAAGGTCTTCATGCAGCGCTTGTTTTTGTAGTCCCAGATCCTCAAAGTCTTGTCATCAGCACAGCTCACAATGAACTTTCCTCCAGGGTGCACAAGAATCCCACGGACCCAGTTATCATGGCCAACCTAAAGAGATGACACCAAACAAAAAGGATTCAGATTCAAAAAGCATAAAGCTTCTCAAACGGTCACATTCTGCAGTGCAGAGACTCACACTAATTTTACTAGACCGACTCACCAGTGTCATAAGGCACATGCCAATGCTCACATCCCACATCTTAATCGTCTTGTCTCTGGAACCAGACAACAGGAAAGGACCAGGTTTCCCGCTCTTCTTGGTCTGGCAAAACAAAACAGCAAAAAGAGCATTTGAACCAATGCTGTGGAGTAGCCAACTCGAAATATTAATTTAACAACTAGTGTGAAGGCAGTCCAGCTGTTATTAAAATACTAAAAACCAGTAAGCTTTCTGTTGTCACTGAAAAGTAGTGGCATATCATGAATCACAATATTGCAGTGAATCGGTTTGTTCGGACAATACATGTAAATAATAAAAAAAAAATTATAATAATAAAAAGATTTCCCCCTTCAAATCTATTAAAAGGTTTGTTTTCTAAATATATTTGGTGTCAATATATCAGTTTTCAAGTTTGATGCCGTCATCTCATCGAAAACATTAATTGTGCCAGGAAAATAAATAAACAAAAGCTTATAGCCTGGCAAATAAAAGCAACTTCCCCGACACATTCCATCAACCCATTTTTATGCAAATTTTGGGAAATAGCATTATTTTTATTTTTTTTGTCAAGATGCGCATCAATTCTAAAAATGTATGTGCTCAATTGAGTTGGATAATTTTGTATCTGGTAAGAAGACGTGCATAAACTATAAAGGAAACACATTTACTGAATAAATTCCTTGATGTGAATAAATTCATGTGACTTGGCCTCAACAGATCATGTGAACTGGGGCGCGATGGAACGGCATAACTGTACTAACCAGCGGACTTATCTTGTTGCACAGAATCTAAAGTGTTGTTTTGGTCATTCGTAAATGCCTTAGCCAAAGTCTTTCATCAAAGTGTTTCAGTAAAATTACCTCCCAGGACTGTCTTAAGGCCCCGTTATAAATCAAGCGAAATCGAAGAATGAACTGGTGTGATGTCATTTCGAACAAAATCAGGCCAAAAAACAAACTTTACACGACTGCATTCCAAACAGCAGGCATCCGCCACCGAAAGCAAGATAACATGACTCCGCTTAATTTATTATATTTAAAAAAAAAAGGGCCCACAGTGACTTCTCCTACAGCAGCAACTTCAATTTTTTTAAGTGATATTTGATGGCAGTTTATCAAGAAGTTACGATTTTGTTCTCTTCGACTCGCTGGATGGAAAAGGTGCTTTATTTAATGTTTTATGCGATATTCCAATTTTGCACACAAGTTAAATTCAAAATTTTGGATGGAAACATAGCTACTGATGTATAACATCTCACACAGAGCATATGTGTATAGATTAATATTTATTGTTCTTTGAAGAAAGATGCAATAGCGTTTAGTCAGGTCTTTAAAAGGCTGATGCCGACAACAGCAACATTAGGAGAGACAGAGACGTAAGTGGAGGTGCCTATAACGGACATCAAATAACAGTATAACACCACTCTGACGAATTACTGTCCTTTGAATTCCACACCTCAAAATAGAGTACAGAAACCCATTACACATCTCGTGCAGTCAATGAAAAGAGGGATATAACAAGAGCAGAGGTGTTTGGGGCGATAATGCATTTAGATAGTTCTGCAAAGGATGGGCGCTCATTACATTCAAGGCCTTATCTATTATTTCCCTGACAAGGCCAACTCTGCTCGAGGTGAAGTGTGAACAGACACACAAAAACAAAATTGCTCTTGATGAGAGGCTGGCATGCTCAGACAAGTGTGTTCAGGCACATTTATACATTTACACAGAGCTGCTGTAAAGGCTGATTTATACTTCTGCGTCGGCTCTACGCTGTAGGCAACGTGTTGGTTTTCATTTATACTTCTGCGTCATTGCCCGCACGCAATTACACATGCAGAGGGAGCATGTGAAACCCGAGGGAGGGGTTCTAGCAGACCAATCACAGCACTTGCGTCTGCGTAGAATTGACTACATTGACTATGTTGTAAAAATTTTTGGAGAGGTGCACTTCAGGGTATGCGTGCTACACACAGCCTACGATGTAGCTACAGCGTGAGTTCGACGCAGAAGTATAAATTGGGCTTAATGACATACAAGGCTTTGTTATTAACATCTGCTGCAGTTTTATGGATATCAAGAGAGTTTTAATTCCAACCTGAATAGTTTCAACAAGACCAAATAATGTTGCTTTTTTACTATTGAGGCGAAAGTTTCCTTTACACAATAGTAATTACTGTAAGGGTTAAAGGCTGTATTCAACTTGCTGTGAGGGCTAATGCTTCAGCAGATAAAGATTAAATTGGACACGGTTGATCATAAGACTGGCAAAAAATCCAAATGGTACGTTCTTCACCTTAGGCCATCAAGTGCTAATCCCACCCATGTAATTTCATGGTCTATTTCAAACCATTGTACATGACAAATTTAGATCGTCAGTTGAAAATCAAAAGGCCCATCAAAATGTGTTTACAGTGCACAACAAAGAGATCAATATAAAATTGAAAAAAATCTGTATTATTTACAGAAACAAAGAACCATTGATTCAAACCAATTATTTATTTATTTTTTTAAATAAAAGGTTAAAAGAAGTGGAAATGTTTTTTCCTGTTGACCTGTAATAACATCTGAGAGCTGGTTTCTTGTAGCATCTGTAGTATACTTCTGTAAATGTATTTACCTGGTATTTTACTGTACCCATGTTGTGCATATTACATATTACCAGTTACTAATTACCAGTGGTGGTTTAAGTACACAAAGTAAAAAAGAACAGACCAAATTATGATTATCATTTTACAATAATCAATACTAAAATCCAGCACTAACATACTATCACATAAGCAAAACTTTGCAGGCAAAAAAAAGGGGCCATTGTCACTTAAAACAAAAAGCTTTATGTTGGTCAACGTAGCGAATCTTTTACCCTCATCGCATATCCAATTGAAATTATTTCACACAAATTCACAGGACAAGAGTAAATGTGTAATCTCTTGGTTATTGGCTCATTTTGAGTCAGACTAACTGGATCAATGAATCAGCAGTTGACTCAAAAACGAATTAATCGATGAGTGCGATTTGCTAACCGATTTAACAGGTTAATTGAAAGAATCAGATCATTCACAAATCAGACAATTTCTTTCAGCTTAAAATAACAAGGCACAATATGTTTTTATTTTATGTAGTGGGGTTAAATGTATGATAGTATGCTTTGGAAACGTGGTGAAGTGAAAGTTTACTGAAATAAAAATGCTTTGATAAAAAACAGATAATTGACACTAATTACTATAGCTAAAACAATCCTATAATTATAATTCTCATACATATGATAAGACTTTATCGACAAGAAAAACACTTAAAAACACCATCATAAATACAGCGTTCCCTTTAAATCTGTTAAAAGAAGTGGTTTCAGAAAGCATCTACAATTATGGAACATACTAAAATGGCACAAATATTTGACGTCACCAATGCTACAGTATTTACCCCCTAAATTTTCACTTTGCGCTCTCACCTCTGAGCCGGTCGCCTCCAGGATGGTGGGATGAGCGCTTTCAGGGGCCCAAGAAATGCACTCCACCACATGCTCATGCTCACGAAGCTCCGCCTTGCATTCTTTTGTAGCCACCACCCAAACGCGCACCGTTTGATCATTAGAACTACTGGCGATCAGGGTCCCGTCCTGGTTGGGCCGCACCATGCGCACCCACTCTCTGTGGCCAGTGAATGTCTTCACACAGTACCTGTTAAGCATTTCCAACAAACACAGATTTAACCACATTTATTAATGTCAAGAACATTTCAGGTATTAAATATCTGCAAGTTTGTCACATAAGTTTGCAAGTCACATCTGACTATTACAACTTTGAGAGCAAAATGTTGATTTGTTACTTGTACAAACATTTGCACAGGTGCTTTTCAGCTCAACACAGTAATTGAAAGGCCTGTTTTGTCTATGGTTAGACAAGTTGATCTAAAACCAACAACCTGTTTTAGCAGCCCAGGACTTTAAAACAATATGCATGTAATAAATATCAAATAAAAAAATATGAAACCTGCATACAGCATTTGCTAAATGACTTACCCAGTAGCCACCTCCCACATTTTAATGGTTTTATCCCTTGAGGCAGAAACTATGTGATCTCCATTGGGCATAATAGCTACAGATGAAACATTATGGTCATGCCCTGAAAAAAAATAAAAAAGGTCAGTAAAGAATTAAGTATAAAATTTTCCAAACTGTCCTGAAATTGTCATTCAAAGAAGGACCAACAGTGTCTGAGATTTATTGAGATTCATTTCTCGATTCAGTGCATAAAATACACATTTCTACCATACAAATCAGACAGTCATGCACATTAGCGTCTGACAATGTACGGTTAAGGTTTAAAACACATTGAAAAATTTAATGGAGAATAAGAAGCTGCTAATTTGCCTTGGGCTGCTTTGTTCTCACAGTGTGCAGGGAAAAAGATGAGCTAATTACACAGGACGCCATTTTTAAGCTCCTCAATAGATGATGAAACTAAGTAGCCTAGAAAAAGCAGTCTTAAATATGGGGGGGGGCACAAAATGTTATCTCGTCTCAAAGAGGATAATTAAACTGCTGTCCAAATCTCCTAATCTTCCACTAAAGCAGCCGACCCACGAAGCGAGACGGAGAGAGAGAGAGAGAGAGAGAGAGAGAGAGAGAGAGAGAGAGAGAGAACGAGCAGAAGGGGGACTTGCAAACAGAAGGTAGGGGGGATCCTTTGCCACCTCTTCAAAGATAGACTGTGCTAGAACAGTCTACCCTAGTCTCAGGGCATCATGCCAGCTTTAGTGATGGGTGTAAATTACAAGCCTTTGGATTTGTGCATATTACAAGCTGTCGCACACATTATTTGGATTATAACCACTCAGGATTTACACTTTTTTATATGGATTACAAATGACTTGATGGAAATTCTAAGAACACTTTAAACATTAAAATGTTTTTTGAGATGTTAACAAACATTTATGTATTGTGCAAGACAAATCTGACCTATTCTTGAATCAATGCTGCAAAAGTGCATTTGTGTATTTTGATGCACAGTACCTGTGATTCTGGTTTGTATTTTAAGATTCTAAAACAATACAATTATTTGAGCATTTTGAGTGCATTACTGAGTTTTTGATACAGTTTGAACTTCATAATTAGTGGAATATAAAGTGACTGGATCGCAGACTTTTGTGCCCCCATCCCCCCTTCTCTTCGCAGATTTTCACACAGACTGTTTTTGCGCTTCTCCAAACCTGTGGTGAGATCTGACCCAAGCTAAAATGGGGGGTTTCATGACACTAAGTGTTAACTATCCATCTAACACATGGAAAGATATGTTGACATAATACAGCACCCGTAAGACAAAATGCAAATTCACTTGTGGTGTGATCTCCCATATGAAAAGCCTGAAGGCCTCCCTTTCCAAAGAAGCTATTAAAATTTACCAAGCAATTAGGATTTTAAACAAGAGCAGAGCCTAAGGAATGGCTTTCTGAGGACCAGATCTCTCACTTTTTTGGAGTGGGGAAAATGTTTTTTTTTATGTCAAAATGTTCTAAGAACAAATCTTAGGCTTAAGAATGTTTTATACAACATTATATCAAATGAATAAATATGATTTATAAACAAATACATACATATTTTTGCATATAATATATTTATAGGAATTATTAATTAATAATAATATAATAATAATAATAATAATAATAATAATACAATAACT
This sequence comes from Rutilus rutilus, assembly GCF_951802725.1. Taxonomy (NCBI): domain Eukaryota; kingdom Metazoa; phylum Chordata; class Actinopteri; order Cypriniformes; family Leuciscidae; genus Rutilus; species Rutilus rutilus. The sequence goes on from NC_140223.1 coordinate 20,335,158, forward strand.
ATAAAAAATAAAACCTTCATAAACAGCACAGTTATATTTGAGTAAATGTGTTAAAGGCTGGCTTCTAATACAGGAAGAATCTCTCTTATGGATTTGTTGGCAAGCTGGCACATTAATGAGCTGCATTCAGCACCTGCCCCGACACTCTATTCCCCCCTGAGACGACACACCGCTCCTAACAGTTCCCAGAACCAATGACAACATGACACCGGGCTCACCGTGCATGGTCCTGATACACTCAAAGCCCTGGAAGTCCCAGAGCTTAATGGTCATGTCTGCTGAACAGGAGGCTAGGAGCTTTCCAGTTTGGTCAAAGGAAATGTCCTGCACCGAGTCTGTGTGGCCCTTGAGGGTACGCTCAAAGTCACCCGTTTCATAGTCCCAGACCTGGATCAGACACAAAACATATTTTAGCCCAAGATGAGCATCTATTCAATAAAAAAAAAACCATTAACTTGTTTGGCAGCTTGTAATGATAAGGTGACACATAAAAGGCAGGTTTGGGCTTGTACCTGCTATTATTTATTCAGTGAAACATCTGTTATGCAGCCAGCTTTTAAACACCATCAAACACACAAGATTGCCCTCTGGATATAATCTATAGTGTGAACATTTGCTCATTCAGTCTTTATCAGCCTGTCAGAATTTCATCCCATATGAACCTTACAGTATCTACTGCACTCCAAGCAAAATTGTGGCAGAAATTTTTTGACATGTTTACCTTAAAATTCCGTTTTCATCATTTTCTTTATCATTAAAGCATTTTTGTAAGTGAGGGAAATGTTATCTGCTTGTTCGCCTGGATGCAGGAGTATGATAAACAGCCTCAGGGCTTAATGTGAAGATCAGGTTTCAGCAGTTTCTAGGCGGCAGCCAGACACACAGGGATAAGCTCTGTCTGCTACATAGGGGGCCGGTGACAGAAGCCCCTCCACCTGCTTATCTGTCTCCTGCTTCCAAAGGGGGAGACTGAACTTAACCAGTCGTGTTCTGATAGAAAACATGCACAAGAAAAGCCTGATGTGGCACACCTGGGTCAGTCAAGCACGTAAGCTTTAACCATGTAGCTGAGACTGCAATAAATAAATTAATACATTTAGCCGATAACCGATATGGTCCCAATATATGTGCATCCCTAAAAATTAGTTCATTTTTATCTGAAGAACAGAGGCTGAACAAGACATATACATATATATACACATATAAATGCTTAAACAGCAAGGGAAAATAAAAATAAGAGCATGCTGATGAAATTAACCATGAAGTGCTGGATGAACCGAGACTGCTTTTTTTTTTAGACAAGAGTGTTGACATTAAGATAAATTGTGGAGATGAAAGAAAAAAAACTGAATGTTCGAGCGCATGTCATATTTTCATGCGCATGTATAAAACATCACAGTCTGAAAAAAAAAAAAAAAAACATATTTGCACATGAAACTGAACTGCAAACCTGAATTGCAAACTTTGTTTGATTCAATAACCCAGCCAAGCAAGAGAACTGTCAAAAAAGCTGTCAAACTGCTTATTAACATGTTTAAGAAAAAAATGCTTAAGTAAAAAAAAAAAGACCTGCCACAGCCGTCTTACCACATCTGCATTACACTGAACAGAGGTGAGAAAAAAAAAAGAAAAAAAATTTTTTTTTTTGCTGCACAGCTTCAGCCTCCATGATAATTAGCTATGAATATGTGGATGGGACAGAATATATTTGGACTAGCTCTAGCTGTCTGGTTGAGGGCCGCCCATGTTAAGATGGGTAGGGCTGGGGATTTTAGGGAAGGGTTTAATAGCACCAAGTACAAAACTAGGCCACAGGAGGAGGGGGCACAGACTCAGGTTGGTGGCCATAGCTGCCGGCACTAAGGCGGGAGATGAATCACTCAAAAACACAAGTGTCCAGGAAAATAATGGAATCCTTTGTAGGACTTATTGGGAGGACTGTAGGACTATGCCTTTCATATATTATACCTCTGAATTTTCTGGCTGATCTAAAGTGTGAAAATGTTCCCTCTTGGCTTTAAAATCAGCCAAAAAAATCCTCAATAAGTGGCTATAAATAGGTTTAGACAGGTTGTCTGTAGAGTTGCTGGGCTCGGTTATGAATAGCAGGCAGGCAGAAACAGGGCTTATTACCATGGGAATGTCATACTGCTTTTGTGCAGACTTGTATATTGTGTGTCTTAAGAGCCCCCGCATGACCAAGTCTCCAAAAAAAAAAAAAAAAAAAAAAAAAAAAGGACAGTGGCCATCCAGTCAAATTTACAGCTTATTCAAGGCAAGGGGCTGCAATTATGTCAGTTAGCCTAAATTTGATGGGCCATTTTCACACTAAATCAATATTTGATCACACCAATGTAATAAATGCAGGGTCAGTTTTAGGGGTATGAGATGTACACCATGCAGACAGAGTGCTTGATAACGCCACAGAAGATACAGAAGACCTCACCTTTATTGTTGCGTCCTCTGAGGCAGAGACTATGACACTGAAAACAGGATGGAAAATGACTCTGGTGACAGGACTCCTGTGGCCACTCAGGGCGTATCTCTCAGGGGGACGGGGGATCCATTCTTTGGGGTCTCGCTTCTGTGCAATTGGCCCACCTAAAGTAATCTCCTCTTTTGCCTCATTCAGTTTTGATTCTAATTCCATGACCTAGCAGAAAGCACAATGTGTAAGACTCATCATTACACACATCAAATTAAATGAATGGTGACATTTTGGAATACAGTTTCTGTACTTGAAACACAGCGTTTCTAAACCCAGACTTTTGCCATTTCAGAGCATGAATAGTCAATGAGTCAAGGCTGCCTCCATGGTTCTTAATAGGATTTGCATTAAATATGAAAGGCACAAACCTTTTTCTGTAATCTGATGACTGATGTCCATTTCTTTTCCAAAAGACCTGCATACTTTTTATCCAATTCCTCATTCTGGTGACAAAAGATGACAAACTTTACACCTTAGCACACCACACTGCATTAAAGAAATACAAGAATTACTTACAGCCTTAAGCAAAAAGGGAGGCATACACCTATCACCCCAGTGGCAAATGTAAATTCCCTCTAAATCCCTTCACATGGGTTAATCTCTGGCAGACAACGAGAGCTTACCAAGATTACAATTACACAAACACTGCACTGTGAAAAAATTTACTTTAGGGTGCCTGGCACCAACTAGACCTTTCTGTAAGTCACATTTAGCTTTCAATTTGAGACATGAATCCCATTAGCATTCTCCGATTAACAAACCAAAACAAATAACTACAGTACTAACACTGTCTTTAGGGTGGGCAGTATGACTTACGTTTTATATGTATAAATGATAATAAATTATTAAATATTTAATTTAGATTTAGATTTTTTTTTAGGACCAAGAGCTCCTCTTAAACATACAGAACAGCAATATCAGAGGCTGTTATAGCTTATAACACTTATGATGGTTGGTTTTACTGCTGTGGATCATTACCTTCATTCACAATTCCACTTAATTCAAGACTAATTCTTATTCAGTCGAATTCTGAAGTATGAAAATCCAACAAGAGTAACTGTGTAAACCCTGACATTTGACATTTTTATGGATGTGTTTTTAAATAGGCAAGCTGAACAGTCTCAGTCGGTGACCAATATGAAGGTTCTGTTTGCTGAAAGAAGAGTACACATGGTTTTGCTTCACTAGACTGCTCTCTAACCATCAAAAATGCAAAAGCATAAGACAGCTCCCAGATCTATGGTTGAAAAAAAAGAAAGAAAAAAGGATGTGGCAGACAAAGAGAGGAGGCACTTTCGGAGTAATATTAGAGGTGTCCAGCAGAACAGGTGCCGTTTCTGTGATGAGAAGTGGAGTGTGAGGGGTCGTGTCATGCGTCTGAGGGAGAGGGGCATTTAAAGCCTCTGCAGAGGTCTGATCCACCATCTGCCTGGACCCTCTGCCACGTGTGGCGGCCAATGGCTAAATACCAACCCCATCAGCCGTGCCAGCCTCTAATCACTCCTGTCTGACAGTCCATCAGCTCCCTCCAGCCCTCAGAGAGCCACTCTTCATCTACAGTTATGCCTAAAGTCTCAAACCCCTGCCACCTCTTAGAAAATCTTAACAGCTGGAAGGATCGATGATGAGATCTCTTCTGCTAAATGAATCCACGTTAATAGCATTCTGGTTAATTAAAGAGAGCTTTTAGCACCATAGACCACCTTTCGGTCGACAAATCTGATCAATAATTCATCCTCTTTCTTCCCTGTGCAAAGAAAATAAACAGTTTATCTTCTGTTCAACCAGGAGTGTTTTTAAACAGGAGCTTCTGTGTGTGCAAAGGGCTCTCACATTTCCAGACGGCATATTACACAGAGCCGTTTTCTGCTGAATTTCAGTAATTATCCTGGTCTATCCTGGGATAATGGAGAGACACTATTCAGTATGTCCCTTTATCAGTGTGAACCATCACTTAGACAACAGGGAGCATCGGGTTTTACACATCTGCCACACATCATAATTATCTCTGCACTGCCTTAATTCAGCACGTGCGCTGTCAGTCACAACCTCATACAGAGGCGCCAATTAAAAGGGGAATTCTTCAAATGAAGAAATATTGGTTTGACTGAGGTTTAAATGGAGGGGGGTTCCCACACTTACCATGTCTAATTCTGCCTCCTTTTTGAAAACTGAATATGCCTCTTCATATCCGTTGGAACGAAGGTAATCAGCTATCGCTCGGTTTCTGAAAAACAAAGAAAGCCTAATTAGTTCTCTTGATAACCAGGCTTTGTGATTGAGGATTAAGAAAAGAGCTGTGGTAAGAGCTTTTAACACAACTGAAAGAACATGCGAGCACATATTCAGACAGTGGTATGTTGGAATTTCGTTATGAGAGACAAAACAACTGCTCATGGAAAACTCCTTAAGCTTTAATGGTGAATCAAGTTTGATAGAGTGTGTGGGGAAAAACACATATGCAAATTGCTCAGTACATTTCAGTACTGACCCAAAGATGTGCCCTTAAAATACATTTATGAAGGCAGTATATCTGATTAGCCTTGATAAGTCACCCAAAACAGAAACAGCAAAATCAAAAAAAAAAAAAAAAAAAAAAATTAGTGTACAAATATTTTAGATTGATCTACTTTTAAAGGGTAAGATTTTGCAATATTACCAATAACTAGGGGTGTGACGAGATCTCATGCTACAAGCTCCCTGGTACGCGCAAATTAGTCTGCATAAAATAGCCTGTCTTCCAATATCAAACCTATCTCTGGACTGCTCTGGTCTCTGTTTGCACTTTGAATATTGAGAGAGTACTTTGATTATGGTTGCACTTGCACAGAATTTTTTTTTTGTTATTTACACTGTTTTTATTTCTATGTTTGTGGAAAGGAGTTCAATTAGGAAGTCACACACAGCCTCAGAAGTTCTGGAAGCTCATAATTTATGTACAGTAAGGTCTGAAGAGACCATGAAATCATACAGGAGAAAAGCCAGTCAGTTGAGTTTGTGAAATTAAACAGTTGAAATTAAATTAAGATTAATAAATGCTTTAGAAGTATTTCTAATTGTCAGTTTATGTTAACTAAATGTTAAATTATGGACCCTTATTGTAAAGTCTGACTGAACAATAAAGAATCAGAAGGATTTGGTGCGGTGATGAACACCATAGCGAAAACAAACATCTGAATGGCTGTTTGAAACATTTAAATGCTGTAATAGCGCAGCTGCTTTGTTTAGTCTGTGTTTAAAATCTGCTCCAGTCGTTGGAAACCGCCTGTAAGTGTGTTCAGTTAATTCGTAGAATGTTTCAGCTAGTCGTTAAGTGTGTCCCCGGCATTAATGACTAGCTGAAACATTCTATTACCCAAATTACCAAACAATAGAGTTTTCCCTGTGGTATTGAAAATGGTATCGGAAAGCGATATATTTTTTTAAGGTATCGTATAGAAGTTGGAAATTCCAATATCATGACAACACTACGCCACATATTGATAGCAGCTCCCTGATGCCTGCAAATCATATACAACATCTCGATCCCCACCACCAATTTTTTTAGACATTATATTTGAATGTATATTATTATACATTAAAACAATCCTTTAAAAGATAAAAGAAAATGTGTGCACATTCAAATAGAATACACATGCTTTTTACTTTAATAGGGAAAGAATATGTCAGTTATTAGAAGGAAGCCTCCACCTCTTCTTTCAACACATTCTGAGCTGCTGAGGAGTCAGCAAGACTGTGGTGAGCGGAAGATATTCACTGATAGTAGTGATAGTGAAGACAAAGAAGGCTGTCAGAGACGCCACTCTGCTGTCCAAACTCTTCCTGGCATTGTGATGCCAGAAGGATCCACAGCCCAATATGGAAATGCTGTTTCAGCAAGACAGCCACATTGTGCACATATTCTCTTAAATCAAGATCAAAATCAAGATAGACAAGAATTATAATATCTATAGACCAGACAACAAAGAGTCTAACAGCACACAGGCAGAGGAAAAACTCATGGTTAGAGATAAATAATATGATTATATAGCCTATATACACTGTGTGAACTATTTGGTGTATTGGCCAGCTCACTAAGGAGCACACAATGAAGTGACAGAGCACTAGCATCAAATCTACTGACAGTGAGGGTGCTCTGATTAAAGTCAAGGTTAGCATGAGGTTATCTCTCATGTGACAGACGGCAGGAATGAACTACACTGCTTAATGCTGAAGGGAACAATTGTGTGTGTGTGTGTGTGTGTGTGTGTGTGTGTGTGTGTGTGTGTGTGTGTGTGTGTGTGTGTGTGTGTGTGTGTGTGTGTGTGTGTGTGTGTGTCTCTACTCTGCTTTGAGTTGGACATGCTCAACAGATACCTTTCCTAGAGACACAGCTCAACAACAATGCTTCTTTGTGAGTCAAATAGAGCCGTTTAGCAAAACAAAACTGTGATGATTATGGCCATGTACATTCTGGAAAGGTTTGGGAGTAACAACCACAGTTAAATGCAGGAGTGAAAGCCCTGAATTCTGTGACTCATTCTGTGTGTATATTGTATACATTAGTCAATTACGCATGTGCAAAACGCTGCCATCGCAAAGCTTTAAGCAAGAAACACAGATGACAGCAGTTCAAAATAAATGTATTGAAAACCAATTATGAAACCATCTGATAAATTTCATTAATTACTTGTCCAGTCTATGTGCAGTTCACAAAAACATAACTAGCATTATATTTTGGATTTCAATTAAATAAGGTACATTTTAGTTCACAAAATAATGGAATTTATGTCATCATTTACTCACCCTCATCAGTCATTCCAAAATTATGACTTACATTCTTCTGTGGAACACAAAAGATTGATATTTTGAGAAATGTCTCAGTGATTTTTGACTACCATAGAATTGGAAGTTAATGGGGTGTTGCTTCTTGCTTGGTTCTCAGTGTTATTCAAAGTATCATCTTTTGTGTTTCGCAGATTAAAAAAAGAAAAAAGTATGCAGTTTTGGAACGAATGAGGATGAGCATCCCTATTAGGGATGAGTCAAGATTTTCAAATATTCGATTAGTTGATTTAATAATAGAATATCGAATAGGTTGTGGCGTAGGGCTGTCACTTTTGTGAAAAAATCCTGTTAGATTTGAGACATAAGTGTTCATTGAATCAATTGTAAAATCGATTTTCCATATCTAAAGATGTTTCCATTTAAAATGCCAAATATGGGCAAATCCACGGACAACTAACAGGCATTAGGACGAACGTAAAGAGGGCGCTTGAGACGTGCACAAGTCAGCAAATATTCCTGATGATTTATTGGCGTGAAGTTTCGTGCACATTCTCAAAAAACAATAAGCAGAGTGGACTGCCATTACATCAATGAAAAACATTACTGCAGGCTTCAACATGGCTGCGTTTACGACTAGAAATGTCAAACAAATTTCGCCTACGTAGGCGATTGTCTGCACACCAGCAGAATTCACAGTTTTGTTGTAAAAAGAGACATTATGCACAGTTTGTCAAAAAAAACAAAAAAACATACAAGTCGCATTCGACTAGGCCTATAAGTCGCATTTATTTAGAAATGTATTTCACAAAAAAAAAAACCTTGTACGGATGGGACAGTTCTCCATTACGGACGTGAGCGCTCTGAAAGCGGCACTAAAACACTGCTTTAAAACTTTCACAGAGACCTCAAACAGAAAGCACAAAGCCTGTCTTTAAATTTAATTTAGTTTTGTATTAATTGTATCTTCATTTTGATCAATGTTTCATCAACTAATTATCTGGATTTAATAAATAAGTAAATATAGTAGAAAAAATTTAATCAGTACACGGAGGCACCGGCGCGTGAACCTGGAGCTCGTCTCATAAATGAACCAAAACTCAGCGTATAAGGTAGCCTACTTGCATCACAGACCTGAGACATGTATAGAAAGCTTGAAATGTCTACTTTTAAACAGAACAATTCAAAACGAAAGAAAACAGACTGTTCTCTGCTTATGTCATCCATATGAAATGTGCATTATTCTCAGGCGCATTCACTACTGCAAAGATCGCGAGTCAGCATCATCTTCACCTTCACACGTCAAATACACAGGAATGATTATCGGCCTGTTCACATCGGCCCTATTTTGACATCGGAACGATGCCGATGTGTAAAAAAAAAAAAGACCATATCGGCCGATATTATATCGCCGGCCGACATATCGTGCACCACTAACTCAGGGATTTCAGAATAACTAAAACAACATTTAAGATGCTGTGCAATGAAACTGATCCACTGGTTAGTCCAGTTATCCAATCACATCCTCTGTTGAGGAAAAGTCACATGAGTTTTTTCATCAAGAGATTTCATATTCGGTAAATGTGATTCCATCATAGTTTTTGTGCATGTCTTCGTATCGGATAATTAATAAAAAAATAAATGTATCCACCTCAATTGTAATAAGTTCTGTGCATTTTTAGAATAAGTTTTTATGCGATAGGCCAAGCTTTTACATTCACTTGATCGCACCACAGTTCCAGCCCAACCAAACTCAAAATCACCTCCTACAGGTTCGGTACTCCGGTGCACTCCCGGGTCCGCATGACAGCTTTCACATTACCAATTTTGAACTAAACTGCCAGTGTAAAAGCAAGCACCCTTACGGTGCATTCACACCGCCGCTGGCGACAGTGCCAAAGTGGCCGGAAGTCATTCATTTTCAATGTGAGTCGGCGGCGAGAGCGGCGCGGCATGTCTTGGACAACGAGAGCGGCGAGAAGAGTTGAAGTCAGGTCAACTTTATGGCAATGAGCTATGACGCGGTTCGGCGGCATCCAATCAGAATGTAGAAGTCCGCTTGAGAGGATTCCAGAGAACGCAATAAAATAATTCGATCTACGACAGAGCATCCCCAAATCTTTCTATGGCATTCTAGGGCAGCGAGAGCGAATTTTGCCGCTCTCGCCGGTGGCGGTGTGAACGCACAGTAAGTCACAATTATCATGGTTTGTCTGGTTGACATGAACACAAGCTTGCTCTCTCAGTGAAGTTTTTGAAAGTATAGCGGGACTCTGTCGCTGTTAGGAAACTCTTATGAATTCATAACATTTACAGACAAGAATATAACTGTAAATGTAAGTTATGCTCTGGAGAAAAACAATCCTGAAAATCATTAAACAGCAAGTGCAATCTGTCAAAACAAATCAAGCAGCCCACGTGAAACTCTGCTTTATGAGCTTTTTTGACATTAAATAAAATGCTTGAATAAAGAAGAGCTACAAAGACAACCATCCTTAACTGCGATTTCTGCCCAAAGTCACTTTGATCACATACAAAGTAAAGACTTTATTAAATCTGTTCAGTATATCATTAAGATGGCCACAAGATGAAATTTCAATGTTACATCATGCATGATGTGGAAACAGACAAGTACCAAAGATTAGTGTTGGCAGGCATAAGTAAACAAGCAAGCATTAACAACAACAAATTACTTTAAAATAATTCCCATAATAGTCCTCAAACACCTGCCCAACCGCTTTTGAATAAATGTCATTAAAACCCTAGATCTCTAATCCAGATGAATAGGTCAATAACAGCAAGCCACAAGAGATTTTTTTGGTGATACTGCTATCTGCACAGTCGCAACACAAATAAAAATTGGAAATAGTACTGAAAACGGCAAAGAAAAGAAAACATCTGTGAACAAACAAATGAGTGCTCAAAGCTCTGGGCTGGTATCCATGGAAACCAAGAAGCGAAGTGGTGAAGAACCTGAGTGGGCAGAGATGCAGAAGACAAGGAACAAAAGATAATCTTCATTTAGAGAGGGCTTCCTCAAACTAACCAAAGAACTGTCTCAAAACATGCAGAACTGCCTCTCTAGGCAGCATTTTTGACTGGTGCATACAGCCCTATGATTTCCAAGATCTGGAAAATGTGGACGGAATCACGGATTTCAGTCATAAAAAAGGAATTCACTGTATAATAAATTTGGATGATGCATTATACATGTTTTTTTAGCATCTGCCATCTTACTATGAGGACACTCCACATGAACTTCAACCTCATAACCCCTTCACACAAGCGCATCTCAAGGGCGTTGGGGTTTGTAGTGTGTTGTAGTAGAAATTTCGGCAGCTAAAAATGCCATTTTCTATAAAACCGGTAAAATGATGCTACCCTCTCGTTCACTGTTCTGCTCGCATGCTCTGATAGGGGTGGGAAAAAAAATCGATATTGCAATATATTGTTGTGCTCTCTGTCGCAATAAATAATCGATACACTAACGCCCAATATCGATATTTTATTACAACACAAAATGATTAATTTACCCGTTGTCAGTGTCACTGTCACTACCCAATATCTACCATTCTGTTTGCGGGGGGCGCTGTTCGAGTAAATAGGGGTAAAGTGGCGCAAACAGCGGCCGTGAAGAACACAAGTTAACTAACAACAACAGAATTGCAGAAAAAAAGAGAAGCGAGAAGAATGGCGGAAAACAATAAACAAGTAATAAAAACTCAGTGAGTGTTTTAGCGCAATTTTCTCACGTCATGGGATCACAACACTAAGAGATAGTAAATCTTTTCCTGGATTTTTTTTGTGCGTTCCCGAGATTAGACCTTCCTTAACATACTGCCGAAAACCCGAAGTCTCTAGGTGGTCTGGTTGAGGAGTAGATAGAAGCGCAAGATTGGTGCGCACAGACAGAACAGAAATCATGAGTTAACAATCGCAATTTTGTCCGGTGGAAAATTGCGCTAAAAACTAATCAAAGACCCACCCGCTAGTTTCCACTCTAAAGGGTTTTACGAGACAGTCGACGGAAAGGCACTGGATAAAGACTATGCAATCTGCAAGAACTGCTTTGCAAAGATAAAATATAACAGCAACACTACGAATCTGCAAATGCACCTTGTTCGCTACTGACGTTTCAGCATTATGGTTTACACATGTTAATGTTCATGTTGTTTTGTAATGTTCATGCACTTTTATCTGTCTAGATGTACAGTGTTTACATTTAAGACCAGGAGGCAGTGAGTTATTATGCAAATGCATATTTCTTTGCACAATGTTGGAAATGTTGGCATTAATAAATGCATAAAATTTCCTTATTCCTTCTTTTTCTTTTCAGTCACATATATCGTGATATATCGTTGATGAAATTTCTTCCAATATATTGAATATCGTAGATATCGCGAATCGTGATATTATCATATCGTGGACCACATATCGCCACAGAATTGAATCGTGAGGTACCTGTATCGTCCCACCCCTATGCTCTGATAATAATAATTTTCTAGGACTACCCCCTTATTTGGATAATTGGTCAAAATAGATCTGTTAAAACTGATTCTTCTACCATTTTCTACCATGTTAGTGTTACTTTCAATAAAAGTGTGGTTATTTTATTTTATTGGCTTGTATTTTTTAAAGTTCAGAATCATTAAAAATATTGAATTTAATAAAAAAAACTAATATTAATATACAAAAAAAAAAAAAAAAAAAAAAAATAAGAAATAATTATGAAAAAGTAATTTTTGCTGAAAGTTTCAGTTTTCAGCAAATGCGTCCAGAATTATTGGGTTTTGCCCAGAATTTTCATTTCGGTGCATCTCTGGTTGCGTTCTCCTGTATTTTGTTGTTGTTGTACCAACTAGGGCTGTCATTAATGATTCTTTTGGTAATCGAGTAATCTGTCAATTATTTTGATAATAAAAACAGACCTAAACAAAAGACCCAAACCTTTAAAATAACTTAAAATACATTTAACAACGAGGCTATAATATTTGGTTTAAATAAAGTATCAAAAGTAAGTAATCATATGGTTTTATAGAACAACACTGTTGAAATACATAATATAAACAATCATCTTATGTACATTATGCATTATAACAAATGTCTGCAGAGGGCGCCAATGGCCTTGTCTTGTTACACTTTACAGCAGATCAAATCCTTGTTTAATACTGGCCAAATTACATTTAATTCAAATTTTTACTTAATCTTTATTATTTGGCGACTTCTTTACGATAGAAATGCTACAGCCACTGTAGAATATGTGGACATCACATGCAAAATCAGAGCGAGGGTTTAAACTCATTTTGAATTCGCAACAAACAGTCTGCATATTTTGTAACATATTAACGTATTCTCCTGTGTTGGCGCAGGTTTATAAATGCTTTACCTTACAAATTTGATGAAATGGCGCACACTGCGTTCCCAAACGAAAGTTATATGCAACCCAAACTCTCAGCATATGCGCATGTAAATGATAACAGTTTGTGTGGAGCAGCATTTACTGTGAACGGATCCGCTCCGTGTTACTCGACACAGGTAAATTGCAATTCAGGAATTTTTTTATTGAATACTCTAATTTAATCGAGGAATCGTGACAGCTCTAGTTGTTCCATCTCTTTAGTTCCTTTTTTTACTGTGAAACAACAACCTGGGCCAGTGTAGCCCCATTGTGGAACAACTGATTAGTGCAAAACGAATCCAATGCGCATGTGCGACGTATACGCATATAAAAAAATATATATACATACGGTACACACACTATTCAGGTGACGAAATTTGTGTTGTCCAAACACACTTGGACCCTCGCATACACGTTTATACATAAAAAAAATTTAAAAAATAAAACATTTCATAACATTTCATTTCATGAATTCAATTGATTAGGCATCATTTTGATTATTAAAATTCAATTAAATCATTCATTCAAAATAGAATCCAGAAGAATTCACAATAAAACAGGGAATTTGGATACTAATTTCACAATATATATCTTATAGCTAATTTACTGATGCATTTGATCTGTAGTAGTATGTTCAGGACCATATGACTGAATCTGCAGCACAAGAGCAAGTCCTCATCAAACGTCAAATCTCAGGCAGGGCGGTGGCAGAATACATGTGCATGTAAAGTGAGTGAGGAGAGGAGCTGCAGGAGAAGAGATGAGCAGCATTACCTCATTCTTTTTGGAGGAGAGTCATCTCGCTCGAACATCATTTCCGCTAAGTGCTTGCTTCCGGATCCACATCACCACTGCCAGCAAGACAGCATCCCGTACCCCTCCCACATCGACTCCACAAACCCAGTGCATCTCTCCTCAGTAAACAAACAAGTCTTATCAGACTCAGATGATCCCCTGTGGGTATATCTTGTCTGGCTGCCTCTGGGCGTTTGGATTTGCTTTGCTTATTATCCAGCTGCCATCATGTATCAGAACATGGCATCACAGGACTGCAGAATGAGTCCCTTTGCAGGCTTTGAAAGTTGGTAACCTTTGTACAAACCCTGTACATAAAAAACAACATGGCCGACAGAAAGTGGCTTTCATCAAAGCCAGCACTCTCACTTTGTGGCTCTATCCAGGGATTCTACGGGAGCATTATTATTCCCTGATAAAAGGCTCCTAAACAGAGGTTGCTGCAAGTCTGATGAGTAAGCACACAAAATGTGTTCTTGAAGCATCCAAGTAGACTGTACACTGGTTTCCAGTAAGAACCAGTTAGACAAAGCTTTTCAATAAATGTCAGACCATAACAAAAAAGCTCTCAAATCGGATGACACTAAAACTAGAAAACCCCAAGAAATAATGCAGGAACCACAGCATATCTAACATTCTGACCTTATCAGTTCTCAAAAAGCCTCGTTAATTTAATCTACACTACATGTCAGTGAATAGGTCAAACAATGCCTGTAATATGAACAGGGAGCTAAAAAAAAAAAAGAGCATGTAATAATGAAATCATGATATAGACACACATGAAGCAGATATTGGTGCATTGGTAAAAAATTAGGGTATTGTTCAAACCAAAGAAATTGTATTATGTAGCCTAATTATAACAATGCATTATGTATATGTAGTGTTGAATTACAGTAAACACTATATTGCTTACAACACAATATTGCTTACAATTAGGGATCTTAAAAAAAAATTTAAAAAAAAAAAGTTACTAATGATTTATGATTTTAGTTTGAGATCAAAAATTGATTCCCTGCAGAACTGCCACAGACATGGATTGGAGAAAGGACCTGAACCATATCTAGGCACCACCAGAATATTATACACAAGCTGATAAAAATGGTGACTGCCATTTAAACTGAAACTGAAACCCTATACTCAGAAAACGTGACACGAAAAAGCCCCCAAAAAATGAATGAAACATACAGACAGTCTTATTTTAGTGATATGATGATGAATGTGGGTTAATTGCAAACGCTCCATGTTCTGGCAGTTCAGAGACGGCAGACCTTGAGCTAGAGTGTGTAAAGGGCACATGCAATTGGATGTGTGTGTGCGCACAGCATGGGAGTGTTGAGCCAGCTGTCTCACATACACATGCACAGTGTTAATGAGATTTGGGCTGCTCCGCAGAGGCCACGCCCCTTAAGACGACTAGCAGAGTGGGGTCTTAGCACTAATGCTGTGTTTTTGTTTACAATCATTTGAATAAGTCCTGAGCCATGACACAATCTCACGAATGCACACACACACAAGCAGGCAGGAGCAGAGGGATTTCCACACTATCGGGAGGAAGCTTTAGATTACGCATTCACCTTCCCTCGCCACAATGAAGGAGTGGCGGTTGGCATAATAATCTCTGACTGCATGTGGCACTAATGCATGTATTATGTGTGTAAAGCTTTGCTCAGCTCCTCCTCAGGAATCTCTTAATCATAAACAACTACACTACCAGAAAATTGCAATTCAAACACCCCCTGCCTGAATCTTTTCTTAGGCATTTCAATAACCCCATTTCAGCCATATACAATAACATAATGAATCTCAATCTGAAGTCTAGACTGACTCTAGAGGTGCTGACGTAGCATCTAAGTCGATGGGTGAAGCTCTTAAGAGCAGCAGAAGGGCCATCACCTCCTCCGTGTGCCAGTCTGCAGATTAAATCCATACTGGTGATGGGATTCCTGCTGATTGGCTGGCGGCAGCTTCATCAGAGCTCGCCAGGGGCTGGCAAAGAGGCTATGCTTTAGAATGAGGTGGTCTCCAGAGCCCAGGCCTGCACACACCTGCCACACCTACAGCACAACACAACACGAAACCTACTGCTGTCACAATGAAACTTCACAACCACGCACACAATTTATTTAAATCATTTATTTTGACCATGTGTAAAAGTATGTTTCATTCACATTGTTTGAAACCCTGCTAAGCTGAATATATTTAAATACACTAACAACAAAAATGATTATTTTTACTATTATTTTTTTTATTTTTTATTGAAACAATATAAAAACCCTATTTTTATTATCATTATTTTTGTTGTTTTATATTAATTTCAAACGTAGACAGATGCTGAACCTTACGTGCTAGATTTCAGTGCTGAGGTGATTTTGAAGGTTAAGAAGGATTACTATTTAGAGTAGATCAGCTACGAATAATTTCACAATTAACTTGCAAATCTGTTTAATTAGAATAAAATCCCAAAGCCAAAAGGTAAGAAGGTAAGATCTAATAACAAGATACAAGGAACACAACCAAATACAGACAGCCTGGAGCAAGATGAGAGCACATTTTATCTCAACCGCAGAGTCAACAGCAATATTTAGCTCCTATAGGAAGACCTGACGTATGAGCTCACACTGAGAGAGTTAAACACTCGCTCCAGGAGAGAAAAGACTCCTGAGACAATGGAGAAAAAGCAAACCTTCCATCAAAAATACCCACATCTCACATGTGTCTACAGAGCAGTGTGCTGTGTTTATTTTTAAAACAAACCCTCACAGGCTTCAATCTGCCAAGCGTTCAATGCACAGACACAATGTGCTCTTGTATGAGTGACTCCATTATGTCTTTGTAACTATATATAGCAATTTTAAGATGTTGTGCAACCGTATGACCAAGATAAACATCACCAGGAATCCTGACACAGTTTTCTTAATGCTTTATAATTCTTAATTTTTTTATGCTGCAGTCCGTAACCTTTTTGGGTTAAAAATGATCCAAAATAAATGTTTGAGCAAGTACATAACCAGCCAGTGTTCAAAACTATCTGCTTGCCGTAGCTCGATTCCAAACGGTAAGCTTGTAATAATGTTTTTAATTCCAGTGGTACTGGTGGATTTCCGCGGGAAATTCGACCATGTCTTTGAGTCATTACGTCACATCTGTACACGTAAAGAAGGTGTCTCAACTGGAGATTCAGCCGTTGTAAAATGCAAAAGACTTCAGAAAAAAAAAGACTACAGAAAACTACAGAAAAAAAAGAGACTGCAACCGGCCCATGCGAAAACAGGGATAATTATCGGAAGGGCATTAAATGTAGTCATGCAATGCTGATGTTGTTAACATTAACAATTTGAGAACAAAGTATAATTTGCACGGTTTGACGTGATATAAGAGATCGTTAGATTTAATCAGCGCAATTTACTGCGATGTTTTTTTCCCTTAGTTGGTCAGAACAAAAGTGGCTGTTACTTGTTCAGACGACATTAACTGGTGAAAATTCTTATGTTGGTCATACTTCCAAAAAGTAGAATCTGTGATTGCGAATGACAGTATCCACACCACCGGCGACTGACAGCCGCACATTCTCCTCAAAACATTGGATTCATCCGCGCTGTGCCGTGCCGAGGCACAACCCACGTAAAGTTGATAATTCCGCGAATAACTGCAATAGCAGATTTCGAACAGAGATGGCGACAAAGAGGAAAAACTATGGACTGCAGCTTTATATGAACAAGCAAATCTATTTAAAATGAATATAATATATAAAATTTACAAGAAAAACCTAGACAGGCATGAAGGAAAAAAAACAACAAAAAAAAAAAACGTAATGAAATCAAATATAAAAAGTGTGCCAAGGAGAACAATTCTTACAACAGACTTCACTATGTTCTCCAGAAAATATTTTTAAATAGTTTAAGTATAATTTCTGTATGGCAAGCCGCTGTGCTTTATGTATTGAGAAAAGCCTGAATAAAGAGGAAAAATGTTGAGACAGGCAGTCAGTTTGTCTATGCCTCCATTTCCCCTCTGCTTTTGTCAAATGAATCCAGCAGTAAGTAATGCATCAAGACGCCCCCTGGTATTCTTTCAGTATTCACAAAAACTGTCCAGCTTGCTCCATTTGCTACCAGTCTAAAAGCACTTTTCACATATAAGCTAGAGGTCTATGCAGGGTGGGAAGTTAACAACCTTTCTGCAGTTTTGTCATTTTTCTTTTTATCCCAACATTAAACTTCTAACAGAATATCGTTTCAAACATATTTCGAACTTCTTTTTACCTAGAAGCGAAGAACGAAAAAGAACTTTGCAGTGAGTATATCAGGGCCTTAACCGTGACCCTCTAAATCAACAGCCAAACACAGAGAGAAAATCTGTATGCATCACATTTTTGTTAGGATAACAAATGATAAGCTCCTGCAATCAATATCTTCATTAGGTTGTTCATTGAAAGCCAGGCTACAGCCTGTGCTATGGAGGAGGGGTAAACAGCTTTACATATTCAACTTATTTTAATCTCTCCCTCATTACCTCATACCAATGATTAAAGCTCTTATCTGTCCAACTCATGCACGTTCGAAGGTTAATTACACCGTGTGTGAGACCTCAGGACAGATTTATCCTCATATAACTGCAAGACAACTCAATAACCAGACCAACAGTCCTTTTTCAGATTAAAGCAGCACGTGGCCTCAATGTATCTAAAACATTTCTCACAGTGGTTAAAAGCTCTCACAAGCCTATTACAATGATCTCCATCCTGTTGAGACACAAAAGGATTGTTTATATCCAGGCTTTGTCTGTAGTCATCTTCTCATTGATTCCTCATGACAGTGAACCAGTGATCTTTTCAACTGTCAAACTCCCTGATAAATCCGTACTGTCCTTCACTGTTATCAAAGTTGAATGAGGTACGAGCACTCAAAGATGAGGTCAATCACACATTCATAAACGCATTTTCAATTGTGTGCTATCACAGTGGTGTGATTGAGAAGAGATCAGAGAACTTACAGTTCGTCACGTTGCCTCTGTGACAGCACCATGGTGGCGGTGGGGACGGGGCGGGGATGGGGGTCAGGTGTAGAGTGTGCAGCAACTGCTGTCTCCTTGGCAGGAGATCAGAGAGAGGACGCCGGGTCCGGCTCGCAGGGTGGTCAGCAGCTCACCCCAAACACTTCTCCTTAAAGATGGTCTCCAGGAACACCACGCATTGACAGCCTGCAGGCATCTACCAACCAGACAGTCCTTGCATCTGTGAAAAAAAAAAAAAAAAAAAGACACATTTGTTATTCACAATAACAGGACAGAATC
The DNA here is from genome assembly GCF_951802725.1 of Rutilus rutilus. Taxonomy (NCBI): domain Eukaryota; kingdom Metazoa; phylum Chordata; class Actinopteri; order Cypriniformes; family Leuciscidae; genus Rutilus; species Rutilus rutilus. The sequence continues at coordinate 20,353,895 of NC_140223.1, forward strand.
AGAATGCAAATAAGTGCAGTCCAGATGCGCAGTGGTCATACAGGCTTAAGGCAACAGTGGAAATTCACTACTGACCCTGTTCCTCTGAAAGTAGCTTTGGGGGCTAACACACATTTCATATCAGGTGTTCCATCTGCTCTATTTCCCCCTGCACGCATCTCATTCTAGCCTGCATTCAGTCCACCCTATCGGCTGCCATGTGGAGCGTTTTGTTACGGACTCCTGCTGCCCCTGTCAGGAGCTCTGAACACGTGTAAAAGGGACCGCTGACCCAGATTTTAACATCAACCTACTTCTGCACTCCAGTGAGATACACAGTTTGACAGCAACAAGAAGGCCTCTGATTTTCTCTCAGCTAAAAGAGAGATCACTGTGCAGTATGGATGGCAAAAGTACTGCTACTTTACACCAATACAAGGCCAATTACAGTACTAAAGCCAAATGCACAGTATAAGCCTGAAGATCACAACAGCTGGTCATCCACAGTCAATAGGGTTGGGTATAGAGATGAAATGGTATGAAAATTTCATATCACGATTATAATGACCTAAATTATCACGATTATCAATGTTATCACAGTTTTGTTAAAATGAGATGAAAATGTAAAAAAATAACTGATATAGCCCTAAACACTGAAAACTTACGTTTTATATTTGAAAAATCAACAAACGACAAAAAAAATTAGCAGCTCTATGCACTTCTTTTAAGCATAAACTTTTTTTGTCATCAAAATGTATATAATGAGCAAGTATATCATCCATTTTCCAAACCCTGTTTTTGTCTTATCCTGAATCACTACGGTACGCCTGTAATAAGTGTTTATATTAGGACTATTTTAGACTGGTAAGGTAACCTGGTACCTGCGTGACTCGTCATAGACAAACAGAGAAAAGTAGCTCTGACTACAATGTTCTTCCACAAAACGCATGCAGATTTGTTTAACCGCTAGAGCGCCAAAATTTACATACGGCAGCTTTAAATTATATGACCGTTGTCAATAGCAACGCATTATAACAGCACACATCCATGTCTCTTGTATCACGGTGGACACACTTTCTTGTTTTATTCATACGCAACTTGCCATCTTGCATCTCAGTTTTTGATTGTCTTGAAAATGAAATCAGAGGACTTTAGTATTAATACTACTGGGCAATTCCAGCGTTATGGATGTGACATTTGAACTCATAATGACAGCTGAAATGTCTCAGTAAAAATAAACTTCTTAGGCCCCATCCACACTACTGCATTTTCGTTTAGAAACGGAGACCTTTTGCTACGTTTGCACCTCCCGTCCAGACTAAAACGGCAAAAACGAAGACCTAAAACGGAGAAGTTTAGAAACGCTGCCGACCCCGTTTTGCGTTTTGAATCTCCGAAGGGCGTTTCAGTGAAGACGGGTCAAAACGGAGGACTTTAGAAACGATGACGCAGAGGCTCACGCTCGGCTCTATGATTGGGTGTCATCAGTCATGGCGTATCCTTCCCTGATTCGTCAGCCACCCATCACATGATCTGTCCCGGGAAGAAAACATACAAAAACTGCCTGAACTAGGGGGGCCTTACACTATCTCTGTGTCCGTAGGCGCACAGTGAGAGCACAGGCACCAACAGTCCGCCCAGTCCGGCAGGTCCACAGCAGCCGCCTCCTATTCCTCCATCAGCCTCAGCTGCTCTTCGCTATATTGCGGCTCGTAAAGGTAGCTACGGACATCTGATTTGAGCATCAGACTTTCTAAATCCTCTTCTTCCATATCATATTGAGTACCTTCCACCATTGTCGTAACTTCACATCTGGCTCCACAGTGCCTGTTAGCTTAGCTTCCAAACAAGATGGCGGATATTGCTTTTAGTTTCTGCAAGTGAAGTCCCACCCACTGATCTGTAAATGGTCTGTAGCAGGAGTGGGTCCCACCCCCTGGAAAAATGAGGAACAAGTGTTTGTAGTCTCAACCCCTCTACAAAGATATGGGACTTCCTGCTTAGAATGACAAAATTATGATTTTTACATCATTATAAGCAGGAATCGCAACACTGAAATCCGTATTTCTCCCGACTCAGGGGAAAATGAGGGAATAATGCACGACCATTCAAAAAAACATGACTGGGTTTCTAATGATACAAAGCTTAATGCAAATGGGTGAAGTGCCCTTTAACGATATGAGTAATTTTATTTTACGATAACAATATATTTTATGATTTTTTTTAATTTATTTATTTTTATTATTAGGGTTGCACGATAATGGTTAAATCCCCACAAATTCTGTGTTGTGCATTTTCTGGTAATCAAATAAAGGCATAAAACACTGATTTAATTTCTCTTTTAATCATAATTAAACTTTGTCAAACAAAGTGCTGCACAACAGAGCTTGAATGTTAAAATTAAAACATGGAAGAAAATTATAATTATTCCATAAAAAATAAAGTTTTAATAATAATGTACTACTATTAGAGTTAGTATTATTATTACATTAAGACATAGATAAATTCTACCGTCAAATTGAACCAAACTTTTATTTTGCAGTAAAGACCTTTGAGTTTCTGTGTTTATGATATGACAATAGTTTTTCTCAAAGGAAACGGTAAAATGCTGATGAAGTGACTCTCAGAGGGGCTCTGGAGATGAAGTTCATGCATTCATGTCCTCGTATAGTGAGACGGCAAAGGCTGAAAACACAGCGAGCTTCAGTGTGTGTGTGTGTGTGTTTGTGTAGCAAGGTTATAATCGTTAACGAAAACGAACGAAAAAACGAAAACTAGGTGGGAAAAAACATTGTCGTTAACTGAAATAAAAATAAAAACGAGGCATTACAAAAAAACGATAACTAACTAAAACTGTATGTGTGTTTGTCAAAACTAACTAAAATAAAATACAATTATAGAGTAAATGTCCTTAGTTTTCGTCTTTGTCAAGGTCTTTTCATTTTTAACGCTATTTAAAACACGCAGCGTATTCGTTAAGCTGCTCTCCCTCCGTCTCTCTGTCACTCATGCATCTCTCACATGCGCGCGCGCGCACACACACACACACACACACACACACACACACAGCCCCTCCCCTCCGTGCACACCGCGTCTCCATGAGAACGAGTGTTCGTTCGACGTTGAAAGCAAGTTCGCGAAAGGTTGGTATCTCTATCTCGTGAACACCTTTACACAATCACACATTAAAAAGTGGATCTATAATTTATATAGATCCAATATCTGATCTGAATATAATTTAGGTCAGTGTGTTAATGTCGACCCGAGAAGCGATTGCGCCTTCTTTAGAAAGTTAACAAGTGGCAAGTTTGAGGTAAAATGCACTTTTTGGTTGTCGATGTCAAAACACTAAGCTGTGATTCAAATATTAAATAATGTTATGTCATTTTTTTTACTTTTACACTGAATGTTTGCTGCTTCAATCCAGATGAGTAGGCTATTGACTGTATAGGGTAAATTTAGTACAGGGTGTGAAAATTGTACAGCTGTGGTATTTGTATAGGGTGTGAATTCTGTATAGAAGATGTGTAGATTTTTGGTATGGCGTGTGGATTTTGTAAGAGGTAAAGGAATTTCATTGGGGTGTGAATTTTTTTCTAAAATTGTATGATGGTTTTGTTGAGTTATTATTACACAATACTTTTTCTGACCTTTTTGAATCTTGCCCCTGACAAATAACCCAAATTACAAAAAAAAGACTAAAACTAACACTAAAACTAATAAAAACTAAACTAAAACTAAGCATTTTCAAAAGATAAAAACTAAACTAAACTAGCAAACTCACTTTAAAAACTAATTAAAACTAAACTGAATTTGAAAACAAAAAGTCAAAACGAAATAAAAATAAAAACTAATGAAAAATGCAAAACTATAATAACCCTGGTGTGTAGTAAATGAAACCGCACCATTCATTCACACAGAGACACAGAACATGCAGGGTTCATATTTAAAGGGGGGGGTGAAATGCTATTTCATGCATACTGAGTTTTTTACACTGTTAAAGAGTTGGATTTCCATGCTAAACGTGGACAAAGTTTCAAAAAATTAAGTTGTACATTTGATGGAGTATTTCTCTGCCAAAAATACTCCTTCCAGTTTGCCACAAGTTTCGGAAAGTTTTTTTCGAGTATGGGCATGTGTGACGTCAGATGGGGTGGAATTTCCTTATATGGGTCCTAAGGGCACTTCTCCCGGAAGGGCGCGCGCGCGCACCCATAGACCAGAGCGAGAAAGCGAAAGCAGTGCGCCCATCAAAGCGCTGTGCTCGGCTTTAGGGAAGTCATCGGCTGCGCTGCCCAGTTCGACGCCGGATTTGCAGATCTTCTAATACTTAAGGATGGAGCAGTCCCAACGATAAAGGTTCACGGTCGTGCGTTGGAACCGCAGGCGGTGAGTAAAACTGCTTCAAATGTCTGTGTGTTGTTAGCTATCGCATAAGCACATCAAGTAAACAACATTCGTGATTCTTTCGCTCCGCCCACAAGGCACGCCTCCAGCCGCTCGGTTTTTTTCCGGAAAGACTCGGTACAGCCTATCTTTCTTTTATAAATATAATAAAACTAAAGACTTTTTGGAGATATGAAGGATGCAATACTACTCTATAGGTACTCAAGATTAACATGATATTGACTGAAACTGAGCGTTTCACCCCCCCCCCCTTTAAAGAGTCTTTTTTGCAGTTTAATATTCACAGACACTAGTCTATATTGCGATTTTAAATGTACTGACCTGCTTTTTATTTATTCATAAAATTTGACAAATTCCATGAAATTCCACGTTATACAGTAAATTCCGTTTTTATGACTGGATTCCGCGATTCCTTCCGCATTTTCTGCATCGCGAAAATCATAGGGCCCTATATACCCAAGAAAAACTGAAACCCAATATTCCAATATTGCTTTAAATTAGTACCATTTAAGTCATTGGCACTGGTTTAAAAAAAAAATAAAAATAAAAATAAATAAAATTTATATATATATATATATATATATATATATATATATAAAAATAAATTGGCATTGTAGATTTGCTACAGGACTAGGTAGGGCTGCACGATTATGACAAAAATCTTAATTAGCCTACCGATTATTCCCTTGAAATTGTAACTGCGATTATCAGAATTTATATATAAATAGATATAAATAGAGTTCAGATGCAAAAGCCTCTAAGTGCCATCTGAAATTTTCTTCTAGAATGATCATTTATCAAGCTTGTATATTTAAGTTCAATAATTTCACTTAAATGGCAATGCAAATTACCTATTCATTGTCATTTAAGTGAAATTACTTAATTTTTTTATAAAGCTTGTATATTTAAGTTATCATTCTAGAAGAAAATTTCAGAATGGCACTTAGAGGGTTTTGCATCTGAACTCTTCATATATATTATATATATATATATATATATTATAGCTATTAAATAGCAGTCCCAAACTCGTTTTTGTTAATACAATGTTGGTATGAGCCACTAGGGCTGAATGATTAATCGCACTTTACATGTAATCACACTTAAATCGAGATGGCTTATCGCGATTTTAAAATCGCAAAGGCTGCATTTATTTTTTATGCGCAGCTTGTCATTTATGTACGGCTCTGTAAACGCTGCTCCATCTGAAAGCACTGAGAGTTTGAGTCACTTATAACGTGCATTTGAAAAAACAACACGCGTCAAACATCTTTCCAAAACATGAGAAGCATTTATGAACCTCTTGTCCAACAACAGACAACATTTAATAACATGCATTTACTCCAAACTCACTTCATAACGACAGCTGAGCTCCTCCTTCTGTGAGATGATGTGCCTTCTTACACAGAATAAGGCAGTCGTCTATTTATAAGTCATGTTTAATCAAAGCGTTTCAATCTTCTGTTTATTCAGCTATAGCGATAGGGATTTCCTGGAATGATGCACATTATTGTACTTCTGCATTTTTATCGTGTTTGCATGAGAGCGCCCTCTGGAGTTCAAATGGGGCAGTATTTACTACCAATCAGCCGCACTCCACTGACAAGCTGCGCATAAAATAATCGCAGCCTTTGCCAAATCGCATGCGGTTTTATTGCGATTAATCGTTCAGCCCTATGAGACACCACAGTCATTTAAAAATATAATAAAAACAACACAAGGTGAAAATAAAGTGGCATTTTGGGGTTAATATGGAAACGACAGTTACCGTGGTGAATACACAATATTAACAAGAACTGTTAATGAAATATGGAAACTGCTCTTGGTGAATAGAATGAAAATCATACCTGCATGCAAATGCTTCTCAGCTAACACACGACATACAAGTAACATGATTTATTGGTATTTTACTTTTATTTCGTGTAATTAACAATGTAACAACGTCGCATGCTCGTAGTTTCTTTTGCACTTTATACACAGTGAAGCGATACACAGCGCACGCCGTCGCATTTGCGCGTGCAATTGAAAAGTGCGCGCTACGAGCACAGTAACAACTGACAGGACAGGAAAGTCCGTTTTTCTGAGGTGAAAGACTTTTTATTTCAGCGTACTATACATCACTGCCTGGAAGTTCCTATTGTGCTGGGTTTTCTGAAGTAGGCCTAGTCGTGATTCACCTCTCAACAACACGCACACAGAGTGGATTTTCTTTTGTAATCGCGGCTTTGAACGATTACGTAATCGTGGCACCCATAATCGTAATCGCGATTAGAAATTCAATTAATTGTGCAATTAATAGGGCTGCAAGATTAATCGCAATTGACATGAAATCGCGCTTAAACCGATTTGGTTTATTGCGATTATTTGTTATGCACAGCTTGTCAGTGACGGACGGCAGTAGTAAATGCTGGTCCATCTGAAAGCACTGTGAGTTTGAGTTGCTTATAACGTGAATTTGAAAAAGCAACACACGCCAAACATGAGAAGCATTTATGGACTTGTTCAACAAAAGACAACATTTTTAAAAATCTAAGCGTTTCAATCTTCTGTTTATTCAGCTACAACAATAGTATGATGCCCATTGGGGTTTCCTGGAATGACGCGTGTTGTCTACTTCTGCAGCGGGGCAGAATTGGAGTTTCTATGCGAGAGCGCCCTCTGACTTTCAGATGGAGCAGCATTTACTACTGAGCACAGAGCCGTACTTCACTAACAAGCTGTGCAAAAAATAATCGCAGCCTTTGCCAAATCGTGTGTGGATTCATTTCGATTAAATGTGCAGCCCTAAACAGGACTACTCTACTCTGTTCAGGAAATCAAATTAAGGAATTGAGAATATTATCCTGCAAACAAATTGTCTGAATAATAAAGCTAATCCAGCCATCAGAGTTGGTTCTCTCTTGGAGACACATGAAGGGAAACACTACAAGCCTCTTATACCCCTTTTTCACCAGCATGAACCGGGTGCTAGTTCAGAGCCAGATCTATTGCCGGGTCAGAGTTGGTTCGACTGACGAGCCTTCTAAGAACCGGTTTGCCTTTCAACAGGCCAGAGAGCCACCACAGAGCCAGGTCTTACGTCACTGTATACATCTCATGTTTCCTAGCAACGCTAGCGAGGCAGTGCCAAACAAACACACCACGCTTGTTCGAGATGCATCGGCGCATGACAAAGCACTGCGAGAGCGATCCAAAAGCATGTTGTATGCTCTCCAAACACTCCCGCAGCACTCCGCGCAGCTCCAATGCATCTCGAACAAGCCTTCCATCAAAAATGGCAGTCGTTGCATTACTATTTATGCTTATGGTTTTGTGAACCTACCTCGGCATCCTAACACGCCGAATTCAACACGTTCGTGCAGCTCACCATAATTGGCATAGACGGAGATTACAATCGAGCTGCTATTAGCTCGATTAGCTGCTATTTTAAAAAATGGTGGTCACAAGTTTCTGTTCGTCTTGTTGGTCACGGTAACCCCACCTCGAGCCCCTGACGCAAGCGGTTCTTACTTCTAAACCAGCAATGTTTTGGTGCAACTTACGAACCACTTTTCCTGGTTCAGAGCTGGTGCTTTTGGTGTCAAAAGACAAAGAACTGATTTGAAACTAGGCTCTGGCTCTGAACCAGCACTCGAACTGCCTTGGTGGAAAAGGGGTATTGGAGACCTGGATCTTTCTATAGAGGGTCTATGGTACTATTCATCATGAACAAGGCGGCAGCACACAGAATTCCCCAACCTTGCCCTAAACACTCAAAGACATTCCACACATAAATCTGACAGGCTCAGCACTGAGCCAGAGAGAGCCTGAGTTGAGACCAAAAAAACAACAGCAGTTGAATGGCTTAAAGTGCTTTCAAACGAAAAATTATTAACAAGAGTAAGAGAACAGTCTTTATCAGCAATTGACCTGCTGGGCCAAACGTTTATCTGTAAATATGCCAGAACCCAAGCACCACTTGAACTATGAACAACTCGAGAGGCTCTGATATGCTGACAGGCCTGTCATTAAAACGGATCAGATAATCACTGAAAAATACAGAGAAGCAGAAATCAAATCACCATATCATGACAGCCATAGTAGGCTTGCCAATCCCAGCAGCGTTACATGTGATGCACAGTGCCCAAGACCTTTTTTCTCTTAACAGCAAGGGCAGCTGGACACGATGCCAGGAATGTAAATGATATGCAGAGCAAGAGGAGCTCTTTATCTTCCATCTTACCCCTTCTTTTCTTTTAACTGTTTTACTAAAATAGGACAGGTCTGTAAAGTCATAGTAGCTTTTTCAGTCTTTGTCATGCAAAACATTAACAGCAGCTGAGGGAATCCAATTCAAGCAGACCCAATTTACTAGTGGCACTACATTTATTCCTTCAACTACAATTTCATATGAGAAAGTGCTTTGAGACTTCTGCAATACTAACTGTAATCTTTGAAAATTAGATTAGGGTCAGAGAAGCAGGTTCAGGCCACAAATAAGCAGTATAAGTAGTTATAAGCCAATAAATTCTCAAACGCACAGGCCTTAGTCATTCTTCGTACCAAAACAAGCCATACTGGCCATTTCAGCATGTAGATTGAATCAAAAACAGGGAAGAGATGCTATTGATCCATCCAACTGACCACCATCTTGAAATCTACATTTCACACATCAAACAGTGGAGCTTTTAGTTGCCATGGTGAACGCATTACTGATCCCCACTGGCACCGAAACGCATTATGGCAGCTTCTTTGCAGACGCACATCCAGTGAGCAAACCAAACCCACAGTAACAGTAGTTCATGCCACGCCACCTCCATCCTAGTCATTACAAACTGCCTGTTGGGACTCCACAAACACACAATTATCCTGCGTTATTTCAGCCAAGGCTTGGAGGGGTCTCTAGCAACGGTCTGTCTGTGCGCAGTCGAACCACACAACTGAGGCAAAACAGTCCAGTAGTGATTATCTGTTACTGCTATAAAAAGACCAATGCAGAGCACTAACAAGAGCATGTTATTAAGACAAAGAAATCTAGCATCTGCTGTATTCTGGTTTATGCTGTTTGTTTATTAGTATAAAGATAGTGAGAGATATTCAACAAGGACTTAGGCTAGACTAACATAGCACAAATGTTGCATGATAAAAAAAAGAAAGAAGTGTAATTTCCATCATTTTCTGTGCATCTCAAACCCCCAAAACAGGCCTGCAAGTCTGTCGATTCAATAGAATATTTAGTTTAAGACAGATGGCAAAAGGAAACATCCCTCTTTCTGAAATTGTGCAAGCTGGTAAAGACAGACGGCCAAAAAAGCTTGGACTAGTAATCACTTCTCACATTCCCTTGCTGGAATTGCAGGATCACAAAACATTTCCACTAAGGGAATGTTGAGTAGCAGCACATCTGAATGGCACAGAGCTCTAAAGATGACCAGACGTGAGCTGAATATCATTAACACAATGAAGCAGTACATTATTAAAACACTTTTGTATTATTTTTTAAAGAAATTAATACTTTTATTCAGCAAGGATGCATTAAATAGATCAAAAGTGACAGTCAAAACATTTATAAATGTCAAAAAAGATTTGTATGTCAAATAAATGCTGTTATTTTGAACTTATTATTCATCAAAGAATCCGAAAAAACATTAATAATAAGAAACGTTTCTTGAGAACCAAATCACCATGTTGTGATTTCTGAAGGATCATGTGAGGACTGGAGTGATGATGCTGAAAATTCAGCTTTGACATCACAGGAATAAATTACTTTTTAATAACCTATTCAAATATAAAGTAGTTATATAACATTTTTATAATATACAGGGGATAAAATTGTGCGATTAAAAACATAATCATGATTACAATATTGACCAAAACAATCATGGTTATGTAACACGATTAGGAGTGGGTGATATGACCAAACGAGTAATTATAATGCCTCGCATACGAGTAGCCTAATTTCCCCCCGATTTAGCGATTTATATCGGGTATATTTAGTTGGAAAAAGGTTGCTATGCTATCAAAATTTTAGATACCAGTGAAATTTCACAATTCTTGATACCAATTTCGGTACCACTGCAGACACTAATACTAAACTAATGTAAAAAAGTTATATTTCCAAAAAAAGTCCGATTGTTGAAGGAAACAAACAGTAATACAGTAAAATCAAAGAAGAAAATTACAAACAAATATAACAGAAAAAAGATAAGTTAAAGTTTTTCCTGTTAGTCTATCTAACAATTCAGTTAAAAGCCTACTAGAGAAACAGAGTAATAAAAATAAACAAATAAAACACTGCAGTCTTTAGTACTGTGTGAATGAAATAGCTACTCTGATTCTTATTAAAGTTACTAATGGTTTAATAGCTAAATCGAAACAAAAATTTGATTAATCGCACAGTGATATTTATACTGTATGTTTGATCAAATTAATGCAGTCTTGTTTTTGAAAGGAGACTCTTATTCTCACCATTAAAATGTCTTACCAAACCCAAACTTTTCAACAGTAATTGTATATATTATGCTGTTCAGTGAACTTAATCCAAGCTATAACATGATTGCAAGTTGCAACCATGCATGACACCTGTCAAACAACTAGAGGGAGTGTACAGCAAACTTGGCACATTAGCTTAAACCATAACGATTAGAGTACATCCAAAGTACACAAGGTACCACATTTTATTCAAAGCATTCACACCTTGATAAGAAACATGCATCCACCTGCCTCTTTAGCATGTTTATGTCTGCTTGCAAGATATTGTTAGTTATGCAGTCGTTAAATTAGTGCATTTATTGTTGCATACAGTGTTGGACTATAGAGATGGCCAAATATACTGCATCTTTATCTGCAGCCATAATCACATTCACATTCACAACACAACATTACAGTCAATCACAGTGTCCCAAAGAAATGAGCAGTATCGGGTCTGCATGCAAAGAATCAGCTGACCTACATTTGAAACCAGCTCGGCACAGGTACCGGGTCCAAATCTTTAGCTCACCACCAATGACGGCATGCTTTATAGCTTAATAAATGTCAAACATCTCGGTTATTTTTCATAACCTTGAAGTAAACGCACAAATATGTTATCTAGGTTAAGCGTCACGTTATGTTTTAAGACAACCAATGTGTTTGACAATTAGAAACTCGTTTGAATACTAAACATGTCTGTTTAGTAGTTACGATCATGTCTAACCCCAAATATGCTGTCTAGGTAGGAAGTTCACTAGGTTTTGAAACACAGCCCTCATCACCTTTATTATCAACCGGTATGCAAAAAACCCGACAATGTGAATGATGTAACTTTTATGTATTTACCCAAACCAAAGTGGATACGGCAAGGTCAACCTTGACCTTAACGTTTATAGATGATAAAATAGAGATTTGTGTTGACACGGGCGTTAGCCAACTGTTGCTAGCTAACATGACATTGATGAAACGACGTGTTGATTCGCCGACAACACAACGTTACACCTATAATGAGCCGCTAAAACTCGGACCTAGGTGGGTAATTTCTTGTATTTAGAGCAATAAATACGGTTACACAATACACACTGTTGGAGCTGTCGATATATTCACGACTAATTAAGAAAAAACAGAAGCTGAAGTATTCCTCCAACGGCCGCGTCCGCCATTTTGAGACACCGAGAAAAGGAGGCGCAAAAATTACATCAACAGCTCTTCTACCGGCGGTTTTTTATCTAACATGACCACAAAGGGAGACACAAATTAGATGTTCTTACCCTACAGAGTTAGCGCAGAATGTTACTCCTCAGAAGACGGTCGTAAGGGACGAAATGCGTGTTATTTTCGTGTTGAAAAGGGGGGCTGAAGTCTCGGGGTCTGCCTCCTTGCAGCGCCGCATTCGACTCTACACAGCACGGGAGCGCGCATGGGCTGACTTCAGCAGGCGGAGGCGCGCACGCCCTTCAATCTCACGCCCTCCTTTCAAAAACTGTGGGCGTTCCTTGAATAAATATTCTGCTCATCGCCTGGTATTGCAGATAACTACAAAAATGGACCGTGAAAAATGATTTCTTACATGACCTACATCAATGAACTTTAATCTGGGTACAATCAGACCGCGTGCCCTGTTTGTGAGAGTCACTTGTGTCATTCTCAAGTCAGGTGCACAAACCAGTTAACATTATGATTCAGGCTTTGATTGTAACTTCCCAGCCACATGATGCAAATGATTTATATTGATACATCTATTAGTTGTTGCAACCTAAATAAAGTTTATATATAAATAAAAACTTGAGTTCCTCTAAAAGAAAATGTAGACAATATTGAAAACAAAGTGTAAAATGTCCTGTGTTCAGACAGTATACACAATATTTCAATTAATATAATCACATGTTGTTTTCTAGTTTCTTTATTCATTTTAATACAAAAGGATACTCAGACCAAAAATAATTAGATTGCTATTTAAAAGAACTGACATTAATGTACCACTCATTAATGAAACCAAAACAGACACACAAAGGGCATGACAAACATTTCATGTCGAAAACAGGGAAATCAAAACAACAAGAAAAAAAGAAAAAAAATCCATAGATATCCTGGGGTCTTTTTTTCCTGGGGTCTTTTTAAGGTGATCTGTTTGTTAGACACAAGATGACAATGAGACTGAGCACTGTATATTGCTCTAAATCTTGACGTTCGTTTATAATAGGTTTATGCAGATTATTTTAGAGCAAATGTAACTAAACGTGCTGCAGACTGAGCAATGTCATAATTGTCATTAATCATTTGCTAACAAAAGAATGAAAGCCTTAAAAGGCTCTGACCTTTTTAAAAATTGTTCTATCAGTTATCTTCCAACCATTTAGGAAACCAAAAATGAACTTGTTTTCTTTGTTAGGCCTTGACACAGACACATTTAGAGATTAAACTGTAATTTGAATAATATTATACCCAGGAAGACATTCAAGACACTTCAAATTCAAAAAGGAAAATGAATGAAAATACCTGCCATTTTGTTTTTGCATCTGTAGTAAATAAAACCCAGACCTTTTAACAAAAAAAAACACTAAACATCTAAATTACATTAAATTGGTTTGTCATGCAATTATTGAAATCTTGATCTGACATGTTGCTTTGCTACATAACATGAACGTGTCACAGATTTGGTGAACATTATTATGAAAATGACTGTGCGGCTGAATTCAAAACTGTTTTAATCTACCGATTTGTTCTCTATGAGATGTGCAACTAGGAAGAATGAAGATATTCAATTAAGATCATATATAACAATCTTGACTGCAGATTGTTTACTTGTTATTTTTATAAACCACAGCCCAGGAAAAACCTGAGGTTAAGTACCTGGCTCAAGAACACACTAGACACAGGATTTTCTCATTAACCCTTCAGTTCAAAGGTCATACTTATTTGACACAGAACTTGAGATGCATCTGTTACCAACTCAGAGCTTTGACCACTTAAGCTACCACCATCACGTCAATCACCAGAAAATTAGTCATGTTTCTAATAAGTTTTGGTTGTTAAACTCCACTTTCGATTCCAGCACTTGTTTTGTTTCAAATATAGTTCATATATTATAATGTAATACATCAAAATTGAGTTTACGTCCGTTATCAATGTAATATATTGACTGCAGCACACCCATGTGGCACCTAAGGGTACTGAAATAGACATTCAATGACTTCTGTCCAACATCCAAGCTTTCGGATTACAAAAATCTACTGATGGCCAAGAAGTGATGAATTGACAATTAAAAAAAAAGAAAAAAAAGAAAGAAAAGTTGCCAGACCTTTTGACTTAAATAAGCTTAAATAGGCACAAATCTCACACACTATTAGATATTCTTGCTCATAAATATCATTTACCAGTAAAATCGTTTTTTTTCCCCCACCAATTTTTAGAGACAAAGCTTTTTTTTTAAACAATTTTACTTTTTGTTTTAGAGAGAAATACAACCAGGCTAGCAGTTTTCTCGCATCCATGTGCATAATCCAAGGTGCACTTAGTTCCAGCATATTGCTTCATACACAGCAACAATTTTGACATTTGCAGGACACACACAAAGCATGTATACAAGCAAACACACATCATCCTTGATCATCTTTTTTTTTGTTTGTTTGGTATGTTACATCGAAGCAGCCTATCTTATTCCTCCTTTGGTGGTCCTATTTGAAAACCACGCAAAAATTCAGCACTGGAAAGTGCAATAAATACTGCTAGGGAGGAACACGAGTCTCGCAAGCTCCTGAACGGTGTGCTAAATTATTCTGGAGAATATATTGATCTTATCTCAAAACCACATTACAAGTAGTACATTTTTACCATCTTCGTCTTAACAGGTTGCACGAGTCCATCCGTTATCAATGATGTTTGTATAAAAATATCATCATAATTTCGTTCTGTTGCAGCAGCTTTGGAGGAATCCTCAGAATCCGTTTCTGCACTAGCATGGATAACCATAAAGAGACATACATACATACATAAACACGCACACATACACACGTTTAAAGTGAAAAAGAGTTTAAACTGGACATTTCAAATCAGTATTTCAATCAAAATGAATCAAGCACCTGTCTAACCCCCATGACAAAGCTTTATACAGCTTCCCGATGTATTTCTATAAAAAAATACATGTCTTAAATTAACGTTTACATGAAAGATCTAATGGTTTCTCGTGTACTTTTACAAAAAGATTCCTTGTTTTACAGACACCACCGATCTTAAATGATTGGATGAGAACACGCATCTGTAAAGTTGCATCGATCTGATTTTGTCTAAAGGCAGAAGCCACGGAGAGCACAGAAATAACGTATGGGACACGATACTACCATTCGGTCCTGAGACTAGACCTCTCAACTGTACATTCTTAAGCCCATGATTCTCATATGTATATCTCTGTTGAATTGTACGGTGAACGTCTCTCATCTGGTGCGCAGTGTAGAAATCACCTGAGTTTTCAGATAAGGAGGTGTGTTTTTAGGATCTCTCTACACTCGTGGGTTGGTTTGGGACGGTTGTGGTTTATCCTGGGGTCAGATGAGAAGGTAAGAGATGGGGTTGATGGATGGATGGATGGATGGATGGATGGATAAGGCTCTGGTATAAAATGTCATGGTCATCCTTGGTCACCTCCAGCCTCATCTCTGCAAACTCACAGAGGAAGGACTACATTCTCTCCTGCTTCCTCCTCTGGTAGACCTCGAGGGGTCATGTTGTTGAATTGCACGTGTAAAACATCTGCTTTCATTCTCTTTACAGCTACAAACTACACTCTGTACACTTTATTTGTCTCCTGTTCCTGGTCCTCCCTTCCCCATTATGCTCAAATTGAATTGGTTAGATTAGACAGCTCAGTTCTCAGGTCCACAGGTTCAAACAGATGGCTGCTGCATCGTGTCCTCCTCATATGGAGAGGGGCTGTATGGTTGGGTTTGTTAATCATCCACTGGCAGCTTGTCATCCAGCTCTAACTGACTACCCTGCTGCTCCTCAATTTTCCCAGAATCCTGCATCAGCTGCCGTCTCTGCACCTCGGCCTTCAGATTTTCCAGGTCCTTTTGGCTGTGTGAAGAAATCAATGGCTTGAATTAAGTGTGTGTGTGTTTGTGTGTGTGTGTGTGTATATATATATATATATATATATATAGTTTAAAAAAAAATGTTTTAAGTCTCTTCTGCTCACCAAGGCTGCATTTATTTGATAAATACAGTAAAAACAGTAATATAGTGAAATATTACAATTTAAAAAGGGTTTCCTATTTGAATATATTTTAAAATGTAATTTATTCCAGTGATGCAAAGCTGAATTTTCAGAATCATGATCCTTCAGAAATCATTCTAATGTTATTTGATGCTCAAGAAACATTTCTCATTATTATCAATGTTGAAAACAGTTGTTTATTTTTTATATTTTCAGGATTCTTTGATGAATAGAAAGTTCAAAAGAACAGCATTTATTTGAAATAAAAATATTTTGTAATATTATAAATGTCTTTACTGTCACTTTTGATCAATTGAATGCATACTTGCTGAATAAATAATTTCTCTCCCCCACCCACCCCAGAAAATTTTACTGACCCCAAACTTTTGAATGGTCTGTTACAAAATATTCATAATTTTGTAATATTCATAATATTCATAATATAACAACAAAAATTTTTTTTGTTTTTTTTTTGCTTTCTAATCATCGAAGAATCCTGAAAATGTTTTGTATACAACTGTTTTCAAGATTGATAATAATAAGAAATGTTTCTTGAGCACCAAATCATCATATTAGAATGATTTCTGAAGGATCATGTGACACTGAAAACTGGAGTAATGATGCTGAAAATTCAGCTTTGATCACAGGATTCAATTACCTAAAAAAATTGTTCGAAAACAAAATGTTCAGTTAAAAATCTAAAGTTTTTGTAAAATAATGATATGCCATTTCACTCTGGGTAAATTGGACTAAAATTATATAACATGACAAAATATTTTAAAGACTTTAAACTGATAAACAAAACAAAACGGTGTAAACCTTTACTCACCTGAGAGGAATAAAGATGATGCCATTGATGATATTAAGCTGTTCCAGAACACTGGCCATGTTTGGTGCCGTAAACTACAGAGAGAGATAAAATAAACCATCAACAAAGATCCTGAAAAGATCATGTAACAATGTTTAGCCATCGAGGCCCAGGACAGCAGAGGTGTGACTGACTTTGAGAGGCATTATGCTAGCGTTTGATCCGTTCTTGTAGATCTCATTCATAGTTCTCTGTAGAGCCACAGCCTGCTGTGTGAGGTACTTCAGGTACTCAGAGCTCTCCTTCGTCTTTTCATGACCTTCACCAACCTTAAACACAAGTGTATTGTGTAGTCATTAACATTTATTATGATATTATCAGTGTACATTATCAGACATTTACCATTGTTTGTGAATTTTCACGAGCAAAATCAATAGGAATCTACAACATCAGGATTTTCACATTTCAAAACATTTTCACAGGGCAAAACATTTCCCCACGGCTTTGAGATGGTCACATGAATTTGGTGGATTGACCAACAGAAGGCTGCTTGATATGATCTAATAGTGACTTCTGTGCGAGTAGTGCTTCATATATTTCTACACTGGACAATGGACTTTCTTTGGCTGCTAAATTTTCTGGAATTTCACTAACATGACTGCACCTTAAATGTCTCATTAAAATTACATCAGGTCCGATCTATATGGGATAGCAGGTCTGATATACTGTACCTGGTTCTTGTATATGGTATAACCCTCTTTCTCATGCTGCAGCGCAGAGCGAAACTCCGCCTTGCTCTCATAAACTCTGGCCACCAGGTGATGACTGCAGAAGAACAGAGAGGATGAACATTACTACACATTTTGACTGCATATGACACAAAAGATTTGAACTAGGTCTGGGTTGACAATATTGATAAGTTAGATGAACCGATATCGATTCTTAAATATAACCTCCCATTCAATAAATCACAATAAGCTTTGTTACTTTTGATATGAAACAGTCTTTGAGTTTCCTGATAAAATCGACAATTTGAAAGCTAACAATAAATGCCGTTTTGACATTTTTTTAATATGGCGTGAATATCTCTTCCTCTTTACTACTAGTTTAGCACAAAATAAACATGAATGAACACCAGAAGATATGTTGAAAGAAACAATAAAACTTACTGTAATCTATCATGTCTCATGTTATCGCTCAAAGTGTTTCAACCGCAGAAAGACGTCAATAAAACAGCTTGTAAACGGTTTCACAAGTATTTACCTCAGGAAAGCTATTTAATGTCCATAATTTGCTATTCAGCTTGAAAAAGGGGAACTTTGATAAAAATATGCACTATATTGCATATTCATTAAATTTTTTACATAACCTTTAAGTGATGTTTCATTTATTGTAATAAATCTGTCACGAAAACAAGTTATGACAGCCGCCATTTAAATGTTTATATTTAAATGAAGAATTGGAGCAGAAACAATTATATCATTAAAAAGTTGCCATTTAAATGTATGTATACAACTGTTTTTATTTGAGTGGACTCTGTTGTTAATTTTAACCTTTTATATTAATGTACCAACTGACAGATTTCCCTGTATATTTTACAGCTTCAGTTGAGAGATTGTTTTACTTAAGAAAAAGTGACATGTATTGTGCCTGACATGGCCAAACGAATAAATATTAAATATAATCGAATTGCAATCAAATCAATTGCATTGTGAAATACGTGTCAATACCCAGCTCGAATTTGAACTAGTGTGCAATCAGACGCATGTACCTGAGGGCTACTTTCAGGGATCGTGTACCATGGTATTTTGAATTGATGGCCAGGGCGTTCTCCAGGAAACGCAGAGACAGGTCATACTCCATCACACCATGAAGCACCAGACCAATATTGCTCTACGTCAAAGACAAAAGATCACAGTGAGACATTGGCATTGTTCCACTTGCCTCAACTTTAGTGACCACAGGAATTCAATTTTCTCTCATCGACAATTCAGAGGGTTTACATCATCAACAAATGAAGGTCAGAACATTCGGTTTAGTTCTTTGCAAATCAAAGAATGGCCACAGGTTAAGCACTAAATCAAAATAAATGTTTTAGGCTTACATCGAGCAGGGCCATTTCAGGATGGTCCTCCCCACACACCACAAGCATGAGGTAGCGAGCGCGGTACAGCAGCTTCAGGGCAGTGGACAGCTGGCCGTTGGCAAAGCAGTACAAAGCTAAGTGCATCTGTGGAGAACAAACATGAAACATTTAGAGATCACAGAGACTGGTTTGTGGTTCATTTATTGCTTTCATTTGAGTTTGTAGTAGAACATTTGTACAGTTTCTGAAGAAAATCTGAGTGGTTCTTGCCAGTATCAGATCGGATTATCTGCTAGTAAGTGATTACCAAGCTGTTGCTTGGTGATTGCAAGAGCAATACGAGTACATGTTAGAGCATTTCAGGCGGTTGCCTAGATTCTTCAATGCTTGCCTATGGGATTTTCTTTCCAGTTTTATCGTCTGTTTATTCATGTCTTATCCCTTAGAAAAGTAACAGCACACCACATGATTTGTGTGTGTTGAAAGAGGGTTTGTTTAAAGAAAGGGCAATAGAACGAACCTTAGCAACCACAACAAATAAAATATGTACAGAAAATTATGTAGAAACTTACATATTCTTGAATAGTGTTGGGGTGTTCAATACCCAGTGCTCTCTCACTCATCAGGACAGCCTTCTGCTGATTGCTCAGAGCCTTGAAAAGATGGGGAGGAAAAATCAGCATCACTAAATCCTAAAGAATTATCAATAGACTAGTGTTGACAAAACTACTCTTTCTTTTTTTTATATATATATTTTTAGAATAATAGTTAAAACTTTCAAATAATAATAAAGCTGTAAAATTAGAGATAAAAAATTTGTATGCTGGGCACTCTATTTCAAAATAATAAATAAAATAGTTTTGTAAAATAATAGTTTTTTAAATAAATTAAATGTAGACATTTAGATTATATTACACCATAGACTAAATAACATTATCAATCAAAAGTTTAGGGGGATTTCATATGTTTTTGAAAGTAGTCTCTTAGGTTGCATTTATTTGATCAAAAAATAGCAAAAAAATACAATAAAAAAAAAAGAAATTCTATCACTTTTTTCTTTTCTTTTTTTTTTACATTTTATTCCTGTGATCAAAGCAGAATGAACAAAAATTGTAATGTATTTCAATCTTACTAACCATTTAATCTAAAAAAAAAAGTAAGCACGAGTATAAAATTGAGGTTTTTATGGGTGCTTTCACACCTGAGCGTTTGTTTCGGAACCTGGTGCGTTTTCTCTCTTGGTTCGGTTCATTGAAGCATATGTGAACACGCCAACCGCGCTTGGATCCGCACCAAAACAATCGCTCCAAGACCGTCTGAATGAGGTGGTCTCGGGCCGATTGCAAACGAACTCTGAGGCGGTTCGCTTGAGGTGTGAAACCAATCCGACCAAACGGACCAACGAACCAATTCATAGCGGAAAATGTACTATATAAATAGCAGTAGTGTGTGATTCTGTGAGTGAACACATTAGTTATCACAGTTGAAAACCAAAAGAGCACCCCTTCATCTTAGAATGTTGTGTAATTGCACTTTACCGTGCGAGAATGCTGTCCCGATGAAGACTTGATTCCTGCTCTAGCTGCATTATAACATTCGTATAGTGTTTGCGTGTGTCTTGACACAGTAAACCTCTGGACAGCGCAGGGAAATCCAGAGAGAACGCGCCTTTGAATTTGCTGAAGTATTAATACGAATGTATATATAATTTAACAGCGGGAATGGCGGCTACATTCATATAGTGTTTGCGTGTCTCGACAGTTACAAATAAAGCAACAATAAGCTCATGGAGCGAACTTGTAAATCATCTTGATGTATGACGAAACACTGACCATAAGAGGGCAGTTACTCACATGTGACTTGCGTGAACACAATTTGGTATGCTTTGAAAGGTTGCCTTGTGAAGGCGAACTGAACCGAGAAGAAAATGCAACATTTTAACAAATTAAGTCCCTGTTTTGGAACAAAACAAACGATCTATAGGTGTGAAAACGCCCTAAAATAATTTGAAACAAATTCAGTATTTTGTATACAAACATTTAAATGGTAATAGTTTGTGGGATGTACCTCAGGGTGATCACCCATGATGTAGTTGAGTCGGGCCAGAAGGCGCAGGCAGGCACAGATCTCCACATGCATGGCTCCATACACATTGTTGAAGAGGTTCAATGCCTCGTTGATGAGCTCACAGCCCTCCTTTAGGAAGCCTAAGAAACGAGGACATCAATCAGCATAACAAAATCATTGTCTGTGGAGGTTCATTTATGATGTGTTTTAAGGTACCTTGCTGAACCTTGGCCTGCCCGCTTTGGAAGAAATGGAAGGCATCTGAGGCTTTGGGGTTGACGTGCTTCACGACGGGGAAGATATTCAGGATGTCCTCCTCGGTGAAGGCCGGCTTGTGGCGGCTGTCAAAGTTGTACTCTTTTATTAAGATCTGCAGGGGAAGCACAAAGGAAAGCCTTGTCAGTACCGGCCAGACGGAGCACATCAGAGACACGTAGCAAGATCGATAACAGCACTACCTGAATGCCAGTCTTGACTGATATCTCCCTCAGCAGTGTGATCTTCTGCAAGTTGTACTTCTCCACTGCTTGGTCCACACTTTCACTGCGGGGTCAAAATGGGGTTTTTTTAGCTTTTTCTAATTATGTTAGTCTTAAGGTTATCTATAAGCTAGTGTGCTCCATGCAGCTGTAGCAAAATGCTATTGGCTATTTAAAAAAAGGGGAGGGGCTGCTCAATATGTCCCACACTGTCTTCCAGTAGAAATTACGTCAACCAATTGAATAAAGCTGCACGTTTCAAGGAACTTCAGAGTTTTCTCTCTCACCAACGAATGCTGATTCAACATTTTCAACATGCTCAAATGGCTAAAAAGCCACAGACAAAGTTCAACAAGTCCCAACGATGCAAAACACACAGCAAAAACTAAGCTGATAGACACTCAACAACGGCCTGACATGGTTGACAATCAACCATCAGCTTGGTGTATCAGGGCCTTTAGTCTACAGAATACTAGGTTAATAAAACCAGGGGTGCTTATATATTACTAGTTCTCACCATTGCAGATTAAAGTGATAGTAGCTTTGTGCTTCAGAGGTAATATTCTTCCACAGCTCACTGGGTGTCAGGCTGGCCCAGGTCGTGTTGTCTCCTCCACCGGGGACACGGTTACGTCTCTTGCGGCTCTTTCTGCGGGACACCAGCTCATCTGCAGGAAGGTGAGCCACTGCATCTGGGAAAGAGCTCAGGAGGCAGTTCAGGAAGTGGCTCACTGCAGCGGATAAAGCAGAGAGCTCCACACCCTGCAAATCACAAACACACAAGCATTAACACAAAGGTAAATGCTAATGAATAATAAACAGCTACAAAAGTAAAAGTACAATGGTACTGCCATTGTTTTATTGAAAATATATCATGGCAATACCATAAATCAACAGTACCATGTAAATACCATGGTAAAGAGATATGGTAAGCTATATATGTACACTATAGTTCAAAAATGTGGAGTTATTAAGAAAGAAAAATAAATGTTATATTCAGCAAGGATGCAATAAATTGATCAAAAGTAAAAGCACACACATTTATAATGATTTCTATTTCAAAAATCTATGAAAAACCTATTAATAATAAAATCCTGGAAAACAGTTTCCACAAAATATAATGCATCACAAACGTTTTCAACTTTGATAATAATATAAAATGTTTCTTGAGCAGCAAATCAGCATATTAGAATGATTTCTGAAGGATCATGAGACACTGATTCAGCTTTGAAAAAATATTATAATAATAATAAATGGGATAAATAAATAATAAAATATTTAAAAATGTTAAAATATAACAGTTATTTTAAATTGTAATATTTCAAAATATAATTTACTATATTTGTAATCAAATAAATGCAGCCTTATTGAGCATAAGTGACTTATTTCAAAAAACATTTAGAAAAATCTTACAGAGCCCAAACTTTTTAATAGTAGTATGCATGTACAAAAAAACAGAAGTAATATGTATGTACCATGATATTCCTGTCAATGTACCATAGTAGTAACTTACCTGAAGATATGTTTTGAAGATATGCTTTGCACATCTGGTGATCAGCTCACTGATTCCTATTCTCTGCATGCACAAACAAAATAAATTAAATCCATAGTTTTTATGTATGTATGTATGTATGTATATATGTATATAGTATGTATGTAGTAACTATAATAAGTACACGCGGAACAGGACTGTATAATAAAGTGCTACCAAATTATCCTTCACTTACATAGATGTGTTCAAGTTGTGCTTTTGCAGGCATGTTGTCCACAAACTCCAGCACAGTACCAAGATAACGCACATTAATGCCACGCTGATGAAGTGCTTCTATCATTGTTGCTCCATCCATAGGCAAAGAGCTGTGATCTAAACAGTCTTTTACCTGTGCACAAAGGTAAAAACCATTCAGCAGCCAAATTAATATATTCTAAAAACACTTTCCAAAAGTGTATATGCCTTCATCCATATTTTAGATAGATTAAATCACTAACAAAAGAAGGGATCTGGCAGGACACTAGGAAGGCTGCCGCCTCTTTGAGAAGCTGCTTCTGTTTCTGGATGTCCTCAGCGCTGTCATCTGGGAACCGTACTCCTGTAAGAGATGGATGAGGTCATGTGACCAACTTTGCCCATATTGTTAAAAAGACAAATCACACACACACACTAAAAAGAATACACTATACCTGGAGAGAAGATATCTGGATTGAAGCGAATGTCAAAAGAGGTGTTGCTGATGGAGCCTACAGCTTTACAGGCGTTGAGGACCACCTCTCGACTTTTAGGGTCTGCGAAAAGCAAATGTTCCACTAAATGTCAATTAATTCACCATATAAGCAACACTAAAATAAATCATTTTAAAAGCGATCACAAATTAAGAAAACAAAATGATTGATAACCATGATAAGGTGTTTGGTTGAAGCAGAGGTTTTCAAACTGGTGGTCTACAAAAGACATTGAGTCAATTTAAAGGGGTCATGAACGGCAATTTTTTATTCTTTTAAAATATTTCCTGAAGTGTAATTGGAGGTACAATTTTTACATAAAAAAATTGTCATCATTTAGAAATAAAAGTCCACTTTCTACCCTGATTTTAGCGCACTGATTTGAACGCTTTGTTGTTGTGTCTGCTGTGAGACTCCAGTGTAAACGCTCACTTCTGTGACTGGCTAACATCTTTGCATTTGAAATAAGTATTACATGTGGAACTCTCTCAAACTTTTACTACATTTTTACTATTACAGCTGTCAAGATAAACTAATCGTGAAAAGTGTTGATGGCATTTAATTTAGATCTACTCAAGTGGAATGAAAGGTTGCAGCGATGAGCATTGTAGCCGATGCCAAAAACTAGTCTGAACTTGGTTTCAATAAAAGCTGTTGCAGGATGTTTTGATAGTACGAATGATCTCTTACATGTCAAAAGATCAAGGAAAATTTGATTTCTCAATTCATGACCCCTTTGAAATTATCTCATAAATGGAGCACAAATTGATTTTTATACATTACATGTATTTTATAAATGAAAATTAACCCAAATATTCAAACATATTTGAAATATTAAATTAAAACACCTATATAAAGTTTGAAAAACCCTGGTTTCAATTAGTAGCATAATTAACATCAGGGTTATAAAACCACTATCACCACACATGAATCCAACACACAATAAATGAATTTGGTTTTAATCGGTAAAACTCAGGTTTTCTAATCACCACAGAGAAAGATTAGAAGGGAGTGTCGTCAGGAGGAAGACGTGGGGATAATAAACTGAAGTCCCAACACAGTGGAGCCAGATTACTATAAAGCCAATCTAGGAGATCCTCGTCTCCGTTAATGAGTCTCAGAGAGAACATGAGCACACAGCAAGAGGAGAGATGCACTGAATAAACACAGATAGCAAATGAAAAAGACAACAGCAGGACATCTAATGAGTTGATGACAGAACTCAGATGAAGCTAAGATAAAAACAAAAAAGCTGTATGAGTGCATGTCTCTACCAGCTCTTGCTCTTGTTCCCTCTCATGCTCTTTTCGGTCGCTCACAGGACGTACCAATACCTGATCCATCTTCTGCTGCTAAGGACTCGGCCAGCTCTTTAGCTTGGGCAAGTCCAGGAATTATTTCATCAGCTTCCTTACCCTCCAAGAGACTATCACACCCTCCATTCTGCCTCTCTGGAGCTGAAGGCTCATGAGTACCATTGGTGTTTGCAGTAGGAACTTGGGCTTTCTGATCAGCTGGGGCTTCCTGGTTCTCAGGAGCAGAGTTTTCGGACACAGTCGTTGCCTCTGAGTCATCGGGGGTCAGAGTGGATTCAGAGGAAGTTGGAGAGGTTGGCTTGTCGTCAGGAACCTTTTCAGATGCTTCAAGAGCCTGCGGTTTGCTTTCAGACTCCACATCTGCAGTGCTCGTGTCATGCAGGGCTGCGGTCTTGTCTTTGTTTGCTTTCTGCTGCATCAGCTGGAGTGCTGCCATCTTCATGAAGAGGAGATATCTGAGGCACAAGAGGATGACATGTTTACAACCACCGACAAACTAGCCTTCAGGACGTTCAAGAAATTAGCAATTAAGGAGAAGACTAAATACTTAGAAAATGTGTGTAGAATAGAGATTATTACATTTTATTGTGGATTGTTTTTTACTTTTTAATTGTGGTAATAGTTATATATATTTTTTATAGTAACCATTACAAAAATCACGAACTAAACTAAAATATATGTAAATATTTACTTTAAATATGTAATTATTTACATATAGTTTACTTTCTAGTTACTAAGAATAAAAAATTATAATATTAACAATAATAATATCATTATTATTTTACCTTTAACTATTAACAACATTTTTAAATCTATGTAAATTAGATAATTATCAAATTAAATACATAATTATTTATTATATGTCATTTATATTTATAGATAGATAGATGGATAGAGAGATACGCAAGTTACTAATAATATTAATAACAATTATTATTATTAGTAGTAGTAGTAGTAGTAGTAGTAGTAGTAGCCAGTACAAAATTAAAAGGTAAAATGGGTCATTTTCTTTTTTACTCTTTACCATTTACTTTTAATTTTATACTAGTTACGGATAATAATAACATCTTTACCTATTTTTCTTTGTTTAATTTTGTACTAGCAAAAATATTAATCATGATGATTATTATTATAAAATATATAAAGATATATAATGATTAACAACAAAGTATGTTGCTTCATTCTTATGAGATCATTTTAAGGTGACTTTTTGGAACCTGAAAGTGGTACACAAACCATACAACAAATGGGAGAGCAACTTTACTCAGATTTGATGGAGCATGTTGATCAAGTAGCAGGAACACACCTGTGCTCTACAAAGGCCTCAATGAGCTCCTGGCGCAAGCAAGCCAGGCGATGGCGATGTAGCCGAGGGAAACCCAGCTTCTGGCTCTCGGCCGTGAGCTCTTCTTCTTCCACTGGCAGGAAGTTGAGGTCAGGAGGGAAGGTACGCAATAGGTCCAGGATGTAATGGCGCCCATCATTGCCAATGATACCCTTACACTCCACAGAAGAGCAAAGCTCTACAGAGGCGTCTTTCTCGTTGAGAACAGCATGCCGCTGCACCTTCAGGGGGCGGCTGGTCTTCTCCAAAAACTCCAGATACTTGGGATGGGACACTACGGTCTTGCCGAAGTCAATGGAGCCATAGATGACACTCTGCTCTTGCTCCCGCTCCAAGATGCCAGGAATGATGGACTGAGCGGTTACACGGTAACCTCTGTAGTCCACCACCACCGTGCCCAGGGTGTAGAGCCCCTCCACGTCCACAGCACTGTATGCCCTCACCCCGTTCAAGTCGTTTGTGGGGGCGGTGTGGGCGGCAGCGTCCCCGCCCAGCTCCCTGTAGTGGTCACGT
Organism: Rutilus rutilus; assembly: GCF_951802725.1. Taxonomy (NCBI): domain Eukaryota; kingdom Metazoa; phylum Chordata; class Actinopteri; order Cypriniformes; family Leuciscidae; genus Rutilus; species Rutilus rutilus. The sequence continues at coordinate 20,380,774 of NC_140223.1, forward strand.
ACGTCAAAGCCCAAGCTGAAGAAAATGTTGTTCCAGATGAACATCTGCATACGCGTCTCCTCTCCAGGATTGATCGCCATGACATTGCCATCGATCACTGCCATCGCACCACGCGTCGCCGCAGCAGCAAAGTCGCTATGAACCTGAGGAACAGAAGTGCGTTGGTGAGCTGAATAACTGATCAAGTGAAAACATACTTGTTCTGAAACTAGTGCTGGTATGTTCACCTTGAATATGGCTCGTTCTCTCAGCAGGCGCTCAGGGAGGTTCTTACGAGAAAGTTCTCTGGTTGTCTGGAGCTCTTCGTTCCAGTCTCTAGTCTATCATAGAGAACAAGAACATTTGAATAGCCCTATAAAAAAAAAATCCACTCAAAATTAAAGCTTTGTAGGACATACTTGGCCAGGTATGTGCTCTTCATAACCCAGGCGGGAGGTGTAGGCATCCTCAGCTCTCACACAGTCCATGGCATGGTCAATCTGTGGTGCAGTCCAGCTGTACACTTGGAAGGGAGTAGCTATTCTCTCAAACGGATGTCTTTGTACCCTAGTATCAATAACATGACATAACATAAATGAAGATGGTGGGAGAAAAAAAGGCCTCTAAAACTGACACAAATAAACATTTAGACCAGATGTTCTCAACTAGGGGGCCTCAGCAAACAATCAAAGGGGGCCACAGGATGACATCAATGGATTTAAATTATTAAATATTCTTGAATCTAAGCTAAAATGCTAAATCAAGATGTAAACTGAAATCATATAATAACTATCGTTTTTACTGAAGAACATACGTTCTTGAAACTTCTGAAGTCACAAAATGAATCATGATTAATTCATTTAAATATCTCAATACTCCCAAGTTTCAGTAAATAAAAAAAAGTTTGAAAACAAGCAGCTTTGTCTTAACGACACCAGACTTCCCTGAAGGGAGGATTTCTGATTTTGTGACCACATATGACTTGCGACATCATAGCGTTACTGTATGTTGATAATGCACAGTAAAGTAAGCTGGCATGCTGCTGCTCCCAGGTGTCCTTTGTCACACTCCTGATTAGGATGTTAATACTAAGTGCAAACGTGGACTAGCTGAGATAAAATGGTTCATGATTCTTTAAACAGGCTAGAGCCGGTTTCCGCAAAAGGAGTTCTTTATCAGTTTAATCCAAACATAAGTGAAAGGTAAACTAAAGTGGTATTAATAATGTATTACCTCTTCTTTTGCAGAGCAGTGAAGTTCTTCTTGAAGGTAGGGCTAATCTGACTCAGCAGTTCCACGAGAGAGTGGCTGAGGAAGCTGGGGTTGGCTGGCTTGGGGCTGAAGATATAAGTTGTGGACCTGCGACAAATCACCAATAATATTACAATTCTACACTATTTTGTCAAAAATAAATTAAAAATAAACACTAAAAGCAATCATTTTACATGCTACAAATGAATATAGGCATCACATTATTATAATATAACAAAGACTGTATGAATTATTGAAATAATGCAGGCTGATGGCTTCAACAAAAGCATATAACATTGGTTAACAACCTCGTAGCTCAAAGTAGGCCTGGTTTTAAAGGTTTATTTATAAGTTATCAATGAAGGCAAGGTAGGCGATTTGTTCTAGAATTTTTTTTTGTTATGCTGGTTGAAAGTCTTTTCACTAATTGAGTCGTCTAAATGTATTCATATGTATATCAGGGTGTCTACAGATATGAACAAGTTAAATTTAAGACTTTTTAAGACCTTTTTAATGCCACTTTGAATGAAATTTAAGACCAAACCTGTGATGGAAATACACATTATATTACATGCGTATATATTAGGGGTGTAGCGGTTCACAAAATTCACGGTTCAGTTCGATACGATACACTTGTGTCATGGTTCGGTTTGGTTCGGTACATTTTTGATACAGCATAAAGAAATAAATGCCAGAGAAATTTCCTTGATTTAAATTTTTTATTCTTTTTTATATTAAAACTAACATCATAAAGTATGATATTTTTTTTACTTTGAGCAATTCTAGAGCTATAATTGACTCTTCTTAGGAGCATATAAAACAAAACAGCTCCTTGGAAAAAATGAAATGTCATATTGTAGTAGTTATAAACAAAGGATTATTTTAGTTCAGATTAACATTTGAGGGCAGCAATTGTATTCATAATGTCAAAATAAAACCGACGTAATGTTACTTGAAGGCATTATAGCCTACTATTCCTGCCAAACTTCTATGGTTGCAGTTAGTGTTGTTACTACAGTAAATCCATGGTGAATGTTGCTGATCTGTGGACACTGATAGTTCATTCATGGCACAATGTTTCTTCCAGGTTTCCATGTCAGCGCTGTTTGATCCGTTAATAACGGAGACATATGAATGCTACTCACTATATCTCGCAGCGATGTTATTACTTCTGTCAGTTCGGTGGTGAATTCAAATGCTTTCTTTACTGTATCTCTTATTAGCGCTGTGTAGTAACAGTGTCGCATGATCACGATCGGCTCGCGCTGCACTGGTCCAAACTGATAAACGGTCCTTCAACCACACAATAACGAGCAGTTTCGTTCCGCTTGCATTATACGTTTGCCATTTGATGTTGGGCACTGTTGTGGTCGCGCCAGCGTCTCTTATGGTGTGTTCAAACCAAACGCGAATTGAATTGTTTGCGCGAGTAGATTACATACAAAGTCAATGCAAAGACGCGAATAGACGCGAATTTGATGCTTCACTGGTTATTTGACGGACATTAGGTCCGTCAGACTGGAGACATTTTAGCGGTAACGTGACCAGAAATATTTAAGACCTATCGAATCTAAATTTAAGACATTTTAATACTTTTTAAGGCATTTTATTAGGAAAACTTTATTTAAGACATTTTAAGACTTTAAGGACCCGCGGCCACCCTGTATATACATTGTCTATGGAAGGCGTAGGACCACAAAATGTTCGTCCAATCACTGCATTCAGTCCGAATGCAATAATAGGATGTCCTGCCTGCCTGTCAACGTACGTATTTTCATACCTCCGCGCAGACATCACACGACATCAGCGCGTTTCATGCTATGCAGAGTTAGACAGACGTCTGTCACAGAGGACCGAATTATTTTTTTTTACATTTATTTATGCGTTTCAGTGGCAACACTATCAACGGCAAAGCAGTCAGGTGGTACAGGTCAGTGCTCTTTAAGTTGTTTACGTACATTATTATTGTAATATTATGTGCTTTGAGATTTGAGGTAGTTTAACGCCATCTCTCGTCTCATGACGCTTTGCAAACTCTGATGTGCGTTCATGTGTTTTGAAGAAGGCGTTTGGAGATGCTCTGAAGGGAGGGTGGGATCTCAAGCTTTCAAAGCTAACATGCTATTGCAAGCCACTCCTAAATTTGCCTACCCTACCTTTAAAAATGAAGAAAATTGGAACCCAACTACTGCACTCTACAACTGATCATGAAATGCCACATTGCCCATCGGAATTAAGTATTCATGAGGGCAGCGTAATAAATTAGCTTACTGATTGAGGTAGAATCCGCGGGTGGAGGCAGTGATGCTGACGTGTCTGTCCTCAACAGTCACGATGTACAGATACATAAGGTCTCCGTGCATCTTCCTATTGCCAGGCGGTGGGTTCCAGCCACTCATTGTCAAGACCTTCAGGCACTGCATAGGCTGTAGACAGAGGACAAGGCAAAAGTAAACTAAAATCTCAAAACAAAAGCAAGACATAATGAAAGAGTCATGGCAAAAATCTGTAATCTGCTCTCACCTTCCAGTCTTTGTTCTGTGGCTGAAGGGGAACTAAAGGACGCTCTTTGCTGCCTGGCAGAATGTGTTCAGGTGGTGTGCAATCAATCTGCTCAAGTTCACTGCCCTTCTTTTTGCGTCTCCCAGTATCTGCGGAAGGTAAGAGCAAACAGGCAATTGAATACCAGCTGTCAATCTCCTAGAAACCATTTAAGACCTCACATTCTTCCTGTCACAGACCTCCAAGATCTCCATCCGTGAAGACACTGAGGAACGAGAGGGAGTTGCAGTCCACTCCATTATAAGCGTCTGATGGATCAAGACTCTTCAGCAGGTCTCTGATGTGACGGACGTGAATGCGAGCTTCACGCACTGTGTAGGGCTCTACAGTACGGAAACAGAAACGTTGAAAGCTCAGTACCTTCAAATGAGAGGTATACTTATGATAGAAGGTCTCGAATTGTACCTTCGACCACTTTGAGAAGGGAGCTTTCCTGCAGGCCCTCAATGGACTTGAGCTCAGCAAAGTTGTCAAGTACGTTGCCGTCGAGCTGCAAGGAGAAGCAGGTGCGGTGGCAGGTGTCCTCGCGGTCCATCAGTACTTGATGGATCTCTTGCACCATCTCTTGCGGTGACACCTGAGTAGGAACCACAGATTTTGTTACAATATTTTGTTACAAATGTCTGTGATGTGAAGTCAGTGCAAGAACAGGAATTACCTGAAGGTCAAAGGGTTCGGTTCCAGGTGCTTGGATCTTCACAGTGAAGCCAGTGTCTTGAATTACGATCACTTCCTGTTCGTTGGCATCCTCTGCAAGGTCTGCATCGGCACTGCCATCCTGCTTGGAGTCGGCCTCCTCGGCCTGATCGTGACCAGCGTCCCCGTTCATTACTGCTGTGTCCCCACGGTGTCCTGTGGGTAGAGGAATAAAAGTGTTACAATAATTTATATTTTAGTTTAACTTTCAGAAAATGTATGAAGTTTTGATATATTTTAATCTTGTGAAGGTGGCGTTAGTTAATTACAATTATTATGTTATAATTATTAAAGTTAAATAATTATTATGAACCAGTTAATCAAAGTATCATAAAACAGTTTCAAACTTGTTTGTGATTAGTGATTAGAATCAGACTGAATCACTCATCCACAACTGACTCCCTCACTAAACCGGAAGTCATTTATCTGTCATGTAAACCTCTAAATGTAGGTTTGTAAGACTTACGCGAGTCTGTTTACTGAGGTGTTGTTCATACAACGAGTAAATAAGACACACATGTAAAAATTTAAAAAAACAACAACAACTGAAAACCGTACAAATATAATCAAGATCCCTAGAGTGAAGGCATACAATGGGAACTACTTTATACCACATACAACTAGAAAACACCATAGTTCATATGATATGAATTTATATATTATTATTAAAATATTATTTTATATGAAAAAGTATAGTATTGTCAATTTAATATATTATCATAATAATTTATTTAAAAAAAAAAACTTTAGAAAAAAGGATCTTAAATGTTTAATTTCAGGAGCCGAAGTCTTTTTTCTTTTTTTTAACCTAAAGCCCTGATTAATTGCTCATTGATCACTCATATTTAATAAAGTTTTGTTATTGTTAACTAAAACTAAATCATTTTCAGTAATTGAAATAAACAAAAACAAAATTGGATGAAAAAAATAAAATAAAAATGCAACAAAATAAAATGAAAATGAGAAATCCTCCCTCTGCAACAACTAGTAGAAAAGTTTAAGTACTAAAATTATTTAAACTGAAAAAAAAGAAAAGACATTTAAATAATAAAATGACAAAAGCACATAACACAATTACTAAACCTTCAACTATAATTAAAATGAAAACTGAAAATCTGACAATATAAAGCCAATTCAAACTATTAATACTATAATAGTATATAAATAATCAAAACAATAATAAAAAAAACCTTTTCCAATAATCATTATATTAGTTATCTTAATTCATTAATTACAACCCTCTATAGTTTCACAAAGGACGTTACTCACAACAGTAATCTCACTAATCACTTAGCTTGTCGTTTCACAGGTACTGCTTAGCCTGAAGGAGTTGAATAAGGCTAGTGGATTTTTACCAGTAGGTCAGCCAACTAGCACACACACCGGGTCATCTTCTGAGGGCCTGTGACACTTCACACACTGTACACAATACAGCTCCCACTGCGCAATGCCGAGCTGCCATGGAGATCTCCACGGCAACAGTTTAAGTCCTGGGTCTCGGGGGGCAATCATTCCCGGCACGCTCTCCGGCTGAATGAATGTGGCGCTGCAATATCATCTGACTCAATTGTCTGAGTAGGTCCCTTCTGCCTTACTGACTGATTCACTCAAACAGATCTGCTGAGGCGGCATGTTTTGTGATACACTAAACTGAATAAGATGACAATGATTTGAGATTCCAGCCCAGGCAGACATGTTTTCCAATGCCACAGCTGTCTCGGCCATAACCCACAGATAAAATACACTGTTTGCTTAAGACAACTGCAGCTTGTCCTTGGCTCTCCTCAATGGTCACGGCTATGACAACAAGCAGCTGCTCTCACACTTCAGACACAGAGGACCACAGGGGAGGCACGAGGCAGATCAAACAGATTTCACAAAATTCCCCAATCCACATATTTATGTGTTAAATACGTATGCCTAAGTGTAAATAGCATGTAATGAGTCATTTATTTTCACTGACTAAATGGAATGTGGAGCTTGTGCTTCCTTTCAGTCACTTACAGCAGTCATCTTCAGTTCAACCCGAAACCGACTGTTTCTTCAGACCTAGCGGCACCATATGGGTATTTTATCTTGCTCTAGATTGAGTGTTTACACGGATCTCCCCCAATCCAATCCAAATCTAATCATGAGCATTAGGATAGGTGGTTCTAAGTATAGGAGCTGCTAACACAAAATTTGAACAGGGAATTCTGTAAATGGAGTGTGTACTCAAAAGTATTTTGGGCACACACAAAAAAAAGTTATTATTTTTATATTTTCCATTTTCATTTTAATTTTTATATGTCTCAGGGTCACAGTATAGTTTTTATTAATTTTCATTAATTGACATTTTATTTAGTGCATACATCAACTGAAATCAAATGCAAATGAAAAATGTTGCCTTTGCATCTAGCTGAAATAAATTGATGGATAAACTAAAATGTTTATGGTTTTCGTTTTAGTTAACTAATAACCTTGATCAGAATAACGAAAATGAAAATACATCACTGAAATCAGTTTTTTTTACAAATGGAAAACTACAACCTAAAGCAGTGGTTCTCAACCTTTTTGATTTCAAGGCCCCCCGTCGTCCACGACAATATTTGAATGCCCCATGACTTTTCTAGTTAATCAAGATTTACTGGACAAGGATTATGTATTTCATCAAAAAAAAGATTTGTGTCTTTTTTGTGAAAATGTTTTTTGTTTTGTTTTTTTGTTTTTTTAAATCATCTCGACTTCTCCTTGGAAGTTTGCTGGCGTCCCCTAGTGGGCCCCGGGCTCCTGGTTGAGAACCACTGCCCTAAAATTATTTCAAGCCGGGCAATCCAGAGAATTGCATCACAAAAATGGCTGACTTTTAAATAGAACAAAGAGTGTATGAGGTTTGTGCCTTGGCATTGCACAACCCCAAAGTCAATCCCCCTGTCCTTTAGTCCTCCCTCCCACTGGGTGAAGTCCAGGTGCACGCCACATTCAGTGAATTTGAAAGGCTGGAGGATCAGATGAAAACAGTTTACATTAGGCTATACTGACATGCTAATCTCCCTATAACAGTCGAACATGTTCAAAGACTTCACTCCATCCTTTTTCCTTTTAAGCCCATCACAATCTAGTTTAATACATTAACACATATGGCACTGATGCAGAGGTTCAAAGAACTTCAGTATAGAAATAAAACCATGACGATTAATTTGCAACTATATGCAGGTAAATCATTCAGAGGGGTGAGGACAGATATATATTACACTCCTAACTAGCCAAACTTCTAGTTTGTCCTATGCTAAAGCGAAAGGCAAGTGCAAAGTCCCATTGTGACAACAATAACACTTAAACAACAATCCCAAAAAATATATATTTTACTAAATGGAGGCAGCACAAATTGGCAGTTAAACCTGCACTGCAGTCACACACAAGGGACTCCTGCCAGACATTATCACAACTGAGATTATGGTGGCGTAAGTGAGACTGCAGCCCATTCAGATCCCCTTTGATGTGTTGGGACAACAGAGCGTGGTGTCTGAACATTTGGCACCGACAATACAAAAGCTGCAGGAAGTGATCCTTGTAATATAAATTATGTAAAAAGTACACAGCCATGATTATACATACAGTACAACATAGCCTCCCTCCCCTTTGAGGACCCATTATATGCAAAATAACATATCTTTATGTGCAAAAAGAAAAAGATGCATCTTCAAAAGGATTTGATTAAAAATGTGGAATGAGGCTGATGCAGATGCAGATTAGCAATAAAACAGAGTAACAAACCAAATATGGTCTAACCATCTTCTTACATGGCTTTATTCATATTTATTGCGTGTATAATCATAATGCAATTGCATACAAATCATGTCAAATGCACAAAGACAGCTATTTTCCAGCCAGAAAATTCACAGATCAGAGAGATCACATCAGTCACCATCCCGAGCATCAAATTCAACATATTAAACGTATTGTCAGAATGACCAATTCCACAGCTGTCAGGTCCCATAACGACTGTCAGCCTCTTCCAAGGTCTCCTTAAATGTGACACGGATTGCAGCAGTTAGCTAACTGACAGTGTGCAAGCAGCCGGCTATTTGCTCTAAAACGATTTAATGACAGCATGTAACGTTAGCTTGAAAATAAGTCGTAAATTACAGGATCGCCCCTACGTGCAAGGCAAAGTGTGTAATCCCAACACTTACCAAAACAGATCCCACTATATTTAACTGGTAGCAATAACCTTCTATCGGCATACATGCACCATGATGACTTTCCATGCGTAGCTACTTCCGCATCCGGGTCGAGGAGCGCAACACTTTCCTGAATGAAAACAGGAGGGGGGGCCGATACACACACGCGCGCGTTTAAACAAGCTATACATTGCTAATACGAGATTTCGTTCAAGAACATTTTATAAACTTCACGATATAATAAGTTATTTTGGCCATCAAAAGTATTCAATGCAGGGCCATTTAAAATTCAGATCGTAGTAAAACCTCGCTCTCCTCTCTCCGGCTCAATGGTTTCGTCCCACTGAAGGTGACCTTCAGTTTATTCGTGTTATGCGCGCTGTTACAGAACATGTGCGTCAAGATCTCCTCACACACAGCTACACTTTACACTGATGATGATAATGAAAGTTACCTTGTAAATAACGAGTAAATCTCTAGCGTTCACGTTTAAGAGCTACACATAGTCGTGAGGCAGAGAGTAAACATGTCTTGTTGAACGTCTGTTATTCTATTGTCATTTACTTCGTATTATATTGCAATAGTCATTTTATGAGCATAAACTACTTTATTAGACAATTTCAATGAACCGTAGTACTGCTGAATGTAAATGGGACACATGAAATTACAATAAACACCTTTTTGTCACTTCTGTGTGTACTCATGCAAAAGACTATTGCCTGAGTAAACAGACACCTTAGATTAACCTTTGCAAAAGTTCACCATCCTACTAGCTTATATTAGTCTGGCCTCCCATTAAAATAGCACAAATCGGGGTTAATTAAACTTAATTGCTCAGCTTTAAAACATTTAATTGGACAGAAATTGTTCAACCACTAAAAGATAATTCAAACAATATTTAGCCAGTAATAACAAAAGACTGACACTGCAAGGACATTTTAAGTCAATTTTAGTTTGACAACCTGCCTTCTTACAGAAAATATAATATTGAGAACCAAGCTGTGAATAAGTTTATCTACACCAAGCAGCAAGATAAGATCTAAATCAAGAGCAGAACTTATTAAGACTTAAAAAGTAATGGCCTGCACAAGGTTGTGAGCACAATGAAAGCACCTACTTCCCCCATTCAGAAACACAATGGTGTTTATGGGTGTAAAGCAGACACCCCTGCGGGACTGTGCCAGTTTATGTCCTTTGATACCTATTTCCCTTTGACCTCTATCCAGTTCCAGTCAATCATACATCAGATCTCAACACTGATTTACCCAAAAGTGACTTGTGTTAAAATACGACAAGATCAGTGAGAGCTCAGTGATGTCTGCCTTTGTGGCTGCATGCTACAGTGCAAACTGCTTTAAAGCTCACATACCGCAAGCACATGGATCCTTCAAGGCTGTCTCCTTACTGCTGTCTTTGCTGTTTGCTGTCTCGCCTTCCCGGGCAAGATCAACGGGAACTGATGCTGGGATGTCATCCGTCTTGCTAACCATGATTCGTTTCCCAGAATGCTAGTTTGGTTTCAGAGTTAGCAACAGATGTCCGTTGCTGAAAGCTGTGATGAGGGTCTGCTGAATGGCCTTCCGTCAGACGGAATGGCTAGTTACATCCAGAGATATTACAAAAACAACTTGACTCGAGAAGGGCAGTTCTCAACTCAGCCTGGCTGTCACACGTGGTTTCTCCTCCTCTTGACCTGCTTGCCTTTGTATTTGTCCCACCCACCAAACACACGGCTACGGCAACCCTATAGCTCCATTTTGAGAAGCGCGTTTTACCGCCTCAGTTTATGTTGGGTAAACCATAGATATATATATAAACACTAGATACCTCGTACGCGCTGTTGGCCAATGGAGGTCGAAAATTATTTAACGTAATTTTTACGTAATTTTTACGCATTGTGGTTTAAAATATGGTTTAATATTTATATGTATCTTACGTAACAATATATCATTACGTAACATATATAATGTTACGTAATGTAATGTAGGCTATAACACAATATATACATTTCCAGTATTGTAAACCCAATCCTTTTGTTTTATCTTTTGGATGTCTTGTTAGTTATAGTTGTAAATGTTTTATGTTATGTTTAATGTCTAATAAAAAATATAGGCCTATTTAATGGAATACAAAAGTGCATTTCTTAAGACTTGACATGGAGACTTTTCTTTTATTGTATGCACTCAAATATTTTTTGGGAATATGTTATTAGTTAGAAATAAAGGTCTCATCACTGCCTACTTTTTAGAAACCATATTGTATTTGGAATGTTGACAAAATACAGAATTTCCTCAGTAATGTAGTGTTTATTCTGTCATTTTTATTTATAAACGTAAGTGTATGAACTGAAGACAAAACATAATTTCTCTGTATTTTGTTTGTAACTATTTTCCATCATATAAATTATATCAAGAGTAAAAAGGCCTGCAAATTTGCTGGCATAAAATGATAAGAGACTTTAATTTATTGGAAGATGTATGAAAAGGCTGCTCTTATATTATTGGTGCATTGATTCATTATTTATTTATTTAGTTGTATGTATGTATAAATTCCATTATAAATGTATTTTTTGTTCCATCACACACACACACACACACACAGATCGACAGACAGACAGACAGACAGATAGATAGATAGATAGATAGATAGATAGATAGATAGATAGATAGATATATTATTGATTAGTTTTACTAATAAGGGTCTTTATTGTAATCTCATGTGTCCCATTTTGCTTTGTTTGCCGCCATTATTCAGACATTTAGGAAATGTCCTGTCTGGGGAAAAAAGTTTGCACCTTTTAATTAAAAGTGTTAAAAATACTAAAACATCTGTTTAAAAACGGTTTTAAAAAACACAAATATTTCCAGTATATTTTATTTGTAACATTTATGCTATTAAGATTTAAGGGTTAAGGAAATTAAAAACATCTGCAACAATACAATTGTCATTCTCTAAAGGTGACATTTCTAACCAAGGTTGCAGTTAACACAGTCATTTAATAAACCCATTTAATCATATGTAAACAGTGGATTATTTATTGCGACATATTGTCAGACGACAAGTTGCACAATGTTGGGTCGTAAGAGATTTGAAGTACTGTGTGTACATTTCAAAACTTTCCAAATGTTTGTGAAACAGCACACTGATGCTATATACTATTGGCCAAACATGCAAATACAGTGTGTGAACATTGCTGCATAATAATCACTTCTTTCCCTGTCATATACCTGTCATTCTAAAAACAGGACAAACGAAAAAGGAAGTTTTCAAAACCTTTTTCATATAACAGTCAGACTGTTAAAGGGAAGACTTTATCCCACACTTAAGGATAGAAAAAATCCAAATAAAATCACCATTAAACCCTCGGTAAGCACAATGTTAACCGCATGGAAATGGGGACAACAAAATAACATAAGAACAATCAGATATTGCATTTACTGTATCTATGCATTATTGTTTCCAATTTAACACAATTTTCAAATATGTATGCTGTAAATATGATTATATAGAAGTCATCATGTGCGGCAGTATTGCTTCTCTTAACATCACAATGGTATTATAAAGAGCAAAAAAATTAATTAGACAAAATAATCACTTCATAATCATCAATTTGTTTCCAAGATGAAACATTAAATGAAAAGCAAAAAAAATATTTAATTAACTAATGTGATTATATCATGTATCACACAGTCTAAATCAACCTAATGTCCTAAATCGTTCCTATGTCTGCACTGATACAATACAAAAACTGGTTATGGGCCTTTTAAATAGTCAGGCATATCTGCGTATACATTTACAAAATAAGGTTTCAGACCCTGAGTGAAGCAAATATCACTTTGTTAGGGCTGTGTCAAATTAGACACAATTTTAAGCTGAAAGGAAAACATTTTATGCATTCAGTTACAATCCCTATTCAGACTGCTTTTCATATTTGGATTTTTAACAAACTTATATTCAACATTACAAGCAAAATGACCATTCTGATCTAATAAAGCAAAGAGAAATATCACATATACAATTGTAAATATCTTTAGAAAAGCTCAGTTTGCAAATAGGTGGTACTAAACCACCTTTACTGTCATGTTTCTGCAGAATTAAAGTCTTAATTCCGGGCTGTGACACTACGGTAGCCTACTCATTAGACCCCATTATTATTACAATTATTAGTGTCTGTTAATTGTCAAGAAAAGTAATGTTGTCTGTCACTCCCATTCAATCCATTTCCATGGACTAACCCTCTCTCAGTTATGCATCCAAGTGCAGGAGTTACCACACCACTTCTAATCTTGTACTTCTAATCTTATGAATTTACAAGCTTTTGTGTGATACAAACAGTTAATATGTTTGTTTAATACGTATCACATATTAATCGTCATATCACCAAAGCTCGGTATATGCACATACACCTGACCTCACAGAATTATAAAACCGGATTGCGATTCGAATGAAACGTCTGCAATATCTGCAACATCCCACTAAAATATTACAGCATAAGCAGCAGCATTAAACCAATCAGTCCTTTGGGCATCACTGGGTCATTTAATGATGCCAGAACAATGGCGCGCTGACCCTTGACCCCACTCTCTTCTAATCAACAAGCCCACGCATAAACACACCATATACCAGATAAAGCACTTAAGCAAATGATTCAGGCTGTACAGCCTATCATTCACACGGGATTTCTCTCACTGAACATGTATGTATCCCCATATAGCGTCAGGAAGGATGAGAGAGTGCACTTGTGGTGACACCAGACAACCTGATCATTCAGAAATATCTGCGCTGAGGCATTCCACAACAAGGGAATAGATAAAAACCAGTTGAACAAAGACTCAGCAGCAGTAACCGGTTCACAAGGACACGTTTCGCACATCATGCGTCTGCAGTGAATAAACAGCAGGGTCATGCTTTCACACTGACAGTGCTTCGGTAGCTCTATACAGAAAAAGTGGTTTATGGGTTACTACATTGCATATGTCTTATCTAATAAAAACTTTCGATTGTGCAATTGAGAATTATTCCTTTAAACTAGGAGGGGATGGCATTTAAATAGTATTTAAATGTATTCAAACACCTTTGTGTAACAATGCTATCCATTAAATAGTATTTTTATCCATTCCAAACAGCAATATAAAATGTTTTGTGCTGTGCGACCCCCTTACATCTGGCATGAACATTTTGTTTCCAGATATTAAAGGTGCTCTAAGCGATCTTGGGTGACGTCACTTCTTCTTGACGTTCGAAGTTGACAAACAAAACGGAGGCTAGCACGACCCTCCCTCCTCCTCATCCCGTCTCCTCCTCCGGAGTTCTCGAATGCTTTTCCGGTGTAAATTTGGGACTTCGCGCGTTCCTTCTTCTTTTCCCTATTCTTTGTTATTTGTTCACCGGAACGTCGTCTCTTTGGTCGTGTGTCGGCCATATCAAAATTCAAGAGAATATAATTCTAGGTCTAGGACATCTCTCCTCTAGCTAACTTCCCACTGCATGCTTCTCTCTCCTCCACTCCCCACACCCCCCTTCATGTGCACGCGCACTAACCCCCCAACCCCCACCCCAAATCTTTCTTGTCGTGTATTGGCTGGAACACTGTTTGTTATGTTTCGTGGTCCAGGCTGGGCCAGTTTGTTTTTGTTGCCGTTTGTGGAGCCTGGGCTGTCTACAGAGACCGCGTTTTTTACAGTGTGTTCAGGGGACAGGCAGCTAGCGGATAGTGAGGAGATGTTTGCTGTATGTGACAAAAAATGTTTCAGCCTAAAAAACGTGTGACATCGCTTAGAGCACCTTTAACTGAATTGCGTTTACACCTTCATTCAAATGCGTCTCCAGTGTGATCAAATTTCAGATCACACTTACATGCGCAAAATGCAAATCGCCCCATTATTTTTTAGATAATAGAGTGCATTAACTACAATTTTTCTTTCAGCTATAGAATTTTAAAAACATTGATGGATGTCATGGATGGATGATCGCATGTGCGTTTGCACTTAAATAGAATTAGGCTGAATTCAGAACCGCATACTACTCTTACTATTTCTGCCATAGAAAGATATGGTAAAAGTAGTATGTGTTATTTGTATATGTATGTTATATATATAGGTTCCGAATTCAGCGATAGAATCAATCCCAGACCAGCTCAAAATGTGTTTTTTTTCACAGTCAGTGATCACAGGTAATTCAATCCTGATGTGAACACAGAGGATAATATATTATGAAGTGTAACGCTGCGTACGCAAGACTACATGATTTTATTCCCGGTTTTCCAGTCGCCAACAGTAAATTTTAATCGCTGACGAAATCGGAGGCAAATAGGCAAATAGAGTGACGATGGCTATATGCGTGAATTTTCAAATAGGCTACGTGATCTTGAGAGATGTGCCGATGCGTCGTAGATTACCTATATTTATTAAGCAGGTTAATGACATCATGAAATGAAAATTCACCTTTTTATTTTGTAAATGCATGTTATAAATGTCTATTTGTCCATATTGTGACTGATTCATCTATGTAAATGATTATTATTAGCCTATTTTATTTATGTAGTGTGAAATATAATAGCAATATAATGTGTGGGTGGCATAAATGTCAGTGTGAATGCTGTAACCTCTTAATATTGCAAGCGGAAAAACTACACGCCGCAGATGCAGGATGCATGAAACGGTATTGAGGACCTTGGGTCATTTTTGATTACAAAAATGCTTTACAGCAACATAAACATCAATTTTGGTTTAACAAGAGCGTAAGCAAGAATCTCTCCTCTGTCTATTCATCACCGCATGTGCAAACTGTGTAAAAAAAAAAAACTAGTCGTATTGCAAATATAAACAATTCTGTCACTGTCATAATGCAAAAGAGCTCAAGGTGCAATTCAGGGGGAAATATCATAAAAACGAGTAGGTTGTTGAGGTGAACTGTAAAAGAAACGCTCATTCAGCGTTGTTCTCTGTAGTGGATGCCGTGGTTGCAGTGGCTTTAGCTACTGTTGTTGCCAGTCTGCTCACTGAAGCTCCCTGATCGAGCTCCTCCGCCTCCTCCCCGTCTGCCTCCTGCAGGGCGAGTCTGTGTGGTGGACGGGGCCGGGATCTGTGTCTGTATGGGTATAGGAAGAGGGCGGGGTCAGGCATGGCCATGGGCTCCTCCGGGCCCGTCACCCTCTCGCGTGGCACGCACTCCCTGGCACGCTCGATGTGGAGGTGTGAGGAGGGCCGGCTCGAGCTCCGCCGTTTGGGTTTGATCACTGCTGGGCTGCTAGCGCTGGCCTGAGATGAAGGGTGGACGGGGGGCTTGTCCGTGCCGAGCTGGGCCGGCCTCCTTCGCTGCTGCTGCCTCTGCTGCGAGAGTTTCTGCTTTGCTGAATGCAGCTGGAAGGACAGGTATGCAGCCGCCTCTGTCTGCTGCTGCAGCTCGGTGTTGAGCACAGTGGTCCTGTGGCTGCGGTGTTTTAACTCCTCCAGGAAACGCCGCTCCTTCTCCTTCAGACTGGCACGGAGAGCGCCCACCAGCACTGACTTCTGGCTCAGCTCCCATCTCAGATCACTCTGAACCTCCTGCTGATCCTGCAGATGCTCCTCCACCTCCAGACAATGGGCTTCCAGTTGCTTCTCTTCCTCCTGCACATCTGGAACACATATAGAACAGAAACTTTTATTGTAAAAACCCGATTCAGTGGTTCTGTGAACCAAGTTTAAAGGGGTGGTATAATACCCTTTTCAGAAGATGTTTAATAAGTCTCTGATGTCCCCAGAGTGTGTATGTGAAGTTTTAGCTCAAAATACTCCACAGATATTTTTATATAGCATGTTAAAATTGTCACTTTTTGAGGGTGAGCGAAAACGCACTGTTTTTGTGTCTGTCCCTTTAAATGTAAATGAGCTGCTGCTCCCGGCACAGACAGAGGGCGGAGCTTCAAGAGCTCGTGTCATTTTACCTCACACAGACTTGCACTGAAAATGTCAATGTTTATGTTCAAACCGGAGTCAGAAAATAATGGAGAGACTCAAGAAGAAGTGACAACATGTAGAAACAACAGGACATTTCTGAATGGTTATAGATGAATTTATGTAGCTTATGTGTAGTTATTTTCTTGTCACTGATTAGCATATTCTGTCATGATAATCTATAAATCGCGTTCTGGGGGCAGGATTTATATCAATTTTAGGGTTGGTGATGTCACTAACCCGGGAGGAATGTCATGTAGTCCGTACCAGCCGTTTGTAGTTGTCCTTAAAGGAATACTCCACTTTTTTTGGAAATAGGCTCATTTTACAACACCCCCAGAGTTAAACAGTTGAGTTTTACCGTTTTCGAATCCATTCAGCCGAACTCCGGGTCTGGCGGTACCACTTTTAGCATAGCTTAGCATAGATAATTGAATCGGACAAGACCATTAGCATCTCTCTCAAAAAAATGACCAAAGAGTTTAGATATTTTTCCTATTTAAAACTTGACTCTTCTGTAGTTACATTGTGTACTAAGACTGACGGAAAATGTAAAGTTGCGATTTTCTAGGCTGATATGGCTAGGAACTATACTCTCATTCCTGCCTAATAATCAAGAAACTTTGCTGCCATACCATGAGTGCAGCAGGCGTAATGATATGACGCAGCGCCTGAAAATAGGTCTAATAGGTTAGACAAACTTAGTCCCGGTCACGTTGGAAGTTAGCAAGCTGGGGACTATTTTCAGGCGCTGCGTCATATCATTACGCCTGCCTGACTCATGGTATGGCAGCAAAGTTTCTTGATTATTAGGCAGGAATGAGAGTATAGTTCCTAGCCACATCAGCCTAGAAAATCGCAACTTTTCATTTTCCGTCGGTCTTAGTACACGATGTAACTACAGAAGAGTCAAGTTTTAAATAGGAAAAATATCGAAACTCTTTGGTCATTTTTTTGAGAGAGATGCTAATGGTCTTGTCCGATTCATTGATCTATGCTAAGCTATGCTAAAAGTGGTACCACCAGACTAGGAGTTCGGCTGAATGGATTCGAAAACGGTAAAACTCAACTGTTTAACTCTTGGGGAGTTGTAAAATGAGCCTATTTCCCAAAAAAGTGGAGTATCCCTTTAAAAAACGATTTCTATAAAAGCAAATATCTTCCTTTGCTTTGAACTTTGAGCATTGTAACTTTACAGATGTTGTTTATGCTTAAACAGCAACATTACACACTAACTAAAGTTAAAAAAGTGAAATCATAATCAACCACCCCTTTAAGCACAGTGTGAATTATCCCACGAATTTCAGGAAAATTTCTAAAGGTTATTTTCATGGGATTGTCAGAAGTTTGTCTTGCACAACTTAAACTGTCTTTAGACGCTCCAAGCAAAATTAGTCAGCATCAACTGACAATCTTAAAAACGTTTAGCATAAAATAAGAAAATTAAAATAACATCATTAATTTGAAATAAAAATTACATTACTTTTACATACGGTAAGCACATTACATAAATTACTTTTTTTTAACATCATCAATGTCACTTTTGATCAATTTAATGCATCCTTGCTGAATAAAAATAATAATATATGTTTTTAAAAAAATCTTACTGACCCCAAACTTTTGATTGGTAGTGCATAATATGAGTAATTAAAATGTTTGGTGGTATATATATATATATATATATATATATATATATATATATGGCCGGTTTCACAGACTAGGCTTAAGCTAGTCCCAGACTAAAATGCATGTTTGTGCTGTTTTAACTGAAAGCAACTTGCACTGATATTTCTTAAAATATTTCAGCCATTGTTTTGCTTTAAGATGCACAACAGTTTTTTCTAAGGCATGTTTATAAAAGCAACTTAAATGCCCCAACTGAACTAAAACCTAATCCTGGCTTAATCTAAGCCCTGTCTGTGAAACCGAACCGTACTTTTGAAAAGTCCAACTTTTTGTTTGGTGGGTTCAAGCCTTAAATAGAGGATCAAAACCCCCTGTAATTCATACGTCTTAGAGTTTCACATTTTACATGCAGAAGCTTCATCACACACTTCTGCTGCTGAAATGAGTGTATGATCTCATGTATGATCCACCTTGTGATATGAAACAGACATGTCTAATATGAACAAGCCCCTGCGTTTAAAATCAGATTTTAGCCGTAAAAGCGAATTTGTAACTAATCTGAGATCTAAAAGGTAAGTGGATGTGGTTGAGGAAAGCAGACAAAGAGCTCTTCTGTGCCCAAGGATTACAGACTCGCTGAGTAAATCCAAATCAACTAATCTCAACTCTGGTCTGGCTACTGGCAGCGTTGCCATCTGTTCAAGGTTATCAGACACATTAAATGTCTAGGACAAGACCTCCCAGAGCATGCTTGACTACTGTGCCCACAAAGCAGAGAGCAAATATGAAGTAAATTGCTTGCACACAAAAGAAAATGACATAATTTGAAACTATTTTATTGGCAGAAATGACAAATTATAAATCTATATGGTCAATGGTCAAACTGCAAGGAGAATTCATTGGCATCTTCATCTTCATATTTTCCTAAATATTCAAATAAATTCAAATTAAATTCTGCAATTACACCAACAATACTTCATGGAAATGTGACATGCTATCACTGTTTGTTTTGTGTTCTGCTTTAGATTATTTGCATCTTGTATTATTTCTCATTTTTAAGTCGCTTTAGAAAAAAAAAAGCATCTACTAAATAAATAAATGTATATTGCACTATTACCAAATCTTAAATCACTCTTACATGACTAAAGATGACATATAATTTACAGTATATAGTGTCAGATATGAGTAGGAAAATGTGCCGAATTAGACAGAAGCATGGAAGAGCAGCTGGCGTATGGCATGTCATTTATTACAATCAAACAAATGAAGGATAAAAACATGTATTTTCCAGTCTTTACGCTTACATTAATGTAATGTGTTTCAGATGAATTACAGGCTAAGTAGATTGAAAATGAATTCTGTAATCGGTGTCCTTCAAATGATCCACACAAACTTAATGACCTCGTGCTGAGTTCAACATCTTTCTATAATTTCTGTCTCTCGTGCTCTCCTTTATTTTACTGCAACTAGCACAGTTCTGTCTCTCAATTTGTCCAGATTGTCCCGATTTCACAGTCAGCCTCACCCCATGCGTCCAGACTGAGATGAGCTCATGGTGTGAATATAGAAAATGCTGTGTTATCTGATCCTTAAATCTGATCTCTCTACTGTTCCTCAATGAGTTCACTCTTTGCTGCCTCTGACCCTTTTAATAGAATAGGTAATGAAACTGAGATGTCGACAACCATCAGTTGACAAAGACATTAGCGCAGATAAGAAGTAATGGACAAAAAAAAAGAAGATAAGTATTGTTCATTTAATACTCACATTGCGCCAGCAATATGCTTGTAAATTAGAAAATCATTTTCACTATCAATCAGTGTTTGGTTCCTCTGGGGCTTCTTAGAAGAATAAACTAACACATCCAAAATATCCTGATGTGTCTCAGATAAATAATCTTTCAAGCAAAGAAGTATTACACATGCTTCGGGAGTCATGACGTGGCATCAGTTAACACACCCTATATCATTTTTTGATGCACTGCACAGTTACCTCAGCAATTTATTTGCCGCATCCATGGGAAATGTTCTGTTCTTGGGTGTAATAACGAACACAGCAGTCATTTTGATGTTCCTAAATCCGAACCGCTGAAGACGCAGTGGCTGAGTTTGTTTTCGAAGGGAATATTCCCCACGATCAACGTCAATGCTTTCATGTTTGCGCGAATCATTTCACACACCAGACTGCTTTACAAACGAGGCTCAGTATAAAGCTGGTTTTGCTAAGAAGCTGCTCCTGAAAAAAGGATCGGCACCAACTATTCGTGTTCCTGCTGCACCTCCAGAAGAAGAAGTGAATGTAACGTTTTATTAACCTTTATATTAATATTTATATTCATCTTTGCAAATCGCTTGCTGCACGCTTCACGATGAATGCGTCTAAGGTTTACACTCAGGGTACATTACGGCATGTTTTCTATGTACAACGTTCTCAATATAATTCATAATCCCAAGTTTATAATGAACAACGTGTTATGGTTATTGTGTTATTGTGTTACGCACAGAACAGAGGGGCGGGGTGAGCAACGCTCATTATCATTTAAAGACACATGCACTTAAACGGCGTGCTGAAAACAGAGCTGTTTTTGACCAGGTAAAATGAGTGTTTTCTTACAATACTAATGAGAATTTTTAATTAAAGTATATTACAAACTTTTAATTTAGACCCTAAAGAATCATATTAGCTTGTACAAAAATGGCATTATATGACCCCTTTAATATCTTTAAAAAAACTGTTACTGTCCCCAAACCTTTGGATGGTATAGTGTGTTATGTTCACATTGTGGTATTTGAATTAGATAACTGATTACATGTTTACTAAATTATTTGTAATTTCTACAAATACATTTTGAAACCTCTGATTATAATTTAGAAATCTCTTTTTTTCTCTCCTATACTCAGCTTTCTGGTGCTATTCCTCTCTGTCTCCTTGCCCGACTTTGTCTCAGCAAAATAAGCATGCAGTAATTGGACACCCCCACTGGGACTGTGCAGCAAAAGCAGAGGAAGATGCAGGCAGGATCAATTTGTGGGTGGATGAGGCTGCGTCGGGCTGGAGGAGAGAGGGATGACCTGCAGTATGAAGAGGAGTCTTCTGCTTAACAGTGATGCCTCTTGATGTGAAATTGACAAGTGTTTTAGATCGATTATTATTACAATTCCGCCAATTCCATGAAATCGTGGAAGTGTTGAGTGCATCATTTTATTTATTATCAGTCAATATGATGCTTTCATGCTGGCTAAAGTCTTTCAAATGTGATCTAATAATAACAGATACCAAAAGATATATGCAGATACTAGATGCTGTTGTATTGAATAGACCTACTACTGTTGTTGTTGTTGCTTTGTACAACTGAACACCTGTGCTAAAAATACATAAGTAACTCTGCTCACAAATAAATGAAACAACTTTTTTTTTTGGAAGGCAACCGGGCTCACCTGCTACGCTCCTGCCTGGAGGCTTCATGTTGAGTTCTTGTGTGAGTTCTGCAAGTAACAAACAGATGCACTGTTAATTCTGAGCTATTTTTTTTTTAAACTGACACATTCCAGAATCATTATAAATCATGCCATAAGTCTTGCATGATCCATAATCCAATTAATTGTTATTAGATAAAATGTCCCGTCCTACATTTTACATTTCATTTGCCATATATTATGGAAGTAAAAGCAATAAGTAGTAAAATAAAGCAACAATAAAGCTCAGTTTATTTATTAAATCATTATAGACTCATGTACAAACACTGATCAAAAGTGAGATCAGTAAGATTTTATTCAGCAAGGATTAAATTGATCTAAATTGACAGTAAAGACATTTATAATGATTTCAAATAAATGCTGTTGTTTTGAAATTCCTATTCATCAAAGAATCCTGACAAAAATGTACCGTGGTTTGCACATAAACAATTAAAATTACTGATGCTGCTTTCAACATTGTTTTCAATGTTGATGATAAGAAATTAGAGGTGTAACGATACCCTAATTTCACGATTCGATACATATCACGATACTGAACTCACGATACGATATTATTGCGATACTCCAAGACATATAATAAAAGGTTAAGAAAAAATGTACTGTTGATTAAATGCTAAATTTGATATGATATTGTGGGTGTAAATGAATAGGCTTGGACAATGGTGACACCAGAATAAATATATTCATGATTCTGAAGCTGAAAATACAGAATTATTTTAGACGAATATGCTTGCACTCTGTCACTGGCTAGATATATTTAAAATAATGTAGGCCACTTTTTACAGGTAACATAAGACTTATAACATAAGCATTATCAGGACCCACTGATATTCCCCCATTATTATACATTATATTCAACATAATATATTGTAGTTTAATGTAGTACAATTTTTTTCTCACAGGGTAATTTTTATTTTGGGTTAACTATCCACGATACATATTGTTGCATTTTTGTATTGCGATATATTGTGACACGATATATTGTTACACCCCTATAAGAAATATTTCAGCATATTAGAATGATTTCTGGAGTATCATGTGACTGTCACGGGTGGTTGATGGCAGACAGATGGGGAAGACGTATACGATTCAATTCAAAAGGTTTATTCTATAAAGATCTAACAGGAAGGCAAACGGATAGCAACACACACTGAACATAGACAATACCGGCGGACACTGAACTGAAACAGAACTGAACATATATACGGGTGTTAATGATGGTGACTGATGAGTGCACAGCTGAACGTGATTAGTGTCAGTGACAACAAATGAGTGATGACAAAACAACGAGTCCAGACTAACAGGAGTACACTGAAGACTGGAGTAATGGCTTCTGAAAATTAATTTAAAAATAGTTTTATTTCCACAAAAATGTTAAGCAGCACTGTTGCTGATTTCAACATTGTTTCAATGTTGATAATAATAAGAAATGTTTCAGCATATTAGAATGATTTCTGGACTGTCATGTGATATTGAAGACTGGAGTAATGGCTAATTTTAAAATAGTTTTATTTCACAAAATTACAGTTTTCACTGAATTTTTACCAAATAAATGCTGCCTTGGTGAGCATAAGACACTTCTTTGAAAACATAAAAAAAAATCTTACCCCACACTTTTTAATGGTAAGTTACATCAAAGGGTATCAAAAGAAAAAACTGATTTCCTGTGGTTATGAATTAGAATGACTGGTTAGAAGAGCAGAAAAGCAAAGAGATGAATATGCAATGTGCTGCTTTTTCTGCCCTAGCTGGCTCAGCACATTTACAGCAATGTTCAGGTAGAAAGGCCGTGTACTATATTACTGAGAGGGAAAACACAAGCCCTGCAATGACAGGAAGCTATTGACCTGTGGTTCTCTCTGTGGAGCTTGTGCCATCAAAGAGAGCAACGTAACCCTGCTCTTCTCTGCAGAGGACCCTGGCATTATGCATTCAGGGCATTGTCTATGCAATTAGATTGTGTGCCAACATTATTTTTTGGAACAACATCCAATTAGGTGTGACTTATGACAAATGAAATGTGGCTCAATTCAATTATGCATGTTATTTAATGTATGTAAACTTAAATTAAAATGCAGGAGACTGTACAGAGGGAATGGTCTTGACACACACCTGTGCAGCGTTTCTGGAGGGACAGGATCTCCAGGTGTAGTCCGTGCAGCAGAGACAGCTGTTCCTGTCTAAGGAAGACGATGCTCCTCTCCACACTCTCCACCTGCCGCTCCAGTGAGACCACCGGTGATCCCTTTACCGTACAAAACACAGGGATATTTATTTACAGTATATAATGGTACGTTCCAGTCCTCTAATCTAAACTCCCAGCGTTCCAAGAGTACTGACATTTAGTATAGTAGTAAACTGGGACTTTCCACTGTCTTTTCTCTCACCCTATAATGCTCTCATCAGTGAGGAAACAAAAGTGGCGCAGGGATGACATATTTTTGTAGGCCAAAACCAGGAAACGAGTTAGCATTTTAGCACTTCCGGTTCCATCGTCTTGAACTCAAGGGGTGTTTCTCAAATGGAAAGCTGCATCCTTCCGAGACTGTGTCCTTCCTAGTTCTGAGGCTTGTAGGCTGGAGTCCTCCTCAGCAATTAAACACTAGAATGAGACAGTCTAGTAAGAGCGCGTGACTACGTCACTCACGCCCCCATGGGCACGGGCCGGCACACTACTATTAAAACCTAAAATTGGATAAATGCTTTGTATTACAAATCTTTATATTAACTGGCTTTCTATTAATGCAATACAGTGCATGACAGCCGTCTGCGGTCTCCCAGTGGCTTACATTATTGGCGGTTTAGTGTTAGTGATTCATTTACAGCAAAACAAATGATAACATCTATGCTTTCATGTCTAAAAACATTATTTTTGACTTACATTTCAAAATAAACTCAGACAAGCTCAGTACCGACCTGTTTTCTGTCCGTTTATTTTCGTGAATTTAAATGTGAGCAAAGGATTGTGGGTGATTGAGATGGCCTTCATCAATGGTTGATGATGTGGCAGTTGAGATGTGCAGCTTTCATTGGATGCAGCCTTCCGTTTTTAGTGTTTTGTTTATTGGACTTTTAGTTTGTATTTTACCCTGTGTCAGTTCCTGTTTCTTGTCCTGTGTGCCATTTTTTTTACAGTCCTTTGTAGTTTTTCTAGTTGATTAGTTCTGTGATGATTGCCCAGGTGTGTTTCCTCTAGTATTTATTCCCCAGTGTTTCTTGTATTTCTTGTTCAGTCTTGTCCTTGCATGGATGTTTTGTTGGGGTGCTCATTCCGTTTCCGGTGTTTGTTTTGTTATTTAAATTCTGTTAAATAAAATATGCATTTGGATCCAGCTCTCCTTTGTTTTTGAGTTTTGAGGGTGGTGAACACAAGCTCAAGATATTTTCACTTTATATTCGACGACACATAATACATAAGGCGTAATTGCTCGGTACGGAATAAAACGCTCTTGTGTGTTGGACTAATTTCTTACTGATTTCCCACGCCTCCGTTGCTAATTCCAAAACATAATTTTAGAGCTAGTAACTGAGGCCATTGATAGCAGACTAATGCAGTTATAGAGAAAGATTAAGCGTATTACCTGAGTCTGTGTGTCTCTTAACAGTGTTCGGCAGCAGTGTCTCTACTAATAGCGAAACTCTCGCTAATCGGCTTCATGAACAGCGCCATTATTACCTCTCTCTTGAGAAATGTCATGAAGCTTTTAATTTGCTGAACTATTTTACTGATAAAATCGTCAGAGCAGCGCTGACAACATGCTTCTGTTCTGTGAGAGTGTGTGTCCGTACTGTATGTGTGTGCGCGTTTGAGTGGAGAGAGAGCGGGAGAAAGATAGTATGTGCTTTCCATACATAATAAAATGTAATTTTGTCTCAAAAACATGGAAATAATTTGACATTTTTATCCTATAGTTTAACTTACTTGCTTGGTTTTGCTGTTGTAGGTTGTAATGACCTTTGAAATAACTGTAATCATTTGGCGAAGTGATATGGAACTGTAATGCGGTCAAGACCTGCCTGGAACTACTTTAGCCGTGCGCACAACTCAGAACGTTCATCAACCAATCATATTCAAGCATTAATTATCAGCCCCATTGTATAAATCAGTAATATACTCTTGTTTACTTGTCTTGTAAATGAGGTTGCTAAAAGTGGCTAAGAGGGACTACAGAGGTTGTCGGGGACATTAAACGTCATCATTCGAACAGGTAAACTCATCTTTTTACCAGTCCACTTTCACTGCACCGTTGTGTTCATAATAGTGCTCTTGCAAACTATTATAACTCTAACTTTCAGGGAAAATATTTATAAGCAAAGACTGAAAGAGTTGTCGGAAGTAAAGTGATGGTGGCGTCGAAGTCATAAGACCATGGTATAGTTTGTTTATAGCCAACAATTAGCTTTTGAATTCTGAAGATTGTTGTTGTGTTCATTTGTGAAGATTATCATGATAAACAAAATGCGGAAGAATCATACGCTTTTATTACACTCACAGACCTTACTTTCTGCAATAATCCAAAAAGCCAATGGAAAAATTGTTGAAAGGAACCAGGGTAATGCTAATTTCCTACAAAAATATAGGCTACATCATCCCTGCACCACTCTATTGAAACCCTGGATTACAGAACATTTTGAAAATATTTTGTGTTGATATTCACTACAACATATGAGAAAAGAATGTTGTCCCAGGCCCCGTAATAAGAAGTCTAGCATACTCTCTGTGCACCCATATTTGGTCCCGGGCCCCATGAATTTACATACACTAGGGTCAGAATCTCAGAAATGAATTAAGACTTGGTGCAAAATTTTACGAAAATACCCATGAAATTCAAAATGTGGTAGCCTACAAAATTCTGCAATATCTGATATTTATCCTAATGATTTATTTTACAGTATTTTACATCAAAGGTAATGGTTAGAAAAAGGCCCTTAAAAGATAAACAATAATGACTGAATAACTGAATTTCGGAATAGTTCTGATCTACCGGCTGACCTGACCCTTAAATGGTTGGTGTGACCTAATGTAGCCTAGGTCGACTCATTCATAATATTTTTGACTTGAATGATACCAATTTTATTGATACCATGCACATTTTAAAAATAGAGTGCATTTTAAGAGCACATAAGCACAGATTAACAAAATATTTTAACAAATAGGCCTAATATTAGGCTACTATAGTATAATATCACTGACAAAAGATATTACATTTTTATTAATTTACTTGATAATTTGAACATTTTGTTTTAGCGTAATCTTCGTGTGACACATGATGTCAAATAAAACTTCTGAGGGTTATTCTGCATAAACACCCAGCGAGGTTATTAGAAACATTTAATGTCGACTGCTCGCAGTCGCAGATCCCTTAATACAACTAGGCTACATCGTAAAACATAAATGTCAATCAGCTAAATAGTCATTCTTTCTCCTATAGGCTACACAACAATAAAAGCCTTAGGCTTAGATAACACTGCTGCGCATAATATTATACAGCACTCACCGTGTTTTCCATATTAGTATTCAAAAGATGAGGCGTTATAATGAAGAGGATGAACGTGCTCCTTCACTTCCACATCTCTGCCCTTCAACGAACCGACCCATGAACATACAGGATGACGACATCTTTAAAGAAGATCAATACACATCTCAATGGGAGAATAAAACACGGATCTGCCACGGAGTAACGGCAGAGGTTTCGCGAGAACGACGAGATTTCAATCCTTCACAATCTTGGCGAAAGTACAATTGCTTTATCCGACAATGTCACGATCGATTAAAGTGATACCGGCGTTTAGCTGGCACAAGCGTGTTCGTCTGTCCTGCATCTACTGAACAGCATCATCATCATCATCATAGCGATGATGACAGACAGCAGGAAGAAGAGGCTCCTTCAGTACCAGGGCAATGATGCAACTGATGAAGGAAACATAACGATGCTCTGAGGAAACTCCACTGCAGATCCGATCATCTCACGCGCGCATCTACTAACTATACATTAAGCCAAGGCGCATTATGTATTAAAAATATCTAAACTAATGTTTCATTTAGCACAGCTGAATTATACAACAGTTACTTTCAGTCCAAGAATTTGATTGGCCGAGCGGCGTTTCAAGAGCACTAATTAGCATAGCAAATGGGACGTTTCGCAGTTTGAATCACTCGAGACCAGAGACAGATTATTTGGCTATTGCCATTTTATTTTTTGTTTATTCATATTTTATTATTTGCATTGTTAATTTATTATTTGTATTGTTTATTGTTACAGAGTATTTGTGGCTCCCCCTGCCAAGCAGAGATTTTACCCAGGGGGAAAAATAACTCCACTCCACTTTCACAACGAAAATACAGTAGCCCTACTGTATTTGCGTTGTGAAAGTGGAGTGAGGTTATTTTGTATGGTGCAAGAAGCGTTTGGTGGTTTCTCTCGCTCCAGAATGTATTATTTACTATTCCCTACTACAGACAGTGGATGTCTTATATTCCACCACAGTATTGAGGTACATTTAGTGTACGAATGGATGTAAATATCGTGCGCTGGGGAGGACTGTGGAGCTGTCCCGCAAACACAGGCCTACACGATTTCATTAGACGACGACGAAATATTTGACACGCAGAATAGTACATTAAGAGTGAATTCGGACAGCTCTGATTTCTATAATTAATTTCATTAGCGAAAGAAGGCGGGAAACTGAAAACCAGAAGTGGAGTTAAAGACGAGAGTAAATTTCTGTCGCTGATCCGCTCCACTCGCGTAGGCTGTTCCAGACCATATTTTTAGTATGTGAGTTGATTCGTAACATGGAAGGCTGGACTATTTATATATATATATATATATATATATTTTTTTTTTTTTTTTTTTTTTTTTAAACTATCTTCATTAGCAGAGACGAAATTTACTATTTTACCACTAATTTTGTCTGAAGCAACATTTTCGAGGAAAAAAGTGTAATTACAGGAAAATTATTAGGTTTAATGTTTAAATCATATAGGATTATTAAAAGGGTGGTATAATGCGCTTCTCACAAGATGTGAAATAAGTCTCTGATCTCCCCAGAGTATGTATGTTAAGTTTGAGCTCAAAATACCCCACAGATATTTTTATATAGCATGTTAAAATTGTCACTTTTTGAGGGTGAGCAAAAACGCACCGTTTTTGTGTCTGTCCCTTTAAATGCAAATGAGCTGCAGCTCGTAGCACAGAGGGCGGAGCTTCAAGAGCTCGTGTCCTTTTACCTCATGCAAACATGCACTGAAATTTTCAAAAACATTTAGCCTTTTATGTTCAAACCAGAACGATGGAGAGACAAGAAGTGACAACATGTAGACAACATTTCTTAATGGTTAGTTGGGGAATTTATGTATCTTATATGTAGTTATCTTCTGGTTATTGATTAGCATATTCTGTCTTGATAATCTATAAATCACGTTCCCGGGGGCGGGGTTTATGTAAATTTTAGGGTGATGTCACTAACCCAGGAGGAAGCTTGTGTAGTCCCTTCCAGCCTTTTGTTGTAGTCCTTAAAAAACGATTTCTAATAAAATATCTCCCTTTGCTTTGAACTGCGTTGTAACTTTGCAGATGATGTTTATGGTCAAACAGCGACATTACACACTAACTAAAGTTAGAAAAGTGAAAACAATCAACCACCCCTTTAAAGGCATATTTCACCCAAAAATGAAAATTCTGTCATCATTTACTCACCCTCAAGTTGTTTCAAACCTGTAAGAATTTCTTTTTTCTGCTGAACACAAAAGAAGATATTTTGACAAATGTCTGTAACCAAACAGTTGATGGACCCCATTGACTTCCATAGTAGGAAAAAAAAAATACTATGGAAGTCAATGGGGTCCATCAACTGTTTGGTTACAGACATTTGTCAAAATATCTTCTTTTGTGTTCAGCAGAAAAAAGAAATTCTTACAGGTTTGAAACAACTTGAGGGTGAGTAAATGATGACAGAATTTTCATTTTTGGGTGAACTATCCCTTTAAATCCTATCTTATATTATATACTATCTTACCTTTCCCATAAAACAAAAACTTAAAATAAAGCGTTAATAACATGTTTTATTTCACAATTGACAACAAAATGGTCATACAAATCATTTTATATTAATTACAAAATTCACCCAAATAAAAATAAAAATATTATGCTATATATACACAATTTAGACAATTGTTTAAAATTCAATTGATTATGATAAATAAAAAAAAATTAAAATAAAATTGTTCTGCTCTCCTAGGGTATAGGCATGGTTATCTCTTTTTTCAGCTGGGATTTCTTTAAAAAAAAAAAAAAAAAATTCTGGCTTTGGATAACACTGCAATACTATGGTCAAAAAAAATCAGATCCACAATAAAACAGTAGCTTATCTTTCACCAAACTCAGTACAGAACTGCACTCTCAAGTGAATGACAACCACACTGTTGAAATTATATTTAAAAAAGTAAGTCACATCAGGTTTTCTCTCAACAACTAATTTTTTTAGTTCCTTCTTAAATACATTGAAATACCAATTACCTCACTAAGGGAGCACATATACAAGTACACAGTCTCAACGTGAAGCTGCCAATAGTTTAAAAAAACTCAGTTTTACTACTTCAATGCAAACTTTTACATTTTCTATTTTTCACGTGCTTTCAAGTTCCTGCAATAGTTTTGACGTGAGCAGCTTTACAGTTCCTTAATTATAAATCTGTCCTTCAATCAGTAAAATAAGGCAGGAGTATCTGAAAGAAACATTGTTATGAATAAACTTTGGTGCTTTGAAAAGAATAGTTTCGTGGCACAAGTCGGTGATGCTACATGTGGTTATAGTGCGGCAACATTCCCACCGGATAAACAGGCCACTCTTGCCCAATCAAATTATAATCAGACTTCAGTCTTCAATCTCAATGGCACTCAGTATATGAAATAAGGCTAAACAAATAAATGCCGTTACTTTAGTACATCTGACCAGGACCGTCCTTTGTTCACCATCAGCAAAATCACAACATCGTTTTGCACAAGACAGTGTTCCACCATTCAATGTGTTTTTAAAAAAGATTTTTTTTTTTTGCAGTTCGCATCCAACCACAACAATCAATGATATTAAGAACAAATAAATTACAATTATACAAAACACAACAAAAAGAAACAAATTACAAAGCTATATTTAAAAAAAATTCAGCACATTTTAAGCAAGATAGGTGCTGCTTTAACCATGCCTCTCTATAGTCTAAGCATTAGCATAAGCTAACATGAGGTCTCGGTTGTATGTGTGTGTAGTGCCACCTACAGGCATGATTTGTGCAATGACAGTCCTGTCAGATCTCAAACCTCACACATATTGCTCTATAATAATGAGTAGGAGTGTTTTTAATTCTGATAACGGTTGTAAAGACTCCAGGATGGAGATTTAGATCCTCCACTTACAGGGTCAATTATTAACAGTGAACAGTGATCTTTATCCTCAGGGGTAAGACTGCGGTCATGATGACCAAATCAAATCATACCCCAATTTTGTGAAATACAGTACTGATCACTGAGCACTTCCTGTCCATTGTCACCTCATTTACTATTTCTAGTCAGTACAGAGAGTTTTAATTAAAATTCAGCTCTATGAAATGCATAAAAAAATTAAAGGGACAGTTCACCCAAAAATTAAATATCTGTCCTAAAATTGCCTACTGTTACAGTACTTTGATGATTTTATTTGTGTTTTTGGAACA
The DNA here is from genome assembly GCF_951802725.1 of Rutilus rutilus. Classification (NCBI taxonomy): domain Eukaryota; kingdom Metazoa; phylum Chordata; class Actinopteri; order Cypriniformes; family Leuciscidae; genus Rutilus; species Rutilus rutilus. Next base: position 20,412,173 of record NC_140223.1, read on the forward strand.
TGACAGCCACTGGTCACCATTCACTTTCATTTAAAGGAAAAGAGCAGCGTGAACATTCTACTAAACGTCTTCATTTGTGTTCCACAGGAGAGAATATTCATTTTTGGATGAATTGTCCCTGTGTACAGAATTAGGATGATACTGCTACAAGCTAATGAGGTAGCAGCTGTAGGCGTTAATAAGGCTAGCTTAATGCTAGTTAAAATAAATAAACCAGACTTTTATGGTCTTTTTTCATATTTTAACCTTACTTGAGTAGTTCGTAATTGAGCAGAATATTTGCTTATATTTAATAGGTAATGTATACATTAAGTGCGGTCGTTCATTAGCATACGATTAGATAAAGGGAAGCAGATCCAGTACCTTTTAACTTAACCATAATGTGTTTCATACGCTCAAGTCATTGTCTAAAAACCATGCAGGAGTATTTGAGCATATTGCTTGCATGTGTAAATATTAGGGCTGGGTATTGACACAAATTTCACAATTCGATTCGATTTCGATTCACAAGCTTGCAATTCGATTCGATTCAATATTGATTATTTTGGATATCGGGTACAATACATTGCAAATTTTCTCAAGGAAAACAAATCTCTTAACTAATGCTGTAAACTATGGGAGTCAGTTGTAGCCTATTGGCTTCATTAGCCTACTATAATATTGAAGGTAAAAATGAAAACAGGATGACTAATCGATTCTTGAGATTTAAGAATCGATATCGTTTCGTAAAAATGCGAATCGATTAAAATCGAGAAATCAATATTTTTTACCCAGCCCTAGTAAATGTGTCATCTGTTTCATACATCTGTAAACCTGACAACAGCCAACATAGAAATATCTAAGCACAGCTTGAGTTGAGGTCTTCATGAGATGGAGTCAAAATGACCAGAAATTTGTTCTAGTCGACAAGCGGGCGTTGAGGGAATGTCAGCAGGTTGAAAGTTTTTCCCCAAAAGTCTGGAAACGGTGGCGATGAGAGCGGATTTGGTTGGAGCTGTAGTGGGAGAGCAGGAGATGTCGTCTTCCTACATTTCTTTCTCCTTCTCACTCCTCACCTCTTTCTCACGGCTGGACTTCATGAAGTCGCTTCTCATCAGGCGGTAAAACAGCACAATGTTCATGGCGGTCATGATGGCCAGACCCACGCTGCCGATGGTGTAGCTGGCCAGGGGGATGAGGTCACGATTCAGCACCAGCCAGCGGGTCATCCAGGCCAGGGTGTTGATGCGAAACACCACGTAGGTGCCCAGGTTTATCATGCTGTTGACACGGTAAAAAGTACTTTTGGCTAGGCTGGCCATGCGGAGCACTTGCCTCAGGTGCAGAAAGATCGAATTGATCTCAACCAACAGCGCCACCACGGCAAAACCCACATACCGACAGGTCAGCACCGAGATCCCGAAACAGGTGATCACCTGCAAACAAAAGACATTGAGATTTTTTTATTAGGAATGCACTCAAATTTAGGCCGAGGAAAACTTTAAAGTCACCATAAAATCAAAATTGACAATTCTTATTTTTTTGTGGAATATTACAGTATTAATAATAAATGATTTATCTGTACATGTTTTTTTTTTAATACACGTGCCCTATTTAATCTTTTTTTTTGTAAAGATGTATTTACTGGAAATATACACACAACAAATGTGGAAATATTGAAATGCACTAGGAGTAGCAATACCTTCCCCCTTTTTCATAACAATTATCAAGAACATTAAAGGAAGAAAAAAAAGAAGCAAATAATAAAATTAAGTAACTAAAAAACACAATCCTATTGCCCACTGTGCCCAAAAATATTTGGTTTCAGTTTTGTGGCTGCCCATGAATTTCAAGGTCAGCACATTTAGTGCAAAATCAATAGGCATCTTACTTATTACCATCAGAAACCATCTTTCATCATAATACAATTCTAAGGTTGTGTTTGACCCATTCATTCATCTACAGAAAGTTTAAATAGGCCAGTTAAACTACACACAGACTAATGTGCTTAAAGGAAAATGAAAATTCTGTCAGTAATTACTCATCCTCATGTTGTTCCAACCCCGTAAGACTTTTGTTCATCTTCGGAACACAAATTAAGATATTTTTGATGAAATCTGAGAGCTGGATCACTCCTCCATAGGCTTCTAAGTGATTGGAACTTTGCCTAGCCCAGAAAAGTTATTAAAGAGATCGTTAATATAGTCCAAGTGACTACAGTGGCTCAATCTTAAGTTTATCAAGCGACGAGAATACTTTTTGTGCGCAAAAAAAACAACAAAAATAACGACTTTATTCCACTATTCATTTCCTTCTCTCTGGGCCTCGAGTGAGTTCACGTAGTGTTTTAGCGCAGCGCTTCTGTGTTGTACGTCACACATAGGCTCACTATTGGCCGACGCTGGTCATGTGTGTGATGCGTGTGACGTACAACACAGATGCGCTGCGCAGTTATACTACGTGAAAAGACTCGAGGCCCAGAGAGAAGGAAATGAATAGTGGAATAAAGTCGTTATTTTTGTGTTTTTTTTGCGCACAAAAAGTATTCTCGTCGCTTTATAAACTTAAGATTGAGCCACTGTAGTCACTTGGACTATATTAACGATGTCTTTAATACATTTTCTGGGCCAGCAAGTTATAATGCCTTAGAACCCTATGGAGGAGTGATCCAGCTCTCAGATTTAATAAAAAATATCTTAATTTGTGTTCCGAAGATGAACGAAGGTCTTACGGGGTTGGAACAACATGAGGGTGAGTGATTACTGACAGAATTTTCATTTTTGGGTGAACTAACCCTTTAATTTCAGAAGCAGCTCTTTCGTCTTCTCAACACTAATCTGCTGCGACTGCGAGGAGACAAGAAACAAATGAACGTGTGTTCAGAATCATCTGATAACAGCAGGGTGAGGCTGAGCTGAGGACAGGAGCACAAAGGCTCTGTTGATCAGTCCTAAACCCGATATGACAGCAGCCAAAGTGTTCAATCACAATGAGTGACACTAATCCAGCTGGAGTTCTACAGTTTAAACAAATCCTAGTGATGACTTTTGCCAATATTACTACAAATAGCATTCTTAAAAGAGATGGTTCACCCAAAAATGAAAATTTTGTCATCATTTACTCACCCTCAATTTCTTTCCTCTGTTGAACACAAAGTATGATATTTTGAAGAAAATGGGTAAGTAAACATTTTCTGGTCCCCTTTGACTTTCATTGTATTTTTTTCCCTACTCTGGAAGTCAATGGTGCCCCACAACTGTTTGGTTACCGACATTCTTCAAAATATCTTCTTTTGAGTTCAACAGAAGAAACAAATTCATACAGGTTTGGAACAACTTAAAGGGATAGTTCACCCAAAAATGAAAATTCTGTCATCATTTACTCAGCCTCAAGTTGTTCCACACCTGTATGAGTTTCTTTGTTCTGCTGAACACAAAGGAAGATATTTGGAAGAATGTTGTAATCAAACAGATCTCGGTCCCCATTGACTTCCATAGTAGGAAAAAATATATACTATGATAGTCAATGGGGACCGAGATCTGTTTGGTTACAAACATTCTTCCAAATATCTTCCTTTGTGTTCAGCAGAACAAAGAAACTCATACAGGTTTGGAACAACTTGAGGGTGCGTAAATGATTACAGAATTTTCATTTTTGGGTGAACTATCCCTTTAAGGGTGTGTAAATGATGTAAAAATGTAAATTTTTGGGTGAACTATCCCTTTAAATAAAGAATACCAAGTCCTGAATCAAACCAACCAGCTCTAAGAATAATCCGAGCAAAAAACATGTGACATTGGTTTTAATTTAATGAAATAATGTGAATGATAAAAATACTATGGTACAATATAAAACTATTAACTTATACTCATTGAAAAAAAATATTGTTTTTATAAAAATATACATAACGGATTTTTTTTTGGGATTAGTTTGTTGTTAAATTGAGTTTAAAAAAAAATGTTTTAAATTTCCTTTTGGATGCAAGAGGATTGAAAAGGAAAGTTATCTTCCACTAGATGGCAGTCTATACCTATCATTACAAAACACTGTAAAGTGCATGGATTAATCTGAACTAGTTTGCCATCAAAAGCTCTTAACACTTATTAATGCACAACAAATATTGAGCATTTAGATCCATGACGTATTATAATTCTGAACTTCTGTAATTTATATACATTTTATTGACGTTTAAAAAAAAACATGTACAAGTCTTATCAAAACCGGTATGATGAGTTTTCCACAGAGCACAAAGGTGCGGTTAACATGACGTCCAATACTGAGTTACATGACTGGGTGGTGTTCCCATGACGCAACTCCTTTTGTAACAGAACATAAATTCCTCAGGATGAGTCTGTAATGCAACCGTTCACATGACACCCGCCTGGTTCTTGTGGTCAAGAATGTCACAGCAGTAAGGCTAGTAATGCCATTCACATCAACACTGCTGCTTAAACACACGCGCTCTCTCAAAGCCCATGATGTGGGTTTGAAGCAGGCAAGTAATGTATAACGGCTTTTAATAGCTTGAAATCCAAACATACACCTCTTTATAGCAATAGTGTGTCACGTCTGCTGTATTCATAAAGCTAAACATGACAAATGTTGACTATCTAGCTATGTGGACTGTAAACACTTCTGAGTATGCTTTAGTGTCTAACAAAAGAGGTCTACAGTTAGACCACAGGTTACAGTTAACAGTGATGGTTGAAAAATGTGTTTGACTATTTAAAGCAATTAAACATCCAAAAAGATTAGCAATCTGCTGGTTTAGCAAGACCGCTAGCTCTGTAAACCTGATTTCTATCTGTAAATGCTTCTCTGACTGCAGTGAAGGGCCTGCTTTACAAAGACGGATGATTACTAAATAAGATTTGTGTGACCTCAGTCTTGTGACTGAGAGGATGTTGACCTTTGGTTAATACTTTGTCTTTCTCTTGGTGAGGTTAACTTGTCTTCTTACACAACGCTCGAGTTGGATAACTCTCTGAACATCACAAACAAACCTGTTATCTTCAGGAGACTATTTCCTCCTAAAGGTGAGAAGAACATCAGTCCACTATATGGAAGTAGTAAAATACTATGTTGTGACCTTAAACACAAAATTAGGTGTGTCGCCAGTCAAAGAGGTCAAAAACAATCACTCACTATTGTACAATTTGTAATATTTGAACGGAGAGATAAAACCACTATAACATCCTTCTCAGCCTTGAAAAGAACAATCATTGACAGGAAAAGAGCAAAGTCTTCATGTCATATACATCACATAACATGTTGCTTTATGTTAATAGCTGTGTATATTCAGCTCCTGCTAGAACGTCGCAACAGCAAGGTCATGGGGTTGATTCTCATACTGATTTAATGTATAGTTTTACTGTAAATGTATAGCATACTTTTATTCAACAAGGATGCATTAAATTAATAAGAAATGACAGTATAAAAACATTTAATGTTACCAATTTTTATTTTTTTTCAAACAAATGGTGTTCTTTTGAACTTTCTATTCATTAGTTTAAAAAAGAAAAAGATTCACACAAATATTAAGCGACACTACCGTTTTAAAAGTTGATAAAATGTTTCTTGAGAAGAAAATCAGTTTATTAAAATGATTTCTGAAGGATCATGTGACATATGATGTTGAAAATTCAGCTGTGTATCAGGAATATACAGTATATTTTTGAAATATATTCAAAGAAAATCAGTTCTTTTCAATTGTAATAATATTTTACAATATTACAGTTTTTACTAAATTTTTGATCAAATAAATGCATCCTTGGTGAGAACAATTACAGAGTCCCGCACATGACATGCAGACACATATACATACACACACACATGCTGTCAATCATTTTTTCTGCAATTAATAGCGAGGTTAATAAAACATTGGAGTTTTTAATATTTTTATATTGTAATAATTTCATGTGGTGAGTAACTATGAATGTAGAAAGAACCTAAAGACAAGTATATTTTAAATATTTATTTAATGGCATCTTTTTATGAATGAAGGCCAATATCACTGATACTAATACTGGTACTGATGTCTTTTTAAACATTAGTTATAGACATTCAACATTACCGTGTAACTGAAAGCTATCAATTTCAACATTTATTATGCTTTTTACCTGTGGCCTTCCTACCTGTCTAAGAGGTAAGAAATATACAGAAATGGAATAAGGTCAAACACTTTACAGTCTTCACTGCATAAATTATATATTAAATATAGATTCATATTTTCTGTTCTGTTGATTAAAGTTAATGACAGACATCACAGCAACTGCTGTGACTGCTGCTGTGCTGTCACTTAAAGATCTGCCACTGCTGCACATTTCATTTTCTCACAACTCTTTTAGTTCATTTAAAACTACTCTTTTGAGGATGCTCGACAAAATAGGCATCAGTTTGTTCAAGCGCAAAAGCACTCAATACTGGCTTGCGTCTCACTGTGCACACAAGTCGTGTGTGTGTGTCACACAGACACGACATTCACAGACAGCGGGTTCTCGTTTGTCTTGTGGCACTTGAATGGTTTAAAATCATTTGCATGAATAAGAGCGTAAACAAATAAATGTAACCCTAGCCAAATTATGATGGAAAAAACAAATGCTCCGTTAATTGCGTTAAATATTTTTATTAGAAATGAATCGCATGCGTTAACGCGTTAATTCTGACAGCCCTAATATATATATTATACATTTTCGAACACTAGTATATAAGATTTCAAAACTTTGCAAGCCGCTTGCACAAAATGTTGTGCTGAGGAATGTAGGGAGGCAAATCGTAAAAATTCTAAATTCAGACCCAGTATAGTGTTTAAACCGAGTTGAGATCACAGTGTTAAACAACAAGGTGAATACCTGGGAGGCTGAGACCTTTCTCACTAGCACAAAGTGGCTAATTTCAATCAAGTTTTTGAAGAAACTTTTAGACTTTAAGGACACTACAGTATACATTTCTTTTACAATAAAACTTGTGTACTGTGAAAAGTGCTAGTCAAATAAATATGACAAAAAAAAAACACAATCTACTCCAACATACTGCTATAGACATCAACAGACAATCAGAGTGAATTGCATTGCCAAGATTATTCCCATAATCCATTTGCAGTCGTGCTGAAATAATCGTATTCACACACACACACACACACACACACACACCTAAAGTTGCTAAGTCATAGCATGTGAGCGATAAATAAGCATATGCTGATCATACCTGAATATTTTTGTTGTTTACAACAAACACAATGCCCCTATTTTCAATACAATTATGCATAAAAAGTATTAATGCTGATGCAATAATAACATCAGATCAGCACATGCCTGTTAGAATGCTCCCATGTTGTTTCCCTGTTGTAAACCTACAGGTCTGTGAATGTGTGTTTGGTTTCATTAACCTCTCCCTGCGGGGTCAATTATCACTACTACATCTCTAATTTCTCCTTTACACAAAAAAACATGGCAGACACAAACACCTCCTGGGTAACTCGATGGGGGGGGTGGTAACACTGAAACCAGTTAACCTGGTTACAGGTGAAACAGGCCCACTTGAGCAGCATGTGAGGAATACTGAAGCTCAGTGCGAAATAGAGCACAGATGCAAATGGCTTTAGGACCACATGAGGTGATGAGAAAAGCGTGGACAGGTGGACTACCAGCGAGGACACATGCTTTGATGAAGATAAACACGAACGCACACAAATTAAGTTGGTAATGGTCACTTTTACAATAATTCAAGAAGGAAAACACTTTAAAAGTGGCCCATATAAATTGTGCACTATTTACACCACCATTCAAAAGTTTGGGGTCAGTACAATTTTAAAAAAGGAAAGAAATTAATCATTTTATTAATTTATAAATGTAACAAACAAATATTAAAATATGCTGTTCTTTTTAACTTATTTATCCAAGCATTTTTAAAATAAATGTATAATGGTTCCCTCAAAAATATTAAGCAGCACAACCATTTCAACATTGATAAGAAATGTTTCAAATCATTATGATTTCTGAGGGATCATGTGATCAATTCAGCTTTGCTATCACAGAGATAAATTATTATATTTAAAAATTTAGCTGCAAGCAGCAATTATCGGGACCAAAACTTCCCGAAATTAAGCAAAAATATTAATTTCTCCCGACCACTATGTGTCACTGCACAGAAACTACAGGTAGCCTCAGGTCAAGGTTTTCATAACACAAACATTCCCTGCGTCTCAATGTCCATACTATCCATCCTAAACTGTATGTGAGATTAAAATAAGTGTGTCCCAAAGCATAGTATGTTGAAAGAGTATGCCAGAAAGCCCCGGATGGTCTACTATTTCCTAGACGCCCTATTGGCCACTTTGGAACGTTGCTGCGATTCGCCCTATCGCCCGCCATATTGCTGAGGGCAAGACTGCGCTGTAAACAACTGCAAGCAAACGGGTGAGCTGCGGTTTTTCTGGATAAAAACAAAAATAACGTTTACATTTATCAACCGATTTCAGTGGTTTGTACGTGGTGTACAAAAAGTTCCATCTCTAGTTATTTAAAATCTTGATAGTTAGACTTAAGATATTTTTTTAAATAAGGAATTGTCAAAGCTCAGGCTTGTCATGTATTTGGATTTTTATTCTTGGATAAGAATTTTGAAGACCCCCATACAGAGATATAATAAAATTTGGCTTTCTTCACAAAAAGAGTAAATACTTTTAGGGCGTATAAGTAGGCGAATTGAGACGCAGCACAAGTTTGGTCAGAATACGCTAAAGCATTGCGGAGATATAGCCTTACGTTCATTTTGGCATGCACTTCGTCAAATTCGTTTGCGCCTTATTCGAGAACAGTTTGACGAATTAACTTGAATTCCATAACTTTTTGTCAGCATAACTTTTTGTTTCCAGTCCTATAGTTTCCAGCATTAGCAGAAAAAAAAAATTATCCTTAAGAAACTATTAATTATAAGTGAAATCATGTAAAGACAGAGACACAATTTGTCCAGTAAATCACTGTTTAATAATAAAAAAATTTTTTTTTAAATGTTTAATAAGCAAGTCCTCCCAGTTCAAGAGCGAGGAGGGGTTGATGATGTGAAACTGGGCTGGGAGATAAAGCTGAAGGCGTGTATGTGAAAATACAACATTATGAAATGAAGGTGGTGAGAGAGCTGAACTCAAAGGGTGTGGTAAAGTGTTAATGAAAAAAAAAAAAAAAATTATACAACATGTATGAACATGCCAGTTTGTGTTTATGAGTCCAGCAATCCAGTGAATCATTGATGATGTTTAAGTTGGGTAACATGAGAGTTTGAAGCGGCCGGGGAGAAGAAAAGGTTTCTGAAAAATTCCAAGATATGTATAGCAGTGAGTGATGGAGACACATGAAATCTATACTAAGCCAAACACAATTTCTTGTGGAGACAAACTTCCTAGCAGGGTTTGGTGATATCTTGAATGTTCACAGTATTTTTTAAATGAATTTGCCAGTGATTAAGCAAAACCATGAATATTGCAATGATTTTACTGTACTTTTTATTTGCCCATTAAGTTTCCTTAAAAAAAAGTCGTCATTCGACTAGTTTCACAATTGTGCTTTGTTCATATGTCATATAGGCATCATGGATTCGATCAAATACCAACAGATAAAAATATAAATAATAATAATAAAATTAAAAAAACTGACAACCTCTGCTAGAAATCTTATAACGGGCCATGTTTGGATCTTCCAACAGGACAGTGATCCAAAAACAAACATCAAAAATCAACACAAAAATGGGTCACTGAGCACAAAACCAAGCATCAGCAATGGCCTTCCCAGTCCCTGACCTGAACCCCATAGAAAATGAGTGGGCTGAACTGAAGAGAAGCAGCGCCAACATGGATCTGGCAATCTGAAGGAATCAGCCATCTTTGATCATATTTACCAAGGGGGCAAATAATTCTGACCAGCACTGTGTGTGTGTGTATATATATGTGTGTATATCACTCCTAACGCAATCACTCCTACTGGCCACTTTGGTGGGTTGAATTTTATATATAATTATAGGCTACATTTTTCAATTGTAGTCTTTTAAAAAGGAATCTGAAATAATAAACTAAGTGCAATGTCATGTAAAAAAAAAATATATAGTTTTTTCGATACTGAAATATCTGAAACGCTTCCAATACTGATTTCCTGCAGAATACATGATACTAGCTAAGCTTTGTCGCTCTCTCATCTCTCCAACAGCGAGTTGACACACAAACCCACCTCCCCTCACTCACTTGTTTCATTTGCTCCGGATGAATATTGTTGGTGTTAAAGGGCTTGAATTTCAGTATGGGCTTGCGTGTATTGCGCATCATTTTACTTATTCCTGCAGATTTTGTGCTCACACTCAAAAAGCACAAAATGATGTCAAAATGCCGGTCTCGGCGAGTATTCACATAAACAGTCAGTTATGTTTTAAGTGAATGTAAACAGTTGAGAAAGAAAACGCATGTGTAACAGTATACTGAATCCGTGCGTCAGGTCTTAAAGTGACATGGTATCGACATCAAAATTGTGGCCAGTGAAAATACTGAGTGGCTAACTTTGGAAAACCACTAGCCACAGTATATCTTTCTGAAAATGAGCACTAAAAAGTGTAGTAGATGCTGACACTTTTCCCTTCTATCTTTGTAAATGACATTGAGATGTTTACTCAGTCATGGTCAGGACAAAGTCCACACTGTGGAATAAACCAACTATTGGTTTCACCCTGAGACAGGGTAAACATAATATGACCCTGAGGAAAGCAAGGCTAGGTTAGTAAAAACCCCGGTCAAATAATGGCAGGACCCCCCCAAAAATTATATAGACACGCTAGCAATCAAATGTTTGAGGTCGGTACAAATTTTTAATAACATTTTGGGGAAATATTCTCTTATGCTCAACAAGTCTGCATTTATTTTATTAAAGTACAGTAAAATTAGTAATATTGTGAAATAAAACAACTTTTCTTTTTTGAATATATTTTAAAATGTAATTTATTCCTATGAAGCCAAATTTTCAAAATCATTACTCCAGTCTTCAGTGTCATATGATCCTTCAGAAATCATTCTAATATGCTGATTTGCTGCTCAATAAATTATTATTAACAATGTTGAAAACAGTTGTGCTGCTTATTTAAAAAAAAAAAAAAAATTATATATTTTTTTTAAGTTTAAAAGAACATTTATTTAAAAATATTTTTTTAACATTATAAATGTTTTTACTGTCACTTTTGACCAATTGAATGCATCCTTGCTAAAAAAAAAAAAAAAAAAATCTAACTGGCCCTGAACTTCTAAACAGTAGAATGTAGATTGCATGTATTTGTTCATACTTGTCAGAACATACTATGTTTATATCATCCAAAATAAACTAGACAAAACAAAGAACAAAGACAACATCTTTTGGCATCAGAATACGACTAAAGTACCGTACTGATATGAAAAAAATCTGATAAACTGAACACACAAAAGACCAAGCTATTTTTAAACACAATAGCGTTTCAACCCTTACATTTGATGAAAAAAAATCAGCATTCATAATTTGGAAACCATGCATAGCATCATGCATTCACACAGTTGCCGTGGGAACCAGACACTTACTATGGCGGTGCTCCAGATCCACTTAGAAGCACTCAGACTCGAGGCATTGAAACGCTCTGAATCAAACAGGACCATGTGTCTTGAGGACTTATTCTCAGTACGGTACACACTGAACCCGACACGCCAATAATTGTTCCTCGGCTGGCAGCATTCCTGTGTTTTGTGATCGTCACATCACACAGTGCCAAAATTTACTAACATTTTCAGCCTGACTTCAATCTGTTGGAAAGACAAACATCGGATGAAACTACTTCATACAAGGAAGTTCCATTCAAAAAAAAAAAGAATTTTCATGTTTGTTTTTTTTGGTTGCTAGAAAGACTGAGATCTTGTAGATTGTTTGAACTCTGACAGAATGTCATCCAGGAAGGTTTGCTTTGCTGTAGTAAGTACAAACAGAGGTCCCTCGTGATATGGGGAAGGGTCTATATCAGAGAAAGACAGAGGTTTCTAGATCTACAGGTTTTAAAGGAAATTTTGAGTATCTCTTTTATTAGGGTGCTGAGCATGAGCATATGTGGCCCAGATGTCTCTGCTTCTGTCTGGAAAATGCTGAATGCATGCTACAAAAGGAGGAGGGATCCAACCACAAATACATTACGCTCTGGAGGCAAAAGTGGTTCCCTCGTTCGTCCACATTCTTTCCTTCTCATTCCTCCGATGCCTCTTATTCTTTCCATTTCCTTCCAACAGAACAAAGCTTGCTGTTAACCTTTGACTCAATGTATACACTCTCTGTTATCATTTGCAGGAACAACTGCAGCGGATATAGTCAGTGGGCAACTAGGTAATACATTTTTTTTTAAATTACTGTAGTTTACAGAGGAATCATATCAAATCAAACATACTGTTTCACAGTGTTGGGGAAAGTTCCTTTTAAAAGAAATGATTTAAAATATTCCATTACTCCCTAAAAAAGTAACTCATTGTGCTACTTAGTTACTTTTTAAAGAAAGTAATGCATTAGGTTACTTTTGCATTACCTTTTCTCTCATGGGCTGGACTTGGTGGTTTGGTTTTAATTAACAACAACAACAACAACCAAGTTATATTTTTGGCAAATCTCAAGGCTCTTTCACACCAAAAGTGAAATGTTGCAGGAGAAGAAAGTTTAACACTCTTATTTCAGCAATAAAAAAAGAGAAACAAATGTGATGTTTAAAGGGGTTCTATTATGCCCTTTTACAAAGTCTTGATTTTGTTTTTGGGGTGTTCTAGAATATGCTTTCATGCTTGATTGTTAAAGAAAAAAAAAACTTTTACAACACTTTTAAAGATTATTACAGCACCTCTCTCCCCTATCTGGCTCGAACCAAAGCCCGTCTACGGAAAGCCTGTTCACTCCAACGCCCTATTAAGTCCTATTGGTTGCAGTTCCAATCAGAGTTCCACTGGGGGCGCTCACCATGAGTGCAAAATGAATGGGAGTCAATGGGGCTAGACAGCTAAATTTGTCTCCCTCACCCGATTGCCGTTGAGAAATCACAGATTTGATTGTAGGTTTTGCAAGTTCAACATGGGTTATAGATCGAAAGTTGAATGAACGAGTACTTATTTCTTTTCGATTTCTTACAGGTTGAGTTGTTGTTGCCCATAACACGCTAGCATTCTGCTAATGACGTCAGCATTCTGACGTCATTGACATTTTGAGAGACTTTTTAAAGCAAATAAGTGACTCTAAAAAAATCTAACACCAAGCAATGTGTAATTTCTTTGCATCCCCTTTCGAAAACAACATTCAAATTACTAGACAAAAAATTATATCCTAAGAAAAGTGGATTTTGAGTGGTATAGCTCCATAGACCTCCATTCATTCTGCACTCGTCATGTGAGCGCCCTCATATGGAACAAGAGTGGAACTGCAACCAGAAGTTTATTGAGTGGCACTTCTCCCCTCATTAGACGTTCTCTGCTCAAACCATAGACAGTAAAAGAAATGGACACAGCGCCCCCATTGGATTCAACGGAGAAAAGTGAAAAGTCAGTTAGAAGCACTCACTTCCTGATGGCTGAGCGTACTGCGCAGACTCAAACTGAGCTTGACGACGTAGATGTGACGTGAGCAACCCGTCTGTCTTCTAGTAGCTGTGCCAAGAGAAATCTGAATCATTCCCTTCCGAAACTTGTAGAGACGGAGAGCGTGAGTAGGAGGTGTCCATGAGCTAGGAGCAGGAGAAACTTTTGCTAAGTATTCGGATTCATTATTTTGTCATTTTGCCTCCACGTCCCCCCGATTGCCCGCGAGCTTCTCTTCCAGTCCATACGGTAATCTCTCTACTGTGCGACCGAGAGTCGCGTGGTTATGACGCAATCGTTAGCCTATTTTTACAAAAACTGCTTCTACGGGGCCATAACGTAAGATACAAGGTAATGGAGCCTTTTATACATTTTCGTGTTTCTTTAGAAATAAATAATGGACAAATGGAGTCTTTAATCGCCTCAGATGTAAAGTTATTTGCTGTCAAAGTGACGCCAAAATGAATGGGAGTCAATGGAATGCTAACAGCAGGTGATGGTCTGCTAATCAATGGCGGCGCCCGGGGAAGCTTCAGGGTTTTCTGAAACATTGGCCCCCTGGCTCGAACGAATCGTTAGTTCCTGTTTCGATGAAACCCCTCCTTCCGAAATACCAAATGTGCTGTGATTGGTTAGCTGGCCCAGTGTGTTGTGATTGGCTCTGCGTGTTTGAGAAATGTCACGCCCCTTACCATAACCGCAAGTTTCATCTGCTCAGGTGTAAATATTAAGGATGGCATCAATTTCAAACCATTTCAAGCCCGATTCAGACTTAAAAATGTTAAACTAAAGGATCATACAGTGCGGATTTCAAGCACAGACTTTGCAAGCATGGATTTCACAGGACGAGTGGTGTGTGTTTTTATTTTTATTTTCATGTACATTTTAGATATGATAGATAGTAGCATTACTTGTTTAAAAAAGTAACGCAGATATTTTATTTTAAATTTAAAAGTAAAAATCAATAGTCTGAGTGAATAAAGCTCTGTAAAATCAGGTTAGTTTCAGGTTCATACTTAGGAGATGTTTACCCAAGACATCTAAAAAATAGCTAAAGTCTTAACATTTCAGACTTCAAAGACGTCTGTCTGAATGTTCATTGCTGTAGTGGTGGTAATTAGCTGCTAAAAACAAAAAAGAAGCAAAAACTTTAGTACACTTTACCAAACCGACTAGTTGGTTGAACAATCCCAACTATGCAGTTCCATTCAAATTTTATTTCAGTGTAAAAAAACATAATGCAATTGTAATGTCAGGAATGTGCAGGCCTTTTTCTTACAAACAGATGACTTGTTTACCACTCATGCATGCTTTATCCAGAGTACAGCAGCTTGAACCAGTCAGGGAAAGCTGCAGGTTTAACTGGATTATCGGGTACTACAGAAAATGCAGAGGGCTATAGTTGAGGTTCCTGGCATGGCACCACTCGACTGCATCACTTTAGCTATTGAATAAAATCTGTCACTGAGCAAATACAATCACCTCAGGCTTCTGTGTTTAGGTGAACTAACAATCACCCTTGACTCTGCCAAACAATCGCACTCCCTCCGCGGTGTTTTGTATTTTTCCACCGATTCTACATCTGCACGCATTGTATGAATGAGCACTAATACAAACTGATCATCTGAGCCTCCTCTGAGGCCTGCAGGCTTTAATTAGCAAACTCAATTGTGCTAAATGAATGGGGGATGAGACACATTTGCTTCAAAAAGCACCATTTCTGAGAAACTGATTTAAAGGAGGTTTGTGGTGATCCAAATGCCAAAAATGTTATTGGGTTAGCATGATGCTTTTCACAGAACCACCTCTGGAAACTTGAGCATTTACAAAAAGTGACAGCCAAGCAGTAATACCCACAAACCCCCAAAAAACATTTTTAAGTTACACAAACCAAGCAAACCATTTTTAATTTTATTAACAGTTCTCTTTTTTCCATTTACTATACTGGCATATGACAACACTACTTGGGTAGATAGTGGGCCTCACTAACCGTGCTTTTCCACTGCAAATGTATGACTCCTTAAGCAATCAGTGTTTCCACTTCCTCTTCACCTCAAATCAGGCTCATTCTTATGTACACGCTACCATTTAAGTTGTGAATAGGCACAATTTTTTTTTTTTTTTTTAGAAATGAATACATTTATTCAAGTTCATTCCATTCAAACTAGGCACATATAAAACAAGGCTTCTCTTATTACAGTTTGGCTCCTGATGTAAACAGTGGGGAAGAACATGACGGGGTGCAGATGAGAGGGTCTGATAGTTTCTCACACTGCCATTAGGAATCTGGCAGCATGTTCCCTCCAGTCACTGAATGAAATCCCAGGAAAAGAGGGAACAACAACAACAACAGAATGAAGCTGGCTACTTTACCAAGTGTTGACGCCATAGAACCCCAATCAAACCAAAGCTCGGAAAACCCACTGAACTTAATGGAAACGTTTGGACAGCATCCTTCCTCTGCCCATTGCAACAGAGCAGGAAACACTGGCTGTGATAATCTGTATATGTACTGAGCTAATGCAACCGATTTGTTCAAACGGCCTTGCTATTGATTTGTTTATTTTACATATCTTAGCTATTTCAGCAGTTTACCCTCAGTTACCTCTGCTGACCTTCTCACCTCAGTATGTCTAAACACACACAAAGACACAAAGCAAAGAAAGGTGGTCAGACAGGTTGCACTATGTGGATACAATGAAATCAGGTCAGTGTAGCTTTAATTAGATTAGGGAGTAATACAGAAACTGCTTTTGGAATGTTATGGTTTACAGAAACTGCTTTTGGAATGTTATGGTTTACCACCAAAATCTCCTTGACACCAAGTCAGTAGTTTTCTTTTAAGTCTCATTCATTTTTTTTCTATTATTTTTAGCATTATATTCATGAAAATTTAGCACATTTCCCATCCAAATTCTCATTACTGTAATTCAAAAAATATTTTTTTTTTATTTAAATTATTAAGTACTAAGAAATTAAGGTGGTACTTGTTGACCTTTAATTTAAGATGATTATATTTTTAAAAATCTGCATCAATTTATTAAAATAATCAGAATGTAATGAGAATCACTTTTGATATAAGTGATATTAATGATAATAAAGACGACAAACGTCTGGAAGCACTACAAATGACAACTTGGAGGAAAATATGTTTAACTGTCAAAACAAAAAATCTTAATGGTCTTAAACATAGGCTTTACCCATTTAGCAGTTAAGTAATTGGCTTTCTCCAAAAATACATAATTTCTTTGTACCGTGTTTTATGTCTACTCACCACTACATGGTGGAAAAGTAGCTCCCATGAATGGCTGATCTTCTGATTAATAACCATATCAAAGAAGTCATATATGAAGTACCCTGAAACACATAAATGCATATTAACACTGTAGTTCTCAGGTTTTTCCAAACAACAGATCCCATGACAACAATTGTGTTGGTTACAAGATGTCATTTCCAGAGGGCTATTTATATCAATCCATCTCCCAATAAGACGGTCTCCATGGAGACTGCATTTTAAAGCAGATCAACAACAAATGAAGCCAAATATGAGACTTCATTAATATAAATGTACTGATAAGCATTTTCAAAATACATGCCCGTTTCCTGTTTCCATTTTAGTTCACATTACACTAGTTCATTTTCTGAAAACAAGCCTTACCATCTCAGGTGAAAGGATGAATAGATATTGTCTATGTCTATATTGAAGCATATTAGAAACATGCTTTCCTCAGAAAAGCAAGACCATGAATAGCCACAATTAGCTTTTTATGGGTATATACTATGCAGAGATAAAAGGACTGGGATATATCTTCTGTTTTATATATATATATATATATATATACAAAGTTTTTGAGAGAGAACATAATAAACTTAAAAGCAAAGGCCCATTCATAAACAGGCATGTGACCTATGGGGGTAGCACTGGTGCCTTGCTGGGACGGATCATAAAGCCAGCCATTGATTCTGTAGCTAAAGCTAACATCTCTGCCAACTGTATGTGGGATTCCTCACAGTATTCAAAATATTTCTGATATTTGGCAATGGGAGTTATCTGCTTATTGGTTGAAATAAACATTCCAGTCAACTGTGCTACGTTTTAGCACTACACAAATTATAGCTAATAATCAAAAGGGAATAAAAAATTATGCTGGATGTTTTCCAAAAAGTTTCATGTCACATTAATCTCGTTATTGCAATGAAATGCAATGCAAAAAAAAAAAAAAACCTGTCTTCACTGTAATGCAAAGAAATTATATATGATTCAAATAATAAAGTATTTGTGAATCGTGTTATTATTTGTTGTAGCCTACCTTTAATTTATGCAGATTTGAATAATAATAAATAAATAAAAAAATTTTTTTAAAAATCACTGTATTTGTATTAGAATCACTATTGGTAATAATGGGAATTTGAAAAAAAAGAAAAGAAAAGAAAAGAAAAACATGGATTTATTAGGAGTAATCAGAATTTGGGAGATGTGATTAACTGTCAAAAAAAAGTCCCAAAGCACAAAAAAAAAAAAAATCAATTCAAATTTTGACTTGAGAGGGAAGTTCATGTCCAATTCTTTACCTAGGAAACAAAACTCTTTATACTCACCGATTGATACAGACACTAGGGCGTGAGAGAAAACGGAGTACGTTCCTATCAAATCCTCAGCCATCTGGGGGTGCATGAAAAAACTACAAAGACAGACGAATTATGATCAGGGCATTGCGTTTAAATAAAAGTGCATCACCTTTGTGAAATACGTTGGGTAGTAATGAACAACGTTCATATTATCAAGTGATATGAACCACATGTGTCGTCTATGTGCAGCCTATCAAATGGCCAAATGTCTGTTTAACTGCATCTAGGCTATCAAACAAAGTAGGTGGCAGCTGAAAAGATGTTACTCTTGGATAAAATTCTCAGACATCTGATAAAGGCATCAAACAGACTGGAGTATATGGGTGTGTATTGTATTCCTCATGCACATGTGGGGAATTCTGGCACTCACCATAGCACAGACCACACTCCAGTTATGAGGCTGTGCAAGAAAGAGGTGGAGATGTTTTTCCATTTCCAAGCGTTCCTCTGAGCTGTCTCGGGGATGGGAAGTTTGCCGATTCCATAGTTTACCAATTTGAAAAAGCCAACCGAGGATCCAGCAGTCAAAATCACAGAATTCAACTCCATATTTTAAGCGCGCGCTTGTGTTTTCTTGTCACTAACCGAGATTCTCGCGCGCATATAGACCTTTCGGTGATAAACCCGCTTTTTAACGTTATTTCGTCAAATATACATCCCGAATTGTTTGTCTCTATTTCATTTTCACCTTCAGTAGTCCAAACATAAGCGACTGTGCCGTCTCTGTAGGCAGAGCCCTTGTATAATTCAAATTTATCGACACTATCTTTGTTAATAAAAAAAATAAAAAAGCTTTTTGTTTCAGTGCTCAGTTTGTCCGGTCCGATGTAAAGTTAAAGCACACTGATTGCTCAATTACGATTGGCAACAATGAAATAGTATCTAATGCATGTGTTACAAAATCCTGACGCTACACGCTTGTGTAACTTTTTCGCTTTTACAATAACCAAACAAGAGAATCCCCGCCCAATCATCGTAAGGCGCGTTTGAGGAGCAAATGAGCGTCTCCGGGCGTGCGATTCCCTTACGTGTAGTCCCGCCTCTTCGTGTGGAATTATGGGAGATGTAGTAGGCTATATGCGGCGATTTCGTAACTTGCAATTTAAGAAAGTAGAAAAGAAAGCTGTCGGGGTTTTCAGCTGACGGACGCTCAGATTTGTTTCCATAGAGTTTCTCCAGCCTCTTCATTATCCCATAGCCTATCTGATATAAAATGATTTTATTCAACACTGTTTAAAAAACGTTTGGTAGCGACATTAAAAACCACGTGTAGGCAGAGATGGGCACAAATACATAAAAAAGTATTTAATTACAAATTACAAATACATATCATCAAATGTATTTAAATAAAATATAAAATACTGCTGTGAAAAAAGTATTTAATTGAAATACAAGTAATTTGTAATTTGAAAATACAAAAATACAAATAAAATGTACAGTCTTTTGTAGTGTGAGTGTAAGTGTGGAGTTAAATAGCCTACATGTAAGAGTAGGCTATAGAATATCATCGTTTAGTGCAGAAGATGCGCTTTTAATGTAGCCTACATGTTGCCACTTACTGTCATAATAAAAGATAATTACGCCTATAACACTATATTTGTATTATATTACACAAAAAGTTAACGCTGCTCTGAGGGTGTTTCTAATACCGCGGCTGTGACAAAGTTGATCAATCAATTGACCATTATCAATCTATCTCTATTTTTATGTTATTTTTTACTCTTTTTGAAAGTTATGAGTCACATCACGTGATTTTCTTGCCAAAAACTGTGATAGGCAATTTGGCATCCTAGGAGCATATGACTTTCTTCTTTCAGACGAATACAGTTATATCAAAAATGTCCTGGCTCTTCCAAGCTTTATAATGGCAGTGAATGGCTGTATATTTTTTGAAGTCCATAAAAGTGCATCTATCCATGATAAAAGTGCATCTATCCATCATCAAAGTGCGTCTATCCATCATCAAAGTGCATCTATCCATCATAAAAGTGAAAAATATCCATATTTAAAACTTTATTGACTAAAATAACTAGCTTCCGGCAGATGGCCGCTTCAGAAGGCCTTTTTTTAACCCCCGCAAAGCCGTGTGGAACACTTTAATTATGAATAGATGCACTTTTATGATGGATGCATACATGTGCTTTTATGGACTTCAAAACTTAAACAGCCATTTACTGCCATTATAAAGAGCCAGGACATTTTTTAATATAACTCTGATTGTATTCGTCTGAAAGAAGAATGTCATATACACCTAGGATGACTTCAAGGTGAGTAAATCATGGGCTAATTTTCATTTTTGGGTGAACTAAACCTTTAATCCTGGTGATGAAAGTTAATATAGGCGAAATAAAATGATATATTTAAAAAAGTAGGCTATATTAGTAGCCTATTTTAATTACAAATTACAGTATCTTGAAGTATTTAATTACAAATTACATTTCATTTATTTTTGTTAAGGAAAATACAAATGACAAAATACTCAAAACAAAAGTAATTAAATACGTATTTCAAATACAATTAAAATACTGCCCATCTCTGCGTGTAGGTCTGTACGCAGTTTTAAATAGTAATAATTATAAGAAGAAGAAGAAGAAGAAGAAGATAAATACTTTTTATAGCTACCAATGGATTACCGTTGAAAAGTTGTAGACCTATATAGCCTAGTTCTTCATAGTTATAATCAATCCTTGCTGAGCTCGCAGCTGATTGGTCCGTTTCAACGTGAGTCGGTCATTATATGTTTAAAATGTCATTTCCACCAAAATGTGATTTGAGATGTAGTGGGCATGGAGTTTCATAATTCATCTGTAATGTATGTCCACTGTTGGACAAACTAAACAAATTAAAGGAAATAGCATATTGTTGAGTCTGGAAAGTGTGTTTATTGGAGTTTAATTTCCAAAAGTCCACATGGCTAGCCTAGAAGAGCAGCAGGTGTTTTCGTTGTCTAATTGGTGGTGTCGGGCGACATCTTGTGGTTCTTTTGTATGTAAGATATGTTGGAGCTGTTTCACAATACTTCAATAGGCTGTTACATGTGGCTGAAACCATAAAACAATTAGACAGAGTCAAAGTGTTAAAATGATAGCTTATACTGTAGCTGTAGACTACATGAAGACGACTTGGCTCATCTGTTTTATACCGCGAATCTTGATCTGCTATAGGTCCTTTTTATTTGAGCCAAGGAATGTTAATTATAAGTTTGATGGAGTAGGCAATGTTGTGCACGTGGGCTACTGTATTCCCAAAACAATATAGCCTACAATGACTCTACTATTCCTCTTTAAATATTATGGAAGTTGAATTTGCTTTTTATAAAATCACATAATGTCCTTATTCACACCAGAAAACAGAAGCTAGAAGTGGCTCGTTAGTTTCGCACGCACATTTTGATGTGACCGCCACGTGCGCTGATTGGCCGGCAGCCTGTTGAGCCTCTCTGTCGCTGATGCTGTGTCATGATGAGGTGTCGGCGATTTTAACGAGTTCATTCTGAATGGACTGCAAAGAAACCAACAGAAACGTTTGACTTGACAACCGGAGAATTTCGTCCAGACAGGTAAGAAATTAGAAACATGGTAAAGTAGCCTACGCAAGTACGACACCAGATATCAACATTAGTAAAATATATGTATCGTGTTGTCCTGCGTTACAAGACATCTCAGCTCAGCTCAGGTGTGGTTCAGTATTCCGCGAAACCAGTGACGGCTGGCAACGTGCGTTCCTTATTAAAAAAATAATAACTTTATTGCTTCTGCTCTAGTACAGTCTCTTGTGTAATCTAGTTACCATCACTACTTAACCCTATGTATCTTGTGTTACAGATAAGTGGTGAATACTGTGCAGTTGGAAGTTCAAGTCTCTTTCTCTCGCAGCTTTGACGGTAAACAGCAGTGGAAGCTGACTGACTAGACGTGCTTGGCTGTATTAAGGTAGCAGTAGTACAGTACTGAATATCACGTGATGTTTGAAGTGCACTGGTTGGAAATGGAGAGTGGCAAGTTTTTGTTATGTAACTAATTAGTTGTTATTTCTTCAGCTGATAAACCAACAATGGAGACAAAACAGTGTGAAGAGATCACGGAGATGGTGTGTTTAGAGTCAGATCTGCTGGATGGACAGTAAGAGATTTTAGATTACATATGATCCAAACATGTTATACAGCATATAATTGTAGAAAATAAATAGTCTAATGGAAGTGTTTATTTAATTTAGTTATTACTTACTTTATAATGTATTTACTATATGCTAGCCTACTAATTATTTTAAATACCCTGGAGGTCATAAGTTTGGAATAATTAGGATTTTTTTTTTTAATGTGTTTTATGCTCACCAAGGGTGCATTTATTTTATGAAAAATACAGTCAATCATTAATATTATGAAATATTATTACAATTTAAAATGACTGTTTTCTATTTTCAATATGCTGATTTGCTGCTCAAGAAATATTTCTTATCATTATCAATATTGAAAGCAGTTGTGATGCTTCATATTTTTGTGGAAACCGTGATGCACTACCATTTAAAAATTTGGGGTTTGTAAGATAGAAATTAATACTTTTATTTAACACACATTACATTGACGGTAAAGGCATTTATAATGTTACAAAATATGTATGTTTCAAATAAATCCTATTGTTTTAAACTTTCTATTCATCAAAGAGTCCTGAATTGTTTTTATTACAGTTTCCACAAAAATATTAAGCAGCAAAATGTTTTTTTCAACATTAATTATAACCATTAATCATAATAATATATTTATAATAATTCAGCACCTAATCAGCATATTACAATAAAGACACTGAAGACTGGAGTTACTGAAAATTATGCTTTGCCATCACAGGAATAAATCACATTTTAAAATAAATTAAAATAGAAAACAGTTATAATAATAGTTATAATTATATTTTTATTTCATAAAACACACACACAAAAACAAAAACAAAAAACTTTGACTGCCAGTGTTATTTATTTATTTATTTATTTATTTATTTATTTATTTATTCATTCATTCAATCTGGCACCATGTTACCCTGTACGTCCTACAGAATGAAGGAGGTTGAGGTGGACCAGCAGAAAATCCTGTTGGTACGCAATAAGGGAGAATTTGCTGCTGTGGGTGGTCTGTGCACTCATTATGGCGCTCCACTTATCAAAGGTATATGGTCTCTGATCATCACACAGACTGACACAAACTGAGCAATAAATAACCCTGTCCTGTGTTTACTTAGAACTGTAAGTAGAGTGAAAATAGGTTTTGTTTTTTCATTCATCATTCCGTGACCTTTGTCATTCTTAATTCTGAGCCTTTCTTTTTTTCAAGTCTACCGTGACATTGTGTTTCCAACCATCGTAAAAGCATTTTTATGCTTGCAGGCGCGTTGCTTGGAGATCGAGTTCGGTGCCCATTTCATGGGGCATGTTTCAATACTAAAACTGGAGATATTGAAGAATTTCCTGGACTGGACTCTCTGCCTACATACAAAGTATGAATATACACTGCAGGATGGCACTTAAGGAATCAAGCATTTTTGTTGTGTCATGTGCCCGTTACAAATTCATATTTTATGTCGCATGCAATTTCCCATACAGTTTTATGAATGAATCCATTACCTGTTTGTTTACTTCTCCTGTCCTGTTAAGGTCAAGGTAGAGGGTGGTAAAGTTTATGTGACTGCTGATAAAAAGGTTAGTCATGTACCTCTGCGATTTTAGGTCCAGCACAAGATTAGTTGCTTTTGAGGAGCATTTCATGAAATGTTATGTATTTTGTAATTCTTAGAAACTGAAGAAGCGAGTTAAGAAAATGTGTGGTAGAGCGCCTGGAGTCAGCCACACGGTTGTTCTGATTGGAGGAGGTGAGTAATAGATACATCATCTAGACAAACCTTAAAATATGTTTAATGCTTATTTCGTGCAAGTATCTTTCGCCTCATCCTGAGGTGTTCATCACCCCCTAGAGGGTTTTGCATCATACTGCAGGGGGTCAGCCAAATAATGAAAATATGTTTAAAAATATACATTATTAAGTTAACTTAAATAAAGCTAAAATTTAGCAGTTGAAGTTCAACTAAATGTTTCCTTGTCCCTCCAACAAATAAATATACTTCAAAGTCTAGTTAAAATAAAAATAAAAAATCAATCCACCGTGGCCTGAAAAAGTTTGTATGCCTCTTCTCTAGTCTGTCATATTGGGAAATGCAACATTTCTATGTGTTTGTGTTTCCACAGGCCCAGCTTCATTGCAATGTGCGGAAACCCTTCGTCAGAATGATTATGAAGGGAGAATTATAATGGTTACTAAAGATGAGCAGCTGCCTCTGGATAAGACCAAGCTTAGCAAGGTTGGAATCCATGGATCATAGATTAAACAAAACCAGATTATATGATTTGATTGTTTCCCCCATTACCTTATTGAATTAATAAACCTGTGTAGTTCCTTGTTTATGAAGATGTTGTGTGTTCATGGACTCTTGTAGGCAATGAATATTGAAATTGAAAAAGTGTTGCTACGACAGAGTGATTTCCTTCAACAACATGGAATTGAAGTGTGGACTAAAAAAGAGGTGGGTTTGTTTCTTTTATTTCTTCCATTTATTTTCCTGGGATCACATGCATTGTATTTATTTCTAGATATTAACAATAATTGTCCCTCAAAGGTGAAGTCTGTTGACACAGAGGCTAAAACATTGACTTTCAAGGATGGCACTGTCCAACACTATGACCAGCTCTTGATTTCTACAGGGGGCAGGTTAGATCATAACTTCTTTTTAAAAGTGCTTAAGATTAGATAAATGTCCCATTTAAAGGCCATGTATAATGATAGACATTTGGACCTTTTATCTGAATGCAATGTCTGATGGTGGATTATGTACTTTTGTCTTTAGAGCCAGACCTCTGCAGTGTCCTGGTGCTGAACTAAAAAACGTGAAATTGCTGCAGAGCTATAAGGATGCCACAGAAATCCATCACATGAGTGCAGGCAACAATGCCATCATCGTTGGAACTTCATTCATAGGTATACAGAAATAAATTGGAAAGTAGCATTCTTTCACAAACACAAGGGCTGTGTCCAAAAGCTTAGACAGTTGATTTGTTGCCTCATTGCCCTATCAGACTTTGCAGGCAGCGTTTGTGGACGAAGGTACCTCGCGAAACTGATTTCGGACAAAACTGTTTAATGATTACAACAAAATAGAGAGAGCTTTGGTAAGAACAAATCGAATATTTAATTACTACAATACTAATTTCCCACTAGAAATTATATCAAAAGTGGAAAAAGTTGGTCAAAAATGTACATTTACAAACTGACCACCAACCACAAATTTCAGATGCCATTTTTATATTTTGGCTCAACTGTCACGAAATGTAACACACAGGATGTTGGGATATCAAAGGCAGTGAAGGATACATCTATCCTACCTTCAAAAATAGGTCATATGAAGATATCTTACTAGATAGGATGTGACACAATCATTGGATTCAGCGTGTCTTCTTGCTGCTGCCTGCGGAGGCAGCATTTTTCAGCTTTTGGATGCAGCCTAAGTTAATGGCAATATTGCAAATTATGACTTTCAATTGTCAATCAGGAATGGAGGTAGCAGCTTATCTGTCTGACAAGGCAGCCAGCGTCACTGTTATTGGCAGCAGTAAGTTTCCTTTCCAGTCATCACTGGGTCCAGATATCGGAAAAATGACAATGCAGGTCAGTGAACATTGTGGTATTTTCTATCATTTTTGGTTTACTCCATTTTTTTATACTCCATTTATCGCAAGTAATACATCATCTGTTAAAGATGCTGGAGGAGAAAAACGTGAAGTTCTGCACAAGTACTGGTGTGGCTGAAATTCGGGGTGAAAATGGAAAGGTACTGTAAGAGTAAAGCGCATTACTAAACAATCATAGAACTGATGTCAGTGTGTCGTAAAAAAATTATTAATAATAACTTAATTTTTAGGTCAAGGAAGTTGTTCTGAAAAATGGTGAAGTCCTTCCAGCGGATATTGTAATTGTGGGCATTGGTATGTACCAAAACAATTTTGTCATAGCAGTTTTGTTGTTGTCAATGAAAAGCTGTTTATTTCTAACAGTTACATCTATATCCTTTCAAAGGTGTCATTCCCAACTCTGATTTCCTAAAGAGAACATCAGTGGAAATTGATTCACGCAGTGCTGTTGTTGTTGACAAGGTAACAGCCTTCATATCACATAGAACAAACACTTATTTAACAAATAGAGTCGTTTTTATGACATCTGTGTTTTTCAGTTCATGAAAACCAACATTCCTGATGTCTTTGCTGCTGGAGATGTGGTGTCTTTTCCACTTCCTTTGGTCGGACATAAGAGAGTCAATATTGGACATTGGCAATTGGCGCAAGCTCACGGTACCACCTGATATAATAATTAGTTTGAATATTCCAAAAAACACTACCATTCAAAAGTCTGGTGTCAGTAAGATTTAAAAAAAAAAAGAAATAATACAGCAAGGACACATTTCTTTCAGCAAGACGCATTAAATAAAACATTGTTACCAAACATTTCTATTTAACATAAATGCTGTTCTTTTTAACTTTCGATTCATCGAAGAATACTGAAACAATTATCATGGTTTCCACAAAAATATTAAGCAGTACAACTGTTTACAACATCAATAATATGAATAAATGTTTCTTGAGCAGCAAATCAGCATATTAGAATGATTTCTGAAGGATCATGTGGCACTGAAGACTGAGAAATGAATGAAGCTGAGAACTCAGCTTTACTTTCTCGGGAATAAATTACATGTTAAAATAGAAAACAGCTATTTTAAATCATAATAATATTACTATTTTTACTGTATTTTTGATCAACTAATACAACTTTGGAGAGAGACTTCTTTCAAAAAAAAAAAAAAATTGAAGGGTAGTGTTTGTGGTAATGTGTAAAATATGTGGTCGTGGTCTTCCACAGGAAGAATTGCTGGCTTAAGCATGCTGAATCAACAGGTTGCGATTAATACTGTGCCATATTTCTGGACCATGCTGTTGGGCAAAGGCATCCGATATACAGGTGACCATTCCAAGATAAATCTCCCTTCTCTGAGCAAATATGACATTTCAGCACATGAATAAAGTAATTTTAACCTCATCTATTTTAATTCCACCAGGCTATGGAGAAGGATACACTGACATTGTTTTTAAAGGAAGTACTGAAGACAGAAAATTCTTGGCATTTTATATCAAGTAAGCTGATAGCTAATGAAGAAGCCTTAAAAGTCTGTCAAATCTTTATGACTTGAAATTAGGATTTCTTTTCGTTCATCACTGTTTATTTCATAATCCAGAGATGGAGAAGTTGTTGCAGCTGCCAGCATGAACTTTGACCCTGCGGTGGCGAGTTTGGCGGAAATGTTATTGATGGGGAAGAGGATCACTAAGACTCAGGCACAGTGAGTATCAATAAGTCAGAAAGCCTCAACTCATTGCATACATATGCCAGAGCTATGAATTGAAAAGCAGTTATTGAATGTATTTGCAATGCATGCATACAAGTGAAACCTGTTTAGGGGACATAATACAGGATTTTCTCTGCTTCCACAGATCTGATGACCTCAGCTGGTTGAAGCTCCCATGAGCTTTGGCAACACTTTCCTCCATGACTATATTGATTACAGTTTGTCCATCTATCATTTTATTTGACTGTCTTACCTTCAGTAACAAAGACTGTACTTTGTTTTGTCTTCTATATTTAGTTTTTTCCCCCCACATAAATGTTGTTGTTTTCCACCCTGGAAGGAATAAAACATTTCTGGTACAGTTATTCTTAGAAACAGCTGAAGACCAGTTTCAGCACTTGTATTATGTACTAAATAATGTGTGACAAGCATTTGCGTCTGTAGGAAATTTTATGATACAATAAAATATATAACTTTTTCTTTACTATTTCATATTTCATAGTATTTCATACCCAAGTAAAATATATGTATAATTTTGGATCCCCTGAGGAAAACATACTTATAAATCATACTAAATCATGTTTTGTTTTTGTTTAGGGGTTGGGTTAAGGATAGAATATACAGTTTGTAAATTATTAAAAATCATTATGTCTATGAAAAGTCCCTTTAAAACGTGAACAGGGTTCCCGCGGGGTCTTAAGTCTAAAATTCAGAACTTTAAATTTAAGGCCTTAAACCGTCTTAAAAATGGCCAGATTTTCATCCGCGGTCTTAAAAAGGTTTTACCCTCGTTCATTTCCAGGAACGCTGGCCGCAGAAAGTTATTACAAAGTAGCAAAAAAGTATCGAGTCGTAGCCACTGATCTATATAGAATGACGTACTACGACCACTGATCTATATAATGACAGAACATCGGACCGAATTTTACTATTAATAATAAAAGATAAGCTAAAGTGCATTGTAAATGTCAGTAATTTATCTTTTTTGACTCATTCTTTTTATAAAAACCTTTTTTGTCAAAACTTTATTTGAACTTGTACATGTTAGTATATAACATGTTGCAAGATACTTTTAAAATCTGGCTATCATTTTTAATGGTATTATTTTAATGTTTATGTAAACAAAAAAATAATATTGATGCTAATTTTATTTGTTTATTTATTTGTTATTTGCTGGTTTTCGACATAAAACTTGGTGAATTGATTTCATTGTGTAGTATTAGTACTTTTTGAACAGGATTCTGTGATAACTGTGATCATTTTTGTCACTATAATCATGAAATGAAATGTTAATGCCATTTCATCTCTAGTTATGATCAACTGAAATCAACTAATTGTGTGTTTTTTACAGTACAATTTTCTATAAAAATATTATATCTGATTCTGTTCTTTTCTCTGTTGTTGGGTGTGGAAGAAGGTTACTAATGTGATTGCTTTATCTGCAAATTAAATTAATGCTTTTTCAATTACTAAATTCATTGAAATAAAATTAATTCTTTGATTTAAATATTTTTTTGGCAATGCTTCGTGTAGGTCTTAAATTTCAATCTTTATGCTCTTAAAATGTCTTAAAAAGGTCTTAAATTTAACTTACTGAAACCTGCAAGAACCCTGGTGAAAATTTGAAACCATTTTGTGTGTAATGCATATTAAGCAAATTTTCAAAGCAGATCATTTGTTCTTCAGTTTCAAACAATGGTGATATATTCCAACATCAGAAATGGACAGATAATGGATATCTTCAGAAATGTATAGACAACACCATAAGGATTTACATCTACGGAAGTGTCACAAATGATGTTTCTATGTGGTTTTAATACACCTGAGTAATAATATTGCTAGAAAAATAAGATAATAATCTTAATTTATCATATTGAGTAATTGAACTCTTTTTGAACGTTTATATGTTAATTTCTTATGAATTATTACACTTGTAGCAGACGTTTTATTAACAATATAAATAAATAATAATTAAATACACATATATAAAGATGTTCAACTGAAATGTTTAATGTGACATGATGATTATGTATAGTACTGTCACTGTGGCTGTGAGCACGGCATGCTGGGGTCAGCGCTCACTGGTCAGTTCCCCGGATGACGGTTCAGCGTGAATATGGCGCAGAGAGCACGAGCAGCGCGCTCGTGAGGGCTTCAGTGAGACTGATACGCGCACTTAGCCCGCTGAAGCTAACTTTACTCTCAAGAAACTTAACCGACCATATGAAGTTTATTTTTCAGCGAACACTCTTCTCACCACAGGTAGGACTTTTAAAACACGATTTGTATTACAAACGAGAGTCGTCTGTGTGCCATCGCAGTTTGTTTTGTGTGTCAGCCTGTAGTTTCGGTGAGTTTGTTCGTCGTGCTAATTTAGCTAATTCCTCACAGCTAGCTAAGTAGCTTGGTCTACCGAGTGTCAAAACATTACTTTAAGTGATAAAAGATACTAACTAGAAAGTTACTTTGTTTTTAATGCCACTGAAGTTTGTATTTATGTTTGCAGTTTTAGATTGGGAATGAGTTACAGTAGTCTGCAAATAATGCCATCATTCCAGACCCTCTTTTCACTCAAGATTCGGATCAAGAGATAGATTTGTGAGCTGCTCCTGAATTGCTATCTAGAAAGGAATAAATTAATCGTTATATTAGTGTCAGAAGGCGCCTGAAACTACTTGAAAGTTTGACTAAAGTGTTTTCGCGTTACTGGTGGTGCAGCTAGTGACATAATACAGTAAATAAATAACACAAATGAATTAGACTGGTTGTTCTGTTAGAGCTTGTAAATCCCTAAAATGTGTGAGCGATTTTCTACGTGTCTGATAAGAAGCTGTGATGCTGACACTGTCCATACAGTAACTAAGCTATTTTAGTTTATTTGACAAAATATCATATAATTCATGTCAAAGTTCACAGTACCTTCTAACGATTCTCCGAATGTAAATTTGTAATTCTTAGTCATGCAATGTTTGGTATTGGTTTTGAGTGGGCAGTATATGGTTTCAGCTGTAGTATCGATTCTGGGCTGCGTTTCTCAGATGCATCGTGTTGAGCTAAGTTGATACTAGAGACCATTGGTGACTGTATGAATCGCATCATGAGAGTCATTGTTTACATAATTTAAAAGAGACCTTCCTTTTCTGAGAGGTGTAAAGCAATAATCACTCAACATATTCAGTATGTCAGCTTGTTTGACCTAATTTTTTTTTTTTATGGAACAGTTTATTGAAACTTAAGACAAAATAAACCTGCATATCATCACCTTCCTAAAATAATTGCCCAAGTCATTTTTTCAGGTTTCTCAGAAAACACAAAAAACTGAACCTAACTTCAGAGGATGAGTAGACTTTCGTTCTTCTTGATGCAGCTGCCATCTTGAAAAGCTTGTAAAATTTCCTAAGTCTCATTGTCTTTTGACTTAGGCAAAATAAAACAGCCTAAGTCACACTCTTGACATAGGCCATTATACTACAGGGGTAGAACTGCATGATCTGTTCAACTGAGGATGTGGGCGATATTACCACAGGTGGCCAGCATCATGAGAAGATGACTTATGCAAAAAAAATAATAATTTTTGTCAAAAAATTACTTGGGCAATTATTTTAGGAAGGTGACGATATGTGTTTTGTTTTGTATCATATCAGGCTTTAATGTCTCTTATAGCATGAGATGGTGATAATATGGAGCTCTCACACCTTCAGAATAGAAAACACCCCCGTTTTATTCAGAGGCCCAAACTGAGAAAAATGTTGTCTAAAAGAGATGAAATTCTGATAGCTTGCCTTGTAACATAATAGGCAAGGCAAGTTTATTTATATAGCACATTTCATACACTGTGGCAATTCAAAGTGCTTTACATAGAAAGGAATAAAAATAATCACAAAATAAAAGCAAGGCAAATTAAAACAGTTATTCAAAATGCTTTACATAGAAAGGAGTTAAAATCTCAGACTAGGGCAATTCAAAGTGCTTTGCATAGAATATAAGCACAAAATAAAACATACAATGAACATATAATGCATTTCTCTCTTGACCTATATCTAACAAGATTTTTTACGTTTACTTAAAAAAAAAAATCTTTAAAGATTGCACAATAAAAAGACACGTGTGCCACGAACTGAAGGTAGACATATTTACCATTATATTTAAAAGACTTTGACTAGGCCTAACTAAAAAGTATTTACTGTCACAGGGCAGAAGACATGTAGTAAATTGTGTATGACAGGTTTTTCTGCACCGTTTTGATCATGTTGATAGGCCTTAGAAATTGATAGTTTTAGTCTATCTGTGCTTTTATAATTAGGTGTGCAACATGAAACCTAATTGGAATGCTGCCTTTTTCTTTGTGATGAACTACTATAAAGAGTGAATACACACTCTCACAAGTTACTCAATAGGTAATGGGATTGTTGTTCAGAATCTCATGTACCTTTTTCTAACCGTCAAATGTTCCTCGTTGGTTGTAGTTTCACTTTCTTTGCCCCCGTACTTGTTTCCAGCAGCCGTGAGTTTGTCAGGATAATGTCTGCTTCGAGGAGGTGTGATGGGAGATTCAGTCAGGGGCGCAGTCTGTACCGGGCACTCCAAACATTCCTTAAATGCTTCAGTGCCGGACAGGGTCACTCATAATGTGCA
Organism: Rutilus rutilus; assembly: GCF_951802725.1. Classification (NCBI taxonomy): domain Eukaryota; kingdom Metazoa; phylum Chordata; class Actinopteri; order Cypriniformes; family Leuciscidae; genus Rutilus; species Rutilus rutilus. Next base: position 20,444,450 of record NC_140223.1, read on the forward strand.
ATCTCCCATGCTACAGCTTACTTTAGCCTAGCGTTTGACTTAAATGTTATATTCGGTTTACTCAGTATAGGTTTAAACATTCAGTTTTCCGGTTGTATTGCTTCTCAATGACATCGACTCGAATTTCAAATGAATCTGATCATTTTTTAATGAAAAGGGGTTGAATGAGACTATCCTTTCTTCTGGCTTGAGAGGCAATTTTTCAGTTTCCTGTGTTTCTTTGTCTAGAGCTCTGATATGAATTTCAGGTCTGCCCATGGAAATTGCTGTCTGGACAACATTACCTTCACAATCGATCAAAGGATACATTTTTTTTGTTGTTGCAACCATTACTGATTTTTTTCAATAACCAATATGTGGACATGATTTTTAATTATTGTTCTATTTCTTCTGTTTTGACAGGGTATTACAAAAGTAATTTCTCAAGAATGTTTTTGGTATTTGATTGAATTATCTGGGGAAAACAAATATACATTACTGTTCAAAAGATTGCTGTCGGTAAGAGTTTTGAAAGAATTTTATCAAAAATACAGCAAATTATTACAATTTAAAACAACTTTTTTATTTTTTTAATATGGGTGTGAATCTTTACTTTCCTCATGATTCACATCATACAAATTATTATATTCCACGTATTTATAAAAACAATTTTTTTATTCATGTCCATTTCAGTGTCCATTACTCTAGACTTGTGTCATGATAATGCTGTCTAATATGCTGATTTGGTGCTCAAGAAACATAGTTGCTGCGTAATTTTTAGAGATTATTTTTTATGCTTATATATTGTATGCTATTATTTGAAATATAATCTTTAATAAGATTATATAAGTCTTTTGCTGTCCCCTTTTCAATTTAATTCATCCTTGCTGATTAAAAGTATAAATAATTTTTTTTTAAATCTGATTGACCCCTAAACCTTTGAATAATGCAGCATCACCAAAAGCTTTTTAATAAAGTATCAAGTGGCAGCCAATAAAGCTGCATCAGTTCATCTCACTTTGAACCTTTTGGGTGTATGTAGAATGCTTAGCTGTTGTTTCATTGGACAATGTGTTACAGTTTTGCACTGTAGGAGAGCAACAATATTTTCTAATGTTTTAAAATTAGCGTTTTCAACATGTTTATTTACTAGTTCTTTTGGTTTGTATTTCATGGATTAAATGATCAAGGATACTTTGTAACTGAGTTGAATCTATTGTTGCGCAAGTTGTTCAGTAGTAGTGCATTACCTAATTACCCATCAGCTGCAAAGTGATGCCACTTTCCAACTTGCATGTGTGTTTTGTGAGTCCCTGTGCTGAACACTGTACTGTTGTCTTTGGTGAGATGATGTGTAATCCGTTCCATCAGAAAGCCCTCTATCAAGCTCTGACCTGCAGTCAAGTTCACATAAAGACTTTGTGTATGTAGCACATGCAAAGCATTGTGAGACATTATCACATTGGAGTTAGGCTACTGCTTTATAGTGCTGCACAATGACCGAATAACAAATAACGGTTGTTGGCCAACAAGAAAAGCGCTGTTGTTTTTGTTGCATTATACATGTATTACCTGGAATATTCAAAAGGAGACTCAGTGTTTTGTTTCTGATGAATGGCCTGAAACATGTCTATTCAAAGTGAGAACTGAGACCCCTAGTTATGTGTGTAAAATAAAGTTTTTCCATGGAAACTGTGGAGAATTGGTGGGAAAACGTTGTCTAAAACAAGCAACATTGCATTGCTTTGCTCTTCTTGTTTTAATCACAGCATTTTAGTGGACAGAAGCAGCAGGTTCTGTAAACACTGGGTTGGTCTGATAAGAAGACCTCTAATGACAGAGTTTAGTTCCAAGGTCAAGCTGTTTTTGCAGTGCTCTGTACTGGGCTTGTAAAAACAAACACTGCAGGCCTGTTTCTGCTAAGCTAGCTTTATACTACAAGTTCAAACTTTTACGAAGATATCAGTCTACTTGGAACGTTTCCCCATTTTGAGGGGTCAGTATCTCTGCTTATTAAAAGCCAATCCGCAGAGACAGTCCTCCTGGCCAGGGCTCGTCTCGAGAGCGTTGACCACAGAGACTTCTTTCTCACTGTTCACCAGTGCATAATGGTATGTGTCTGGAATGCCAGACTCAACCAGGAAGTGTTTGACTGTTCGAGTTTAACTGCTTTACACTTTTTAATGTCAGACACAAAGCCTGATTGATTATTGCTCTTTTGTAAACATTTCAAACCTTTTGTGGGCTGATGCCACTGATGGTCATAGAACAGGAAGTGTTTATGGAAATGAAAAAATGATTAATTCACACTTATTGTGTTAGTATTATAGTCGTGCATTTGTATTTCTGTGTCGTGTGTGTGAAGTAGCTGTAGATCTCTGCTAGAGAACCTGCTCCTGTCACTCATATTTGATCCTCACCTGTTCCAAAGAAACAATCTCACAGGTGCAAGTTAACAGCCTCAGTTTTTCTGTATAGCATGTAATCGTAAGCTCAGCTGTGTTTGAAATCGCTTTCTTTTTCCTTAGTATTGACACGACTATATTGAGTGTTGTACATTTGTTTTGCCAGCTCAGCTCAGCTTAATGCAAATGTTTTTTTTTCTTTCTTGACTCACTCATTTACTTATGTAACATTTCCTTGAACTCATTTGCTTCATGATTCATGTACTCTGTTATTATCTGTAGTTAACATATTTGTCTGTCAATGGACTACTTGCACTGAGCTTCATTACGCACTTCAATTTTGAAATAGTACAACTCTTTTGTTTCCAGTTATGTATATTCAGTGTGCTGTCACCTAGTTGACTAAACGCATCCCTCTACAATGCGAGTAAATCTTCACTCTGGGCAACTAAATCATGTTTATCATTAGCCATTGGCTAATAAATTCTTAGATTGTACTAGCCAGTGTGTGTTAGAGGCTAAGTATAAGTTTAGCATAGATATATTTTCACTCGCTGGCTGAACACTGACTGAGCGCTTGAGTTTCGCTCTCCGTCAAGCGATCTGTACTATTTCAATTCAGCTCAATGGATGAGCAGTGTACCTGTATTTGACGTACAGTAAACACTAGTGTGAAGGTGCACGACTCGCCATCACTTTGCTGTGACAGTACTGTGTTTCTCGCACACAAAGAGAGAGTGAGAGTCTTACATGCCAGGCAGAATCGCCACATGTAAACGATATTCTTTGTTATATATTTTTTTCTGTCAAAATAACGGCGTTCATTTGGAATTATTCAGCTTTTAAGAAAAAGCAGAAGATATGCTGGCTTCTCCGGTATTGGGCGGAACTAATGTGCAAACGGCAATCTCATTGGCTGGCGCTCATCGATTACCGTCCCGGTTTTGATTTCAGCAAATCATTTAGAGCGAATGCTGACAAAGTAATTAATATTCATGAACCCAGCAGCTAATCAATCCTTAGTGCGTTGTATATTGTTATTAGTAGTAGAAATATTAGTAGTATTATTATATTTGAATAATAATTACTATTATCTATTCATTTTCTTACAGAAACACTTAATGACCATCATATCTTAAGCACCACCACCAGTCCTAAGTTCAGTTAAAATGAAAAATATTCATTCATACATAGTTACCAAGTTTTAGGTAATTACTAAAGTTCTATCATTAAATAGTGCTTGATTATCATAATATCATAATATAATGCTTGATTGACTGATATTAAGAGTGTACGTTCAGATATTTAAAAAGCTGTGCCATTTTACATATATGTATGTGTGTAAAATGGCACACTTTTGATCTTTTCCACATCTTCTACATCTATGGGGGTTGGGACACTTGCACACTACAGCCTCACATGTGAGCCACATCTCTGGGCGTAACTGGCGTAAACTAGTGTTTTTAACCCCTTAGGTATCAAAATTTGGTACCGAAAGACAATACTTTTTTTTTTTTTTTGATACTTGATGGTATAGAGGCAATTAGGTCGGTGCCTAAAAAATATAGACCTCGATACCCACCCCTACTCCTCGGAATACAATGCTCCATGTAAATGCACCTATTATTGTGGCCTTGAAAGGTCCCCTCAGCGCCAGCTTGCTCCAGGGTACGTTTAAGTTGCCATAAGCATGAGTGATAAGTAATAAGTTGCTATAACATAAGTGACATATAGTTGCTCATCAAAATGTCAAATGAGTTATGACTGCTCATCACCATATGGTAAACTGGTGTTTCCTCTGCAGTGCTTGTGCACGCTTTCTTCCTCTAGTGAATATATATATATCTGCTTCCGGAAACTATTTTGAATATTTTCCAGTTCTGCAACTTTTGAGTTCTTCACTCGCTCTGAATGTTTTCATTACTCTCAGTGTTGGAAACCAGCACTTCATAAAACATTCACATGGATTCCAAGACTCCTGAAGCTGTGACCTCATGACCCAGCTGACATCGTCCCAAAAGATCAGGTTTCACTTCAAATGCTTCACTCTTTTGAAAAATGCCTCTTGCTGCTGCATCGTCCCAGGAAGCAGCTGAGTTTTCCCAGGCTCAGCCCGTCAGGTGTGGGAGGGGGTTTCGGCCCAATCATATCAGAGTCCAGTATTTGGATTCTGGGAGTGTCTCTGATTCCCATGGAGAGAATGGGCAGGGCAAAAGCGAGAAAAGGGAAAGCATGGAGAGCTGGACTGCTTTGTTTTGTACTGCATAAAGAGACTGTTGTTGAAATGCTCAGAAAGGTGAAGTGAGAGAGCTGACATTTTAAAATGAACAGCTGACTGTGTGTCTCTCCCAATGTTTTGTGAATGAACAGGCTAGTGTTATTTGCGATCAAGTTATTTCTTACGATGTACAGTACACTACTGCTGAAAAGTTTGGATTGTTTTTCTTTGTTTTTTTAAAGGAAGTCTCTTATGCTGCATTTATTTGATCGAAAATTACGGTAAATATAAACAGGAGTATTGTCAAAAATCTGTACAATTTAAAATAACTTGAAATAATTTTAAATGTAATTTATTTCTGAGATGGCAAAGCTGAGGTCTTCAGTGTCAGATGATCCTTCAGAAATCATTCTAATATGCTGATTTGGTGCTTAAGATTATTTTTTTTTATATTCTCAATTTTGAAAACCATTGTGCGGTTTAATATTTTTGTGGAGACTGTGACTCAGAGAGGTTTCACTGAATGATTTAGCAGATAATTATTTTTGTCTTTCCCTGGTTCTAGGTCTGATGATCTACTGCAGCCATGTTCAGCAAGAAGAAAAAGCAACGTGTCCAGATCTCGGCACCCTCCAACTTTGAGCATCGTGTCCACACTGATTTTGATGAGCATGAGCAGAAGTTCGTGGGGCTTCCGCGCCAATGGCAGAGCCTCATTGAGGACACGGCCAAGAGGCCCAAACCCTTCATCGACGCCACAGTCATCACTACTGTAGAGCCACGCAAGGTCAGAGGATAGGAGTCATCTTGTGTGTTTGGTTTAGGTTTTGATTTAAGCTTTTTAGTTTTTGCATGTTACAATCAATGAGGTAAAGTACTAAGTTTTGGATTCACTAAAGATAAATAATGATTCTTGGTGATATTTACAAGTAGGGTTGGGAATCTGGGAAAATATTGGAACTTGTTCCACAATTGGTACTTTTTACCTGTCGCTGGATCTACAAAAGAATTGGTGTGACCTTGCAGTCTGTATTGAAAGTGTGAGAGTAAGACTGGGAACTTCTGTATTAGTGTTGTCACGTTACTGTAATTTCTTATTTTGATATGATAACTTGAAAAATATCTGTTTTCGATACCATGGGGAAAAACTGCCATATATATATTTTTAATATTATCTCATCATTTTTGATCCATCCATTGAAAGTCTAGGTAATCAATATTTTTAAGCTTCAAAAATAACATGTCACATCCCCCCGGTTTCGCAGACGAGGCTTAAGCTAGTCCCAGACTAAAATGCGTGTTTTAGCGGTTTTAACTGAAAGCAACTTGCTATGACATTTCTTATAATATGTCAGTGTCATTGTTTTTGTCTCAAGATGCACACCAGTAATGATTTTTTTTCTAGGGAACGCTTATAAAAGCTACTTAAATGTCCTAATTGAACTAAGGCCTAATCCTGATTCCTGGCTTATTCTAAGCCCTGTCTGTGAAACCAGCCCATCGTAACAGTAAGCAATATGAATCAAGCAGAGACATGATCGCTTTATATGATGAACAGATTTTAATTTAGGCTTTTATTCACATATAAGCATTGATCAATTACCATTATTATTATCTTGCCTAATTTTTCCCCCGTTCAAAGTATTTGTGTTTTTACAATGGGGTAATTTTTTTGCAATATCTTACAGCAAAAGGAAGCTTGATTTCAAACTTTGAATTGAATATACAAAAGTAAACACACAAATTACTAGGGATCCGATACTGATACTTTCATTTTTGGTACTTGCCGATACACAGTATTGATACCTGTATGTTCATTGCATTTATAATTTTTTCTTTTATTTTATATTGGGTAGAGAAACCAAAAGAATCAAATTAGTTGGCTTAAATTCTTTTAGAAAATAGAGGATTTTCTTAATAGAGGAGCTTCTGTTACTTTCAATGTTCATTCTATTGCTTCATATTTCATATTTTATTTTCGGTACCATCATTGTAGAAAAACAAGTACCGTCAGGATTTTAAAATGTTGATACAGACTCAGTACCGAAGTATCGGTTCTCGCGACATCCTTAGCAGGAAAAAGCGGCCGTGTGTTTACTAGCTGTCGAACAGAAGAGAGAGATGAGATCTGTTTCGAAACTGCGGAAAATTGAGTATTGGAACATTTTTAGATATTTTAGTATTAAAAAAAAACTATATATTTTTTGACAACACTACTCTGTGTGTGTATATGTATTTTGTCATCTTTTACCATTTCCCTTTTCTCTATTCACCATAAATGCCTCATAACCTGTTTGTATTGCACAGGCAATCGTGCGGGGTCGTAAGATCGGTGACGATGGCTCTCTCACGTGGCTCCTGGATGAGTTTGAGACCATGTCGGTGATCCGCTCAAACTCTCTGCGGAGAGGCAGCCCACCACCACAACCACCACCACGCAGAGACTCCGGATCATCAATAGGGGGCCACGAGAATGGAGAATACCCCCAATACAGACATCCTGATCGCTATGGAGACAGCAAAGAGAGGTGCACAATCCCTTACTTCAAAATAAATTTTCGGTTTCCAGTGACTACCATGGCAATATTGACAGTGAGGCTGTTTGTTTTTTTGTCCATGTAGGGAGAAACCGCGTCAGGAGCACCCAAGTGCTGATCCCAGACAGTCTCAGCGACCAGCCCGTTCATCCAGAGAGGACACCCGACCTCACCAGCAGCCTCGTGGTCAGGAGCCCAACAGAAACAAAGAGCCCAACTGGTTAGGAGGGCCAGCTGCACCGCCCCAGCACAGAGAACGAGATAGAGAACCACGTGATCATCACGATCAGGTAGTAAGGAGAGAGGGGGCCAATGATAGGAGGCCCAAATCCAGCTACACTGGTGGGGACAGTAGCCCACAGTCGCCCCGTGAGAAGAGACCACTGTCTGGGCCAAATATCCGCACCCCTAACCTACCTGTTACAGAGGGAGTAATAAAGACTGCACAGCAGACTGGCCGACCTTTCAACACATACCCACGTGCTGAAAGTGACTCTGGAAGAAGCCCCAGCGGTCAGGTACACAGAAATCAAACTAAATGTACTACTATGTTTCTAGAAAATTAACAATTATAGATGTTTTTTATAGGGCTGGGCTGCTTGTATTTTATAAAATATATCTATATATATTAGTGTTGTCATGATACTGGAATTTCTAAGTTCGATCTGATACCTTGAAAAATATCGATGATCGATACCATTTTCGAAACCACAGGAAAAACTGCCATATATCCTGGCATATAGATATTTTTATTATTTTATAATTCTTTAGATAATTTGGGTAGTTTTGTTGCAAAAGCTTTCACACAGTTCAGAGAGGCTTTATTTGAAACTGAATTTACAAAAAAAGACAAGTAAAGTCAGTAATAAAATAAAAACAAATAAGCAAAATACAAATGATATCACAAATTTAAAATAACACTGGATAGTCTTCATTGTATAAATCAAATACAGATCATTGCTTACAACTCAATTTACAAAAGTTGTTCAGTCAAGCGCAAAGAGTGACTTTCTCTTTGTCTCTTGTTCTTTGATGCACAGCAGAAGGTTTATTAGGCTGCTGTCACTTTAAGCGCTTATGAACAGTTCCAATGTACTGTTACACAACATGCGTTTTCTTTCTCAACTATTTATGTTCCAAAACTAACTGCGTTTACCTGAATACTCGCCAAGACTGCCATTTTGACAATCTTATGTGTATCTGACTGTTTAAACGCAATAAGCCACAAAAAATAACTTAATTGTTAAGGGCCTTACACACCGGGACGAATATCGGCGCGCGTTATTCGCCAGCGTTTTTCAACGCGTTTTTTGTGTTCACACCCAAGCGATTTTCGCTGACGATGAGCCGAGTGAACATGCAAATTCATTCCCTGACATTAGATGGCGCGATTGTCAAACGTTCGTGGGAAAAAGTTACAAGCCTATGTACATGAAAGACAATTAAGTAAAATGAAACTCACCATCAAGGCCCATTTGCTCTGCAATACCACTCCATAACAGTTCTCTTTTATCAAGATTTTTGTAGTCGCGTTTGTCATATAGTTCTTTATGTTCCGACACCAACGAGGCCAGCAGCTCTACATTCATCTTGCCTTGCATCTTCCTCGTCTTATTTCTTCCCAGCAGTGTAGACGCTATCTTCTTCGCCTGTATGTGTGCTCGGCAAGACCGTTTTGTGTTTGAGCGCCCCCAAGTTGTGTTTTACTGTAACTTCAGAAGCTCCAGACACGTGAGCAAAAGCGCCAATCTCATTGGTCGGATAGTTTTTGACGCGGCGCGTCAAACCAAAAAAACGAACCCGAGGCGTTTTTTTAAAAATGACGCTTTTACGCGTGGCGTTTTTCGCGTCGGTGTGCACACTCACATTGGCGCCCTTTGTTTAGTCATGAGGCGTTAAACGTCGGCGAATATCGCGCGCGAAATTCGTCCCGGTGTGAACAGGCCTTTACTGTTTGAGGCTGTTTGAAGAGGCGGCTTTATGAGAGCGCCACTTATATAGATAAGCTTTATGAGAGCGAATGCAAATGAGACGAGTGAGTGAGAGGAAGTTGGTGTGTGTCAAATTGTCAATTCGCCGTCAGAGAGAACGAAAACGCGCAGCTGGTATCGGTGTGTCGATACTGCAGAAAAGGAGTATTGGAATTGTTTCAGATATTACAGCATCGTTTATCCATGTTATGCAGGATTTGAAACCAGCCAAATCTCATGAGCCTTCCCACCACAACGGCCCCTCTACTGGAGCAGTCCGGGGAGGCAGCAGCGGCAGTAAAACTTCTTCTCAGGGGCAACACAGAGCAGAGCCCCAGCATCACGCCTCCCATCCAGCCTTAGGCCCTGAGCCTCCTCACAACCAGCAGATTCCCCCACAACCAAAACCATCCGCCCCGGCTGCACCACCCCAGCAGGCGCGCTCACCTCAGAGGGAGCCACAGCGGGTCTCCCACGAGCAGTTCCGTGCTGCTCTACAGATGGTGGTTGACCCCGGGGACCCACGCACTTATCTGGACCACTACATCAAGATTGGGGAAGGTTCTACTGGCATTGTTTGTATCGCTACAGTGAAGACCACAGGCAAGCTGGTGGCTGTGAAGAAGATGGATCTGCGAAAACAGCAGCGACGAGAATTGCTGTTTAACGAGGTGGGTGCAACCCACACGCGATTACTGTGTTATATTGGATGTTCAGATGGGTGTTTTTGTGTGATATGCAGCACATAGGAGCTGAAAATTCTTCTTCAGTAAACACTGTTTGTGGATTGTACATGAAGACATTGTGAAAATTATTATTGCTGGTTGATTTTTCTCCAACATTTCTTTCCTTAGCCACTTAATTAGATTTTTAAATAGTAACTGTCTGCTTGCTGTGTTTCTTGTTTCTAAGGTGGTGATCATGCGGGACTATCACCATGAGAACGTGGTAGAGATGTACAACAGTTACTTAGTGGGCGATGAACTCTGGGTTGTCATGGAGTTCCTTGAAGGTGGAGCTTTAACTGACATAGTCACACATACCAGGCAAGTATTTCCAATCATAAAAATGTGTTTTTCAGTTATACTCTTAATCGCACATATTTTCAGATTCTGTTTAAAATAATTCATGGTTGTATTAGTTTTAAATTCTTTGTTTTTTTGTCCTTTTATTTTACTGTATTTTCAGATTATGTTTAAAAATTGTCAAAACAAAGTTATTTAAACTGTCTATTTTATTTGTTTATTTAATTGCAGCATACCTATTAAGCCTCCCAAATGAAAATATGATCAAAAGTATGAAAAAGACCACAAATATTTAGGAAATAAATAATTCTATTGTCTTTGTGACAGAAAATGTATAATATATTTAAATTATTTTTTTCTAATACAACTATTATAAAATATACAAATATGAAATACATTATATGTACATTTATGGCTGTCCACCTGTTACTGAGTAATAATGCTGTACCACTAGGTGGCAGGGTATCACAGCAGTCCAGTGTGGCATGCCATTCAGCCTTTGATCATTTGATCAGCTTTAAGGATTTCATTCAATGTTTAACATTTGTTATGTTGTTTGACTGTGTTTTCAGGATGAATGAGGAGCAGATCGCCACTGTGTGTCTGTCTGTTCTGAAAGCGCTCTCGGTCCTTCACTCCCAGGGAGTCATTCACAGAGACATTAAGAGTGATTCTATTCTTCTCACCCATGATGGCAGAGTAAGTCCCTCACAGCTCTTCAATGAAAATTCAATTACGTCAGATGATAACCAGTTCTTTGGCCCTACTGTCTGCAGTTGGGTAGATGAGCTGAAGCCTTTCATGGCATGTTTTGACTTGTTATGAGATCAGAAATCTGTCCAACTCGCTGTCATTGTAGTGTTGTTTTCTGAGAGCCTCTTTGTTGATCTTTAAACAGGTTTTGACAGACCTGTTCTTTTGTGTTCTCAGACCAGCATTTCTTCTCTTGTGATGAACAGATGGCCTAAATGTGCCATTTAAGTCAGCAGTGAGCTAAATCAGAATTAATTTGTTGACAAAGTGCCAAAACTTCAAGAACACTACCACCATTGATTTATTTTTATGATACCTTAAACAGACCCTGGTTAAAAGACCATCGCTTGTGATGCACATTTTTATTTTTATTTTTTTTAGCTACATGCTTGTCAGTGCATTCACAGAAATATAATTCTGCAATTTCCGGCCATGATACCTAAACCAGATCTTCTTTTTGATGGTTCTGAACTAGGCAGTGGTTTGTTAAACAGGGTCTATGTGTCTGTGGTTGAAATAGGCGGAAGTTCTTTAAGCTACCCTCAGCTGTTTCTCGGCAGTGGCTGATTGTCTTTGTATGTGTTTGACCTTACATGTTTCATTTCCTCTTGCATATGTCTGACGCTGCTTCTCATGCAGTATACCAAAGGGCATAGTTTTTTTGTGTAGTTACTCAAGCAAGCATTGCAGAAGCTTTCACAGAAAGCTTTTCTGAAAATACTTCAAGCAATTATTTGTGATGCAAACAGGGCTTTTTTTCACTTTCACATGCTCGTTTGTGTTGTAATTTCATGTAACAGTGAATCCACCAGTGCATAATTCACACATTTATAAATTTTGTTTATATATATGAATGAATGTGAATGAAAGAAATAAAACGAGTTCTGACAATTCGATGGTGATCTGACTGATAGCTGCTTTCAAATTCTCGCATGCATACTTGTGCATGTGATCTGCGAAGGGTGCTGTAGGTAAATTGTGTAGTTGACATGGTGAATCATAAAATTTCATGTTATTTTATGGACGACTGACATGTGTGGATTACTGTTGTGATGACACAAACAGGTTTTGCTCAAACACTTAAAAAGAGGAGTAATTAACTATATAGATCCATAATAATAATAATAGTTCAATCCCAGCCAATGAAGAAGCAAACCTAAATAGAAGTCTCCATTTATTTTGGCAGAGAATATAACTTCCTCTTTTTCTTTTGGTTTTATTCCTATTCTCATTTGCAGGTGAAGCTGTCAGACTTTGGCTTTTGTGCTCAGGTCTCTAAAGATGTACAGCGCAGGAAGTCTCTTGTAGGAACGCCCTATTGGATGGCCCCTGAGCTCATCTCAAGACTACCGTATGGACCAGAGGCAAGTCCCATACCCCTTTACTGTTTTCATGTTATGTTGCATTACTGCTGACATTACCGCAGCTTATACAAACAAAACTGTTTCTACAGGTGGATATTTGGTCACTTGGCATTATGGTGATTGAAATGGTAGATGGAGAGCCGCCGTACTTCAATGAGCCTCCTCTCAAGGCTATGAAAATGATCCGAGACAATTTGCCACCCAAGCTCAAAAACCTCCACAAGGTAGACCTGTAACCTCTTGCTTAACCATGAAGGCAAAAAACACAATGTTACACATTACAATGTTGTTCTGTATCCATAGGTCTCGCCACTTCTCAAGGGATTCTTGGACAGAATGCTCGTGCGAGATCCCGCCCAGAGGGCCACAGCTCAAGAGCTGCTAAAGCATCCCTTCCTGAGTAAAGCGGGCCCTCCCTCTTGCATTGTTCCCCTCATGAGACAAAACCGCATGAGATGAGAAGAGAAATCAGGGCGGGATCTGTCAGGCCCTCTACTGAGCTCAAAGCAAAGACCCAGATGCAAAGATGGAGTCTGTACTCTGCACACTTTAAACATCTGAAATGATTGTACAGGTCAAGAATTTTAGGAGAAAAGGCCACTGATGCTACGAATCTTGAGGCCTTTTTGAAACAAACATTTTTACCACTGTTGTTTTGTTTTTTTTACACCTATAGAATTCACCCCATTTGGTGACATGAAAAAGACATGATTAAATCCTTCACAGTGTTCTGCTCGAAGAGGTTTTCCTCTCTGGCTAATTCAGAAACACCAGAACATGTGTTCTCAGTGGTTTTATGCTTGACCTCTAAGACTGCTTTTGGGTGAACCGAGTTAAGGAGGATTAGACATTATGAAAACACCACTTGGAGATTCTAATCTGCCCTCAATGTAAAGCAACAATTTGATGGATTTGTTCCAAACCTCAAGCTTTTTTCCTGCACTTCATCTTTTGCACCAGGATCACACTACTCATTAATCCATTTGAACAGGAAAACAACTACTGAAGAAAACCTTTTACTTTATAAAAAAAAAAAGACTATAAGAAACTCTAGGCTCCTGTTACAACACTAAGCAATGGTAAACACTGGAGGTGTTTTGTTTCAGACCTTTTTTAATTTTGTTTGAATGAAAGTAGAGCGCTATATCGGTTTTGTTTTCATAGTGTGTTTTGAGTGACAGTGTGATAGTTTAAAACACTGTTCTGAGATTGAGCTGCACTCCAATATGAAGCTTCCTCCTTTGATTCATTGTTCCACTTTTTTAAAATAATAAAGGGGGGAGGGGTTGGGTGTAGGGTTTTTTCTCTTCCGAAACTTTCACCATGGCGCCACGCCACAGAGGAGATCGAGTTGTTTTCCATGCAGGGCAAGTCTGCAGGAGAATGTCCTTTCATGTGTGCTTAAATCCTCCAGCTAAGTAGCTTACATCTTTGAAGACTTGCGGCCTTTCTCTGAAAGATTCGTTTTGAAGGAGAGATGCTGGACTATACAAATGTATGGTTGTGAGTTACGTATGCTATATTTCATGAGAGCTTGTTCACAAGAAGTGGAACCTATAGATCGCGCTTGATCCCACACACTAAACTACAGGCCGGAATGCTCATATAATTGGTAATTTACACTACTGCTCTTTATTATAAGAGCGCCGTGACATGTTCAAGGATTTAACAGAAGAGTAATGGAACAACCAAAGATGGAAATACTGAAATACTGCAAGTTTGTAGTCCAAACATATTCCAAGCACACTACATCACATTGCGTTAAAGGGATAGTTCACCCAAAAATGAAAATTGTCATTTATTCTCCTTTTTTTTTCTTTTTTCTGCAATGTTGTTTTGGAGCCCATCAACAAAAGAAAATTTGTGTGCAAAATATCTTCTTTTATGTTCCACAGATGAAAGTATGCCATACAGGTTTAGAAGAACATGACAACAGTTTTAATTTGGGGTGAACTATCCCTTATTTTGCTTAGTCACAAAGATCCAGGACCAAAGTGGTTGAAAACGCTGACAAAAAAAAACCCTGAAAGGCGTTTAAATATTTCGATTTGTTGTAGTGACTCCACTTGAGTACAAGTTGAATCGTTTAAGAGAATCGAGTGAATGCACATTTGTTTGAAGATCAAGGTCACAGTTACATTCGGTAATTTACAAATTGTTTCGAAGATGAATTGTAGAGATTAATCCTAGAATGAAACGGTAGCTAATGTATATATGTCGAGTTTTTCAAAAAAAAAAAAAAAAAAATCCTTTTGCTGATGGCCTAAACTGTAAGACCAGCAACCATAACTCTAATTGTAGATGTGAAGGTTTGAGAAAATTAATGACAGACATAATTAATATAAAAACACTATTAGGATTTTTTTTTTCCACCAGTAAAAGTTTTTAATGGTATTTCTTTACATGCTGGGCTGCGTTACTTTTTCAGAAGGTGAAACAATGATGACAATCGGCATTGAAGCAAAGTATATACACTAGCATTTAAATGTATATTCAGAGATGAATAAATAATGAAATTGAGAGAGTAGCGTTTTATAGGCTCACGTTTATCTGTGAAATATTGTAGGGATTGTAGATTGTTGTTTAACATCCTCAGTGCACTGAAGCAACAGATAAGTTTAGCATTTCTACAAAGAAAAAAAAAAATGCCTTGATGCGTGAATATCTTTAATGCATATCTGAAAATGAACACGTTCTGTTTGGGCAGTGGCACAGTTGCTTTGTGACCAGCCATGCATTCTTTTATTTTTATTTTTATATATTATAAACCTGCAAAGTTTAATGACTATTGACTGTTTTGAAAGAGGATGCCTCCTTTGACCACAAGCCTTATGTTATTGGATTGTGTAAATGGAAAAATGCTGTACTGTGAGCAAAATGGCATAATGCATGATTGTCTCAAAAGACTGATCCAGTGAACATGTTGAATGGCTTCCAGAAGTTACTTCTCTTTTTTTTTTTCTTCTGAATCTCATTCCCAGGGCCAATCAGAGTATGTTCTCTTGTGTGGTAAGGTAATCTGCTTTTTTTGTGTGTTAAGTTTTCAATTTTGTTCCTAAATTGGTGCTCACAAACAGTACTGCGAATGCTTTATGGAAAGGGTACATTGTATTATCACTTTGTCTCTATCTCAGATTGTCACTGCATTAAAACTAATGGATTGCCCATATTCTGCTGACGACTTATTTTAAGCCTAATAGGTTTCTAATTAATCTTGCACTGCTTTTTTGATTTTTATCATATTTTTTTCCATCATGTAGATAGTTTTTAATAAAACATTGTTTTGAAGGTGGAATAGAAGCATGGACTTTGTGTCCTCACTGGCATTCTGACATCGTCTTGATGTTGCCCCATATCTGACGGACTTACTTTGGACTAATGTGTTAAAATCATCTTCGCCATGCTACTGACAGGCCTGCATTTTTGTGACATGTAAAATGGTTCATACTGTTCATATCGGTCCTGTTGTTTTCTCTTTATTGTCATTTTTGGTGGTCAACCAATGTCAGCGTTCCCTTTTATAACGTGAATTTTTACTGGTGGTAAAATGAACTTTAAACTTTTTTTTGGTTTCCCAAATACAGTTTTTAAACAACATATTCCGGCTCTTTTATTTCACTCTTAAGTCAAATGTGTTAGAATGATTTTGCTGGAGTCTTCGGAGAACTGTTACGTTATTTATTTCTGCGGGATGTGTCATAATTGTTTTGTTTTGTTGAGCATACATATGTTTCTAGGTAATATGTGGTAATTATAGATGGTGTTAACTGGGGAAGTACCGGCAATGAATGTCATCATTTTATAATTTTAAAATTATAACATTGTATAATAATCATTTTATAAAATGTTAATTACACTGTATATAAAATTATCATTTTTGTATCATTTTGGTGCAGATTATATGCTGATATGTCAGTGACATGAAGTAAAAACATGAATCCAACATAAAAAAAATAATCATTTGAATGTGCCCATTAAAGCAGTCTAGGTAGGCAGCTCATAAGCTTTTGAGATACAGCCATTATCACTGCATATTTCAGCTTTTTCGCTCGCAGGCGATTCATTTATCCACCCTTTTTATCACTTCTGTTTTGTTATCTGCGTTTTCCTCAGACTTAAAGCTAAATGGGGAAGCGGGTGCTTTAGGTGTGGTTGTGCAAATATTTGTATAAATAATAGGCTACAACCACAATGCCGTTTTCCACGAATTGCTTTCGGTTTCTAGAATATGATGGTCAATGTGGGCGGTCCGCTCTCGTCGCTGTTGGGCGGGGCTGTCGTGAACGCGCATGACGGCGACCAATCAGAGCTCGAGCTGCTCATGATAACTCAGCTGTGCGGTGAGTCATCTGACAGCTGCTCGGGAATACATGCACTTGTTGAATCAGGTCCAATTCAGCCGGGGGACAGAGGTTTTTGCGTTCAGCTATATGACATCTATGAAGAACCCCTTGTAAATAAAAACACACTAAAGAGCCTACTGGACTAAATCGATTTTATAACCTCACATCACCGCAAGCTGCATTACCAGGTGAGTTTCATTTTGAATCAGACTAAAGGCCAATTCACAACTAACAGACAATCGCCAACAAACACGTTTGTTGGGTTTTGTCGGATCGGTCAGTGTGTTACCGCTGTTGGCGTTGGTCGGGGTTTGTTTATATTATAACAATATGATGCTACAATAGAGCTTTTGTGCACCTGTCTTTCTTTTCACAAACCCACAGTAAGCGCGTGAATGGTGCTATTGAATCACACATGGGTTTTGTGCAGTGTTGTAGTGCACAGCAATGACGAACAGAATTAGCATTGTAGATTAATGGCTTGATTTGCAGAGCAGAAGAATCAAAGATCAGTCCTCTTTTGTTTTGTGTCAGTGATGTTTCCCAGCATATACCCGTTATAGCTTTCTAATGGCCAGTTAACAGAAAAATGCAAATTAATAACCTATAGCAGAGCACTTTAATGCCGTTCTTTGATATACACTGCTGTCAAGACTAAAATAATTTTTGTCACAACATCATATGCAAATGTAATGGTGTAGTGAAAATCATGTGTGGAGATATACCGATAATAAGTATTTGTAATGATTATGTTCAGTAACGAAAGTTTTTTTTTTTAATTATTGTTTTATTTCTGATTTAATAATTATAATAACATTCATGCTATTAATTTTCTGCAAATCTAAATTTTGTTTCGTTTTAATTCTTTGGACTTCATTTATTTAGTTGCTTTGCATTTATTCCATTTATTGGTAGATCCAATTCTAAGGATCAGATTAGTGGTCAACTGATTATTGGTCTATTACTAATGTGTAATTACAGCCATGGAGTGACAGTAGGACATATTATACATTCGCCTACACAATATTTCCCTATGCATAGTGTATAAAAAATAAATAATAAATATACATAATGTGCAATATACACACAATATAACTTGGAATTGCAGTATGCAGCTCACATACAGTAATGCTACAAAATGCACATAGCCTACTGGCAACATTTAAAATTGTGGCTTTACATTTAAGTTTAATAATGCATTTAGTAAAGGAGGAGGCAGCAAGCCGCCCACATTGTGTTCTGTTTTGTGCCAAGCTTATGAGTGAAAATGTCACGCTGCCAGGAAAGGGACATTACCTTGTTACACAGGTGACTACACCATAGCAGACATCAAAGCAAGCATTCAGTGTTTGTGGTTCTTGACATGTTTGCATTCATCTTCCCCCAGTTTGTGGCAAAGCTGGGAGTCATTTTTAGACCACTATCGAGTGACGCTGTGACATTTAATGCCACCTCTGGCATGGGAAGCTGCACTCCGGGTTGTGCAGATTTAGTTATTCTAGGGTCACGGCTGGGTGTGGAGTGTGACAGCTGTTGCACGGCCAGCTGTAGATGCATCTCTCCTCTTTCTGCACAACCTCACCAACACGTGGTTAATGGTTAAAAACACATGGGTTTAGTCAGATGTAAAAACACATGGGTTTAGTCACACGTAAATGCACTCGGATGACACTAACCTGTCAACGCAGTAAATGCAATGACTCAGAAATAAAGTATGTGATCTGCTGATATGCGAGTTACTGAGTCTTTTTGTTTGTTTGTTATCAGGACAGGTGTTTTGATGTCTGCACAGCGATTGTCTATCTTGCCATGTCTGCGTACTGCCCTGATCTGCGGGGTTCTCATGCTGGCTGCTCTGACAGACTTAACCTCAGGTATGAAGATTTCCTTTCAGCACGCCACATCTTCCTCTTCCAGATAACCAGCCACTAACTTCCTTTGAAAGCTGCTTGTAAAGATAACCAAATTGTCTTTTTAGCAATAATCACTTAAGAAACTTTGTATACACTATCGGTCAAAAGTTTAGGGGTCAGTAGTATTTTTATTTGAAAGAAATGAATGCTTTTATTCAGCGAGGATGCATTTGGTTGATCAAAACTGACAGACTACCTGTTCCAAACCTGTTTTCAATATTGATAATAATGTTTCTTGAGCACCAAATCATCATATTGGAATTATTTCTGAAGGATCATGTGACACTGAAGACTGAAGTAATGCATCACAGGAATAAATTACATTTTAAAATGTATTAAAACAGAAGATTGTCAGGGTTGGACAGCTGTCCTGATCATAATGATGTAAAAAGATTCACTGAAAGACTGAAATTCTTGGAAAGAAAGCATTATTTTTCATTATGATTACAATTATTCATTATTATTATGAATATAATTATTAGTTTGGTATAATATTTTATTTATTTGTCACTTATTATTGTAAAAATGTTCTCCACTAAAAGTCATGTTGTGCGACCAACATGCAGAAAAAAACATAAAAAAATAGCTAATTGTATCATAGATACACTGTATGGTATAAAAGTTTCATAACCATCGCATAAAAACCAACATGGGACTACATGAAAGGGCTGAAATTTACCTTGTGTAATTTCAAATTTATTTATATTTTTTAAGGCAGGAATTGCTCACACCCGATCATACCCGAGCATGGAGGTTTCCGCTGTGATCCCTCTCCCTGTCGTGGTTTCCCTCAAAAGAGCATCATTCGCTTCTTCTGCGAGCCCGGTTACACTCTACCCAAACGCCACCACCCTTGGTCAAAGTGTCAACATGGGGAATGGCATCCGAAAGTGCCTGTCTGTATACCCCGACCAGGTAAGAGAAAATAAAAATAGAGATTTGCATTATGCTTGTGCCCGATTACCTCACCCAACTATTGCAATCCAACATTTTACTGTCTTTCGAAGTAAGACGCTTATGCAAAAGACTGGAAGCCGCGTATGCTCAAACTCTTTCTTCTTGCATCACTTTTTCGAAAGTTCTTCTTTCTTAATGAAGTAAATGTGCTGAAGAAAGGCATTACACAAGCAGAACCATTAATAAATGACCTAGATTAAAACCCAGGCACCCGGATGGGAAGTAAAGTCCTAAAGCGGAGGGAGGGAGGGGGGAGAAACCATGATGCTGCGTTCACTTCCTTGTCTGAGTTGAAACGTATCACGAGAGGAAACCAACTGCTTGAGCAGGAAGTTAGCAAAGTCACCAAACTAACCAGTATTATTTTTTTTTTTCTGTGATGCACGTAAAGCCTTCGGAAAATGTTTGCATCATTGAATCCGAATCAAAGGATGTAAACCTGTCACTCAACCACTTATTCCAAAAAAACACGCTCCACATCCGGGCTTAATTTGCATGTCAGTACTTTTTCAAGCTCTTTGACGGAAATCTTTAAATGGTTTGCGTGTCTTGTTTTTGTTTTTTAAACAGAGATCCATGTCGGACAACAAGAAAAATTAGACTCTATCCCAAGTGTGGCTACAACTGCTATTGGAGTGTCCATCTTCCTCTTAACAACAACAGCCTGTTTGGTCATCAAATCCCGTCTGCTCTCCTGCCGAACGCAACGGTATGTCATTTCACTTGTCCCAAAAGCAATTAAATGCACACAACGGTTAAAAAAAAAGTTTGGGGTCAGAAAGATTTTTTCTTTTTATTAAGCAAGAATGCATTAAACTGATTAAAAGTGACAGAAATCTTTTGTCACATTGTAAATGTCTATAAAAATCGATTTTTTTTCGAAAATCGAACTGTTTTCATCATTGATTATGATAATGTTTCTTGAGCACCCAATCAGCATATTAGAATGATTTCTGAAGGATCATGTGACACTGAAGACTGGAAGTTCAACAGTTTTACTGTTTCTTCTAGTTATTTTCCCCTCCCCCTATAGCAGTTAATGAATCTGAAGTCTCGCACATTCAAAGAAAATGGCTTAATACTTCCATGTTGTGAAATAAGGTGGATCTCAACATCACATTAACTGTTGCATCTTTCTCATCAGGCGTTCCTCAGACCAGTTGGACCTTGTGGTGGATGGTTTACCTGTATCTCTTCCCACATATGAGGAGGCAATCTACGGCAGTTGGGGCCAGCGACTCCCGCCGTTCCGTGGACCCACTCAGCTCCTACTGGCCCAGGACGCATCAGAACACAGTCCGCTGACTTCGCTCATTCGGTCCGATTCGAATTGCTGCACCGACCCAGCCAATCAGAGCGCAGATAATCCGCCGCCACCTTATGAAGAGGTCCAATCAAGATCCAGAGACACTGGGAACGACAGTGACGAACGGGCTTTGCAAAGTGCACTTTCTGATGATAAAAACAACTAATTACTGGACTATACCTGAACTCACCTTTAGCTTTTTGATTGTTCATTTCCTTGCACAGGAGTCCTTGTGACTTTTCTTTCCACCTTTGATTGTGGATTCATCCTTTTGTGGCTTAAAATACCAGTGAAAAACTGGTGCAGATGTTTTGAAACGACCTTACTGGTCAGATATATTTCGTGTTTCTTGGTGACCTGCTGCAATATAGATTTATGTCGATGTTTTCACTGGCAAGCTGAAGACGTGGCTATCACCTTCCCTCCGTGAGGGGAAACAAGGTGTTCAAGAGAACTTTTATGATTGATGAATGACTTTTATTTTATATTGTAGGTATTGCGTAAAATTCTCTGTAAGGATGAGATGCTGTGTAGTTAACTTTTTAGGGGTGATGATTCCTTTTGACTGATACCTGACCTTTCACCTCATTTCAGTGTTTCTCAGAGCATTTGGATTGCTTATAGCCAGACTGAGATTTTGCCTGCTGACTGATAGATTGTATTTTATATATATATATATATATAAATAATTTTATTTGAATTCCTTCCACCTGAATAGATCTATCTGTTGTTAAATATTGCGTAAACATGTAGAACAGGGGAACTGACTTGAAGTATGCTTGCTGAATGGACATTGAATGTTTATATTTTTCAATTATAATTTTACGATATGTAACATTTACATCTTGTATATAATTCTGCACATAGTGTATGTAAAATTAATAATTATACATTTTTAAAACTTTATGAATGAAATATTTACTATTAAAAATGATTTTAAATCTTTCTATGGGTTTTGAGTGGTGTTTTCTTTGAGGTTATCAGAGGTTGATCCTCCCTAAAACCAACATTTACAGTGGTTTGTGTAATGGTGTGGTCAATAACAGCGGGTTTAACAGCTCTAATAGTGTCAAGCTTGTTAAAAGTTGTTTTCAAACTAGTTAGGGCACACAGATCAATGTTGGATTAAGCCAAAACCCATAAGAGGATATCATGCGGAATTTGTAGAAGCAGAAAAGGAGAGCAAGACACCTACACACTAACATTTGACCTACATAAACCCTCTGTGAATAAACTTGCTTTGGGCCTTTTTTTCATAGTCGGTAGACCTTGTAAAGCTAAACCGGTTTCCCGATTCTGCACTCAAAGATAGCTATTCAAATAAGTTAAATCTAACATTTTTGGTTAATTTAGTTTAATCTGGAGCAAACTGAGGTTAAACAATGCCTAACTGTTTGCAAAACTGTTGATGTTGCAAATTAGAGAGAGAGAGAGAGAGAGAGAGAGAGAGACAGTGAGACAGTAGGCAGTAGGCCCTGTCCCCATCTTGAGGTAAAGCGCTGTACTGCACACAAGTGCTGCTGTGAAAAACACGGGTGTTTTGGGTTTAATATTAAACACCCGAGTTGTTTTTGTGTTTAATATTAATCTCCATTAGAGATTGTTGGAACAAAGTGTCTGCTCTTTGCTAAATAAGCAAAAAAAAAAACAACAACAACAAAAAAAACAATCTGTTATGCATTAGCATGTGCATTAGCCACATGATTTATAACTACGGAACCCCCAAAGAGACATGGTGAAGTAAAAAACTGTGAGGAAAGGAAAAGTTTTTTTCTTCTTTTTTTTTCTAATGCACTAAGCCATAAATCTCCACGTCATTACATACAATTTAATTCCTATTCATATTCAAAAGATTTTTACAGAGTTTTTTTTTTTTTTTTAAGTTTTTTTTAGTTTTGTCATTTACCTGGTTTTATATAACTTTTTTTTTTTTTACGTGGTTAAAATGTATTTGTTTCTGTCAACTGGAAATATTTTAGATTCCCTCTGTCTCTATAGATTCATATAGTGACGAAAAGATATAGATCCAAAATTCCCTCTGTAAAAACTTTAATGTCAGCAAAATGTTCTGGAAATGTGTGCATATTATTAGAAACATTTTTTTTTCTTTTTCTTCTTGTTCGAGAAGCCGTCGCTCGGATATACGTCACGACAATATGGGAAGCAAAAAACGATCGCAACTTCCGTTTTAAGCAGCGTAGTGCAAGGTTTTGCATGCTGTTTGCATGTAGTGTACTTAAAAAAAAAAAAGAAAAAAAAAAAGAAAAAAAAATATTCCTGCATTCCTCACAGCTGCATCCTGTATTTTTGAACTCATGAACGCATTATGTATGACTGGTCCCTTACAAAACATGTCCATCTATCTAGAAAATACATTTTCTGCAATAAATATTGAGTTGTGTTGTGTGAAACACGAAAAAATTGTGACAAACAATTAGTTTTTAAATAATCAAGATGAATATGTGCTTTACTACGGAAGCCCTAAGAGGCCATGGATAATATTTTTTTTCTCTGTTGTTTTCTCGTGATAATGACTTAATTTTCTCGTGATCTCGAGATAACAAAAGTTGTTTTCTCGTGATCACGACTAAATTTTCTCGTGATCTCGAGATAACAAAAGTTGTTTTCTCGTGATCACGACTTGTTTTTTTCTGCGTAGTCGGCAAGAACAGTATAAGCACCAAACGCAGAATAAAGCAGCATCATGGATGATCGCATTCGCTTTTACTTTGATAACAGGGTCACTCAAAATGAAATAGTTCTATGTCTGTCAGTGATTGGCGACTTCCACATTAGTGTCCGACACTTAAAGGAGGAGGCTGTCAGTTGACGTCTGCATGTCTACCAGAATTATGTTTGAAAGATTTAGATTAATGTTTTTTTGCGGCTGACCCGAGAAATGGTCAGAGAGGTTCAGTTAAGTCTGGCCAGGTTCTCCTCTGGGACACCTCTCTCTCTCTCAAAGCAATTATAAAATCCATCTCTTCTGCGGGCTTTTTATGAAGTAGATTTCAAAATCAAAGAAGCCAGCTCACACGTAGGCTACATCATGATATACACAACATTCAGAAGGAGCGAGATTTTCTCGCGAATCGCGATACATACACATTACGGCGTGAGAAAACGGTTTTATGTCGAGATCATATATTAGAAATTAAGTCGTGATCACGAGAAAACAACTTTTGTTATCTCGAGATCACGAGAAAATTAAGTCGTGATCACGAGAAAACAAGATAGAAAAAAATAACAATCCATGGCCTCTTAGGGCTTCCGTAGCTTTACAATATTTTGATGTCCGTTTGCAATAGTACACAGGTTTTGAAAGCATTTAAAATGTTTTATTTCTTTATCAGTCAATACAAGGTATACATACATTTGAAATAAATGATGCAAAAATACGCAAAGTAACATACACAAAAAGTCCAAGTAATCAGAACTGTCATCCATATGTGAATGGCATGCGTCTTATCTGACACCATTTGAATAAGGCCCCTTGAGTCGTGTCAGTCCTAGCTACAGAAATCAGGGGAAAATATAATCACAGTCAACTGAAAAAAGCACCACACCTTATCCTGTATGCCATCATTTAAAAAAACGTCTCTGCTGCATTAAAGGTGATCGAGAAACATCAGCAAATAACTAGACCGAAGATGATCGCTTGCTGTGAATGATTTCAAGCCATTGACATCTCATATTATGATTCAAAAAGACATCAGACAAGGCTTTCAGTCAAATATGACTGCAGTGTCAACACCATAGCCTCTTTGAAGACCATTATAGATCATTCAACATACTGGAAAAGATACAAGAACAGAAAACAGTAATATTTATAGTTCAACACCAAAGAAACATGTATAGATTCACTTACAAGTTGTAATTGCAATAGTATATAAAATGCATTATAAAAATCACTGATAGAATATTTGTTGCGTTTGTCAGCTATGGCATCAGTGAATAATCTATTAACTAAAAAAGCATAATCTCATCCACTCAAAATCAGCCTAACCCATTATTCTAGCACCAAACAGAACCATTGTAAGAAATCACCTCGTGAAGCTTCTCTCAGATAAACTTACAGTCAAGTGAAGTTATGCTTGAAGTTATGAGATTTATAGGTTTAGATTAAGGCTACAAGTGGTAGAACAACAGGTTAACACTATTTCTAACATATCCTGACCAGTTTACCTTCGATTTCTGCCCCCCTTTGGCCGCATTTGTGCTTTAGAAGAAACTGGACTGAACGGCAGAAAAGAGAAGTGACTGCAGAAGCATTATTTTTCAGAAATGTCGCCATCTACTGACAAATCTAAAATCAGGGTCTGCTGAGAACGGGAAATTCATAAACAATGACTATATTAAACTACTTCTATTAACTAAAGTCTATTGTAACTACTCTTGATTATAGTATTGGGGCCAAAAAAAAAAAAAAAAAAAATTGTCTGTGTATGTGCGTGCATATATACTGTGTATATATATATATATATACACACACATACATACATTGTGTATATATATACACTGTGTGTATATATATACTGTGTATATATATATATATATATATATATATATATATATACAAACACACACAAAAAAAAAAAAAAAGAGATGGACATTATCCTCTTGTGTTTCGTGCATAAAACATCACTCTCTGAAATACATGTTAAATTGATACATGTTGAGCGAGAAGAGGGTTATTCATAACCCTCCCTGTTAGCGGTCACCGTATTCGCTGAGAACTCTTCCACACTGTTCATTCTTCAAATAAGGGATGGCATTGTTTCAGCAACAGGTCGCATTAAGTCAGGTGGGCGTGACAGGAAGGTGTCTCTCATGAGAGCTGTGTATGAGAAAACATAGCTAATGAGTTATCTTTTACAAATGAACTTGATCTTCAAAAGGACTTTTTAAAATATGCCACATACCTGCTGTATCACACAACGCCTGCACTCCGCCCAGTAACGGGTCCCTGTCGGTCAAAAGCTGACTTCGCTTTTGAGGTGGCAGTTCAAATTCTTCTGAAGCATCGTCGGACAAGCCATTCTGCCATTCAAAAAAAATAATATATATTTCACAATGAAACATTTTCTATACCAAGTGTGTTGTGGGAATACATTTTAAAAGGTGAAGGCCCACAAATAACAGATCAATCCTTTGTCTTTACCAGTAATGTGTGGCTGAGCAGAAACTGTTCCTCTATGGAGCTGCTCAACTGTTTCTTCTCCCATTTGGCAGCCAGAACAGGAATGTCATCTTCTTCGTCATCTTCTAAACATCTATTGTGGATACAGACATAGAATGGCGAGCATTAAATATCAGTCTTATACACTTACTGTTCAAAAGTTTGGGGTGAGTAAGATTTGTTTAAGAAATTAATACTTTATGCAGAAAATATGCATTAAATTAATCAAAAGTGACAGTAAATACTTTATAATGTTACCAAAGCTTTGTATTTAAAATAAATGCTGTTCTTTTGAACTTTGTATTTATCAAAGAATCCCCCCCCCCCAAAAAAAGTAGTGTTTCTTAAGCATCAAATCAGCATATTAGAATGATTTCTGAAGGATCATGTGACACTTAAAGTCCCTGTAAAGTCAAAATTAAGTATGTGTTCTGAGTTTGTCATACCACCGAAAAATGTGTTATTAGCCACCCAGCCCAATTTCAATGATTAAAAAAGCCGCCAAGTAAATAAAATAAGCTATCAAAATCTCGAAAAAATGAGCAGTAGTCTCAGCTCTCAAACGCTGGGGGCGTGTCCGCTGGCTGCGATGAAACCACGCCCACTCGCAGGAAATATGACTCGCGCACAGCTCGTGCATGTCGGCGCGACGGGAGGATGAAGGCCGAAGCGGACAGCGGGAGATAGTCGGTTCGGCCCCATTCACCAGTAACAGCGGATTATCAGTGAATTCCAGTTGTCTCCAACGAAAGTAAACTATCCTGATCTCTACAGAGGCGGGTGTGGTGGTGATCATCAGCTCTCCATCAAGGTAACGTTAGCTCTTCACAAGATAAATCCACCTCTTCTTGATATGATCATTTTTCGGAACACCGATCTGTTTTCTAAGTGATTGCATCCAGGGAATACGCATTTACATGACGAAGGCATAGCCAGAGCCGTGGGCATAGTAGCTAGCAAACTGTAGGCTGTCTGATAGTAACTCGCGATTGAGCGATAGGCTTAGTGACTCCGTGCGTCATCAAGTAGGGGCCCAATCAAGCTCAGGGGGTCGCAGTGCGTCATCGAGCCCCCGTTTTAGCCCCGCCCAAAAAATCCGGCTCACAGCAAGGGTGAAAAACTGTTAAACGGTCTAACTCCACAATTTAGTACTTCACAGTTCTCAGTCTTTGTAACATGTTTTAGCAATACATTTCTAGCACTTATAATGTGTTTAGAATTTTTTTGTAGAATTGCCTTTACAGGGACTTTAATGTTATCACTAAAGTTATGATGCTGAAAATTCAGCTGGAAATTCAACAGGAATTGTAAATTGTAATAATATTTCACAATATTACTGTTTTTACTGTATTTTGTTCAAATAAATGAAGCCTTTGAGAGACAATAAGACATAAGAGACATAAGAGACAACTTTCAAAAACATTTAAAAAATATCATCAGACCCCAAGCATGTTATCATAATTGAAACAACCAAACCATCTGAAAGCTCCTTTATCATCCTTACCGTTTCCTTGAAGTGTTTGTTATTATTTCTGAAGATGCAGCCATTTCACTCTGCGGCAGGAAGGTCAACTGGAAGTCATCATCCATGGAGATATATGGAGCTAGCATGTCCAAATCAAGCTCATCCATAGCCTAGCCAGAGAACGAAAGCATTAAACACCCGCGACTTCTCTCTCAAACGCGTCTAAAACATCTCAGAAGGCATCTGAAAATCATTTTGAGAACTACCTCTGACTGTCCTTTCAGAGTTACGCTCTCTTCAGGTTTGAGGGTGAAGAACTTCTGTACCACTTCCATCTCCACGGGCAGCTCTTCAGCGGGGCTCTAAAACAGACCCTTAAACGTCAGATAAACCACTCAAACCAACAAAGACACCCAGGCAAACATACAATCTCATACTTACTGCGGCAGGTGGAGAGTTGGAGGGCTGAATGTCGAATATTGGAGAAAGGAGCTGGCGGAGTACAGGCGTACAGAAGTCCTGAGGGCATTCTGGGACACTGTTGGGACTAGGTGGACGGCAGAAGGACAACTCCACACCCTCTGTGAATAATAGGCAATATTACAATTAGATTTTTCTAAGAATCCACAACCATATTGATTTTAGAGGACCAATCACAAACGTTTCTTTTCTGTAGGATGATCGCGAGCACCTGTTAGGGAAATGATAGCGTCTCCAGAGTGAGGTGCCAGCTGCAGCAACTCCTCTGGGTTCTCCTTCATCTGAAGGAAGAGATCTGCAGTGCTGCTCTCCTCCATGTCTGAGTCGTCCTCCTCCTCTTTCTCTTCCTCCTCCTCCTCCTCCTCCTCCTCCAGCTCACTCAGCCTCTCAGCTTTGGGCTTTGGTTTCTCACAGGTCTGTTCCAATGAGAACACAACATCTGCCTCTTCCACGCCACTGCAAGAGAGAGAGAAACAAGAATTACTCATCCTATCACACCAGGGTTATTATCGTTAACTAAAAATAAAACCATTACAATATTTTGCTGCATGAAATAAAATGAAATATAAAAATAACTTAAACTTAATATAACACAGCCTGTTAATTGTCACTTTTTTGTGTGTTTATTTATTGCCTTTTGAATCGAAAGCATAAACACTCAAAATTCGTCCTGTGAAAATTATTCGTCCTTTTTTGAAATTAGAGATTGCATTAACAGGCTTGCTTAGACATATGGCTTTGCTTTTTTTTTTTTTTGTTGCAATTTTAGTGTACGTTTACACGACAGCGATGTACTAAAAACGGTAAAGGTTTTCCTTTTGCTTTATTCACATACAAACGACAACGTTGTCAAAACGATCCTCGAAAACGATTAAACGCACTGTATTACGCATGCCAGGCCAGTAGTTGGTGATGTCTCTTTGTAAAGAAAAAACTATGCACCAATAGACTGAACAGGTAATACACATGTGCATCATGTCAGTTTTAAAAAAAAATTCACAAATCAATAATGGTATCATTTTTGCAGAAATTGCACTTTGAAACCCGTTTTCAAAGGTTTGCGTTTTCAGGCCCCTAAAACACCATTGACGTGTAAATGAACAGCCAAAACACATAAACCTGTTTTCCATTTTTAGTCGCGTAAAAGGACACTTACAATCAAAATTATTTTGTATAAAATAAATGTTTAGTTCAATACATTTGCTTTACAGTAAATTTAGACTTTAACTTTATTACACTTTCTCTTTTTTTAAGCTGTTTTCACTTGTGATTCTTTGGAACACAGACCTAAGGTTGGTCTCTTTTTAAAGCATGCATGAATTACAATCATTTAAGCTCAGATCAAACTCAAGAAGGGGGGTGACAGTTAACTGGTTAAACAACATTTCTAATAATTGTTTACTTTAAGTTAAATTACAAAAATGACTCAAACTTAAATTAAAAATAAAAACTATTAAGACAAAAAAAGATTAATAAAAATGACAAATGACTATTACAAACTAAAAATAGAAAATAGAAAAACTACTAATTCAAAATATTAATAAAAACAACAACAGTATATTAATGATATTAAAATAACACAGATTTACACCGATTTGGCCAAGCAATGATAGACAGTGATTTAGCATAAAAATAGGGCCCAAGAAACAGATGTTACACTGAGTCAGACTGAGCTACCTGAGGATAAAGTTGATGCAGACCACAGCCTCGGGTTGAGAGGTCCTGTTGTTGTAGAGGACAGTGGCTTGAGTCTCAGTCCAGACAAATCCTCCATTCTTAGCCAGAAACCGGTATTGGCTGGTGCACACCTGGCCCTTGGAGAACACTGCAAGTACAGAGGAAAAGATTAGCTTAGCCTTTCATTCTATAAAAGAAAACATTAAAACAAAACAACGGATATTGTCACGGAATTTTCAACAAATTAAGTTGACTGGTTGTGGAGTTGAGACTGAATGCACTGTAAAAAGATATCACAGAAAAGAATGAAAAACTTACAGATGTTTAAACTCCTGGTCACATGGTCAAAATCAAGGGCGTGAAAAAACTCATAGGCAGACTGGCCAATCAGATCCTCAGGGTGGTATCCAACAAGCTCAGTGACTCTGTGAACAGAGAGCAGTCAATCAATATTTTAAGTCTCCTAACTTATAAAATACAATTTATTATAGCGATACACCAAAACGATTTCTTTCTTTTTTTTACCAAAACTAAAGTTTTAATTTAGCTGAAAACTGAAACGAAAATGGGCAATATTATATTCCTGCAATACCAGAGGCTGCAGTTTTAGGAGCACAGTTCTAGGACCATCGTTTTTTTGTGACAGCGCCACCTAGCCAATTCAACTCCAACAGATGAGACCCTTCGGTTGTCGGTTATGGAAAAAAAACCTAAATGATCATATCTAATATGAACAACTAATCAGTAATTACACATTTGAACATCATGAACCATTTGACATGGAAGCAGTTAATGAATGAATTTGTAAGTAAATCAATTTGATTCAGTAAGTTTTCTGCTGACTGATTCAGTGAGGATTTGTCACTCTGAATAAGCAACTTGTAAGTCTTTTATGAGCTGGTTCTTTTAATGAATCATTCAAACAGTCATTTGTTTGTGAATCTGACTACATTGTTCTTGCGTATGTGTTTGTGTCTTTATGTTTGCTTTTGTGTGAAGCTTGTGAGGATTCAGAGTCTTTTTTAATCTTATTATATTCAATTAAAACTACAATTTCACATTCACTGTTGTTGAGTCCGATCCCAACAGTGAGACTATAAATATACCGTGCTCTAAGCGCAAGCTGAGAGAAAAAGACAGGAAACTCGAGTCACATGCTTTCTCACACCATGAATGAAATCTGTCTTCAGCTGTCACACATACACACTTTAAAAACAGGCAGTGAGAATAAAACGTCATCAGCTACAAGGCTAATTAGGTTTGCAGATTGACTGAGTAATGTTAGATTCGCTCACTGTACGTGTGAGTAGATTAACCCGTGAGTAGGAAGGTGAATTTGGACACCTTACAGGCTGCTTCAAAGAGGTGAACAGAGCACACTCCAACACAGAGAAACTCTGCTGACCCTCTGGAGTCATCCGACACTTGGTCATGAGATATCTGAACTTTTATGACCTTTGAGAGTGTGCTGCGTATATCTAATGCCTCGTTTCCACTGAGCGGTACGCATTTATTTGCGTTTCCACTATCAAAAGTTGTGAATGGTACCAAAATGCCGAACCGTACCGTACCACTTTTTAGGTACCCTTCCATTGGGGTACCTAGCACAGTGGAACGGTACTAAAAGGTGGAGCTAGACTCACTGCAGGACGTTGATTGGTTGACAGAGAATCGTCACTTGCGCGTGCTACAAGAGGAATGACAACATAAGAAGCGCCATTTTTTAATATACAGTTTAATATAATACTACTGTTACTGTATCACGAAATGTAATTTTAAGAGTTTTTCAGGCGAGAATGTAGTTGTTTAAAGCTCAAATCTGTGGTTTATTTATAAAGATGATTTTTTTTTCCCCGGTTGTGAGATCCATGCGTTCAGCGGGCGCTCGGCGCTCATGTTTCCCGGCTGGATGAGCCTTTCCTCGGCGTTCGTCGCGGACTCCGACGGTAGTGGTTAAACATAAGATATAATTCGTTTTGTGTAGACCTAACGGGCGATCTTTGGTCTCGTGAATATATAATGAGTTCCCTGTCAATCGTTTTGGCTGAGGGCTAAGTTTAGTTTTATATTAACGTTATTTGTTGTTTAACTACTTGTAATGTTAGACTAGAGCGCTGCATTTGGATATTTGACTGAATTGTTTGCTTTGTTTCTTATTGTATAGCTTCTTGTACTTTACTTAAACTTTTATATAGGCTATTATTGATAAAACTGAAATTTGACAAAAAGATTTGGTTTCTTGTCATTTTTTATTACAAGATTATCACTGATGTTTATTGCAACATTTGTACAAATGCATATATTGCCTGGAATATGTTTATTTTATTTATTTTTTTAAACGAAAAGAGGTAACGTTAGGGTTGTGTTTTAAATTTCGTTTCGTTATAAATAGAATAACGTATAACGTGCAGTGAATACCGTTGCGCATGAACCACATTTGTGTCCCTATAATGTTTAATTTATTTAAATGAAAACGAAAAGAGGCAGATTGGTGTTTTATAACATATTTCGTTTTATTGTTGCTTAAAATGTACATACAGAGTAACCGAGATAACCGGTGTATCAGCGACGCTTTTAAGAACGCGCTGTACCATTTGCATGTAGGAGTCGCACATGGCAAGTACAAACTTTGCGTACTTGATATTGAGAAAAGCCTAATGTCGGCGCTTGTCTTCTTGTGACAAACATGTCGAGGAGCAAGAATAAGATCTGCTGCATGTCATCCATTGTAGTTTACTATGTTCTTCTTCGCGCGAAAATGACGTCGATCGAAACACCACGCCTATCAAGTAAGGGTACTGTTGGCAGTGGAAACGCTAGCCAGATCATGGTTAACAGACCCGAACCGTACCGTACTGTCCCGTACCGTACTGCTCAGTGGAAACGAGGCATAAGAGATTTCTGCATTTCTAAACATCTTACCGTCCGTCACACTGTGTGAAAGTCAGGTCCATGTTATGGCGTGTGAGGAAAGTGCTGCTGTCCAGTGGGAATTCAACGCTGGAAGGGTGAGGAATGGGCTCGCACAGCAATGTCAGGAAGCTGCCAGCAGGGAACAAGTCCTTGTCATCACCGCTGAACGTCTGCATGTGTCCTGTGCAATGAAGGACCTGGAGAAGAAATGAAAAAAAATGATATTTAAAAAAAAATTGAAATTATAAACTTGGATTAATAAAGCAAGAATGCATCAAATTGACAAAAAGTGACAGTAAAGGCATTTAAAATATTAAAAAGAATCCATATCAATCAGTATAACATCTGACATGAACATTCCTCGCCACTAAAGCCTTTCATGCTGCCATTATCCTCTGAGGTTCAGAGGAATTGCCATCACAGGAATAAACTACATTTTAAACTATATCATATAAAAACAATTGTTTTAAATAGTAATTTTATTCTACAATATTCCTGTATTTTTGTTCAAATAAATGCAGCCTTGGTGAGCATAAGGGATTGCTTTCAAAAACATTTTAAAAAAATCTTACAGAATCCAAACTTTTAGACAAAAGTGTATATATTCTGAATTCAGAAATGTTTACAGTCCAATCAAAGTTTCACACAGACTGTTTGTTCATTTCTCAACAAAATACAGATGCCAAATATGAAAAACACAATATTGTGTAACATGACGTGCGAAACAAGCTGGACTAGTGCCTTCTGTCTTGGCACTGAATGTAGTTGGACCTCTGCCTTCAGTGTATTTGTGTCCTGTTTTATGCACTCATGGGACCTCAACAAAGAGCCAAGCTGATGTGAAACTGTAATTCTGATACAGCCCTGCATACCACTCAGAGCAATCTACACACGCTAAAGATAAGCTAACAGGTGCTGCGTATGAAAATAGCAAAAGGAAGTCCAACACCAATATTGATTAAACCATGTCACGCCATCAAAATTGATATAAATACAAAACTGGTGCACATGGACACGCACTGTACATTTGCTATTCTGTGAGTATGGATGAAGCTTGGGTCATTTACAGACCCCTTCTTCCTACAGTTTCCTGTCTTAATACATTAAAATGTGTGTCCATGGATAAAAAAAAACAAAAACACACCCTTCTTTAACAATATTTACAGTTTGTGTACCTTCCAGTTTGCAGACTTGATATTAACTGTTCTTCCCGTGTGGGTGAGTGTGCTCTTCATCCGAAGGAAAAAATTATGTTCAACCGACTTCTCTGTCTTTTTCTTTGAAATACCTGAGGATGAAAAATTCTCATGTTCAGTAACACATAAGACTTCATAAAATAATTCAATAAACAGTAGGTCACTGCATAGCAAGCTAAAATCCAGCCAAAAATATATCCTTTGGCCAAGAAATCTTTTATTACCTGGTCTTGTGGTGAGGATCTCTCGCAATTCTTCTTGGTCACAGGGATGAACAAACTCATACACACTCTGTCCAAGCAGCTCCAGCTGTACAACACCACATCAAAATAATCAGGAATTTAAAATGCCTTCAAAAGAATACCATGACACTAGAGACATGATTTAAAACGAAACCAGAAAACATTTACATTTATGTATTTCACAGATTAATTTATCCCAAATAATGTCATACATGACCAACTTTTCTGCACTTTAATTTGATTCCATTTACTTTAATTATTGTTTGGAATATGCATTTGACTGACTCCCAGAAATGAATCACCTGAACATGTTTCAACTTCAGTAGATGAACTCTATAATTGCAGTTCACAGAGTGAATGTAGGTCATCTGTATAAGATTTCATGACCTTTCCATCAAGTCACCCAATACTATCATTCTTTAAATGCCTTCACTGTAACAAAATTTAGACAACTAAAAATACAATCAAGAGATTGTATTTTACTATATCTTATAATAATATAACATTACATTATAAACTCCTTCAGTGTCATGTCTGTTGGATTTCAGCACTAATCAGTCTCTTTAATCATTGCATTACTCAATACTAACCTAGACAAAAACAAAACCTCAAGAGCTCATAAACACACTAGACTGCATGTGTTCCCTCAGGAATGGATCTATTCTAAGGGGTCTGGTCACACACGTAACCTGAACATTATGCCTCGTACCACAGGGGAGGAATCCAAAGTGTGTCAAATCTTGAGCCATGTGTTACTCTACTACATGTTTGAATGCTCCACATTGTGAAATTCACACTGAGGTTTTTATGCAGTACTTCAATATGTAGGGACGACACTCACCTGTGTTATGCCGATGTATTTGCTGACACTCTCCGAGAGGAAGATCATGTCCCCTTCCTCGGTCATCACCAGAATAAAGCCAGCCAGTGCCTGCTGATAAAAGCCATCAGTGGGATTCTCCGTTTCCTCCGTCTTTTTTTCTGTCGGCCCTTCTGCATGACAAGAACCAAATATTAGCACTAGCATATATTTGCCAAAGGAAAAGTATTTGAACATGCTACAACATAAACTAAATACACTAAAGCCAGACCCCCACCCCCCAATGTAATTAACACTTTTATTCTGCAAGGATGCATTAAATTGATTAACAGTGACAGTAAAGACAGTTATAATGTTACAAAAGATTTCAATTATAAATAATGTTATTTTCAAAGAATCCTGAACATTGCATCACCTTTTTAGTAGCACAACAGTTGATATTGTTTCTTGCTTTTCGCTTGTGCAAGTTTTTGAGCAAGTTTTTCTACCATCAACAACCCCCAGCATTATTATATTTATGCACTTATTACTGACATTTAACATTGTTTTCCCCCTGCTGTCAAACTATTAAAACAGAACCGAGACCCATTTTGGGGTTTTGAGCAACCAATTGAGGACCACTGCTACACATCATACAATTTCCTGCTTGATTTCAGCAGAACCCACCGGACTGGATCAAGCGGTTCATGCGCAGATAGCTGAGCGCCACCCTCATGATGGCAGCTTTGTCCAGGTGGGAGGCGATACGTCGTGGAAGGGGTAACGCGTGTGCCAGCTCGTAAAACACCTCAGTCTCCTGGCTCCTCCTACAGCGCGCCGCGTCACGAGAACGCACCTTCCGCTGCTCCAAACTGGGCCTAAATAAGGAAAAACAAGAAAAACAAACTTATTTAACATCCAAATTCAGAATATCCAATCCTTATCAACAAGCAAAGTTTAGAAAATAACGTTTTTGCAATGACATATCTTTGCATAAAGCTTTTTAAATTTGTGGGAGTTTTTCTTCATCTAAAATTAGGACATCAACAGAAAAAAACAACAACATTGCATCCATCTTACATCTTTGCTCTCTGTTCCTCCTAAAATATGTCCCAGCTGTAATTGGTGTGTTCTGGTTCTCCGTATATCCTAGTCTTGCCAAAAGAGAGTCCCAGATAAACTTTTTACTGCCTTTTTACTGTCCCAGAAAAACTGCCTTTCACTCCCGTTCCCCTCCTCCACATGCTTTAAGTAAGTAGAAGAACTCGTTCAGAAGGTCGTTTATGACATTAAAGCCTGTCCCACAGCCCTCCCCCTGGCTTCCTATCTGACATAGGCCCTCCCAGCCCCCCTCAGTCTGTGACCTCCTTTGTGCTCTGAACAGGACTGAACTCTGCCATTACAAAATGACAGTTGCCAAACTCTCAGCACAGACTTTATGAACATAAAGAACATAATTAAAGCACAACTATCAGCACCCATTTACTGTGTTATTGTAATTTATGTAATTTTTTTAGGTAAAACTGAGTTAAAATAAAAAAATCAGGATTCTTTGATGACTATCAATATAATGCATCCTTGCTGATTAAGTTAATTTCTTCCAAAACTGACTCCAAACTTTGATAATGACTTTTTTTTGGGGGGGGGGGGGGGGGGGGGGCATAGTCCAGCGCTGTATTCCTTTATATATAGACTACAGCACTGGATTAACCTTTCTGCTGCCAGAACATAATTAGCAAGCCTACCGGCATTGATTTATTGCGTTATTGTATTTCATGGTGCAGTAAACAGGACAGAAATGTGCACAGCATGTCTGCCCAATCTGGGCTTCAGCCACACGGTTTCATTTGGCACGTAGTCTGTGGTCAGTCAAGTCAGACTCTGTGTACTTTGGTAAAGAAAAACATTCCTCTCCCAAATCATACTCGAAAGACGTGCGGAGTACTAAAATACAGTACATCAACACACAGGAATAAGTCTGTATAATGACTCACTCAGTTGGGATTAGGGTTGCAAAATTACAGGAATTGTCAAAGTAGGAAACTTTCCATAGGAATATATGGGAATTAACAAAAATAAACGTGAACTTTGCAAAATTGCAGGTTAACCAATAACCTGGAACTTAAATGTAGTTGAAAAAAACCCCCATCTTTCTGCATTGTTAACAACCAGATTTAATGCAAATTCAGTTGAACGTCTATACTGCACATTTCTCAATCACATGCACACAACATACAGCAGGGTTAATGCGGCCACACCCCCTGCATGCACTGTGCATTCCTCGATCACATGCACTGTGCATTCCTCGATCACATGCACAGATCATTTCTAAAATCCTGGGGCATCATTTATACAATGTGCATATACATAGAATTAAACATAGAGTGTGTGTATGCTAAAATCCATTGCAACGTTCGTATTTATAAAAAAAAAACCTTTGATGTGGGAAAAGTGCTTAGTCAGGGTCAGAGGGTCTAAGCAGACGTGCACTTTTCCTTATGGCAGAGAGTCGGAGTATGGCAGGTATTTGGAAATTTAAGCAATTCTTACTGCTCGCCATTCTCAAGTAAAGGATTTAAACGTTGACTGGTGCTCTGTTAAGCCCCCGTGTATGTCCCGGAAAGACACGTGACATCGATGTGACTTGTAATGTCTCAGCAGCGTCTTCAGTTTGCTTATGAGCTGCGAAACCACGCTTGTGCATTTATTTCTCTGATTCGATCATAAAATTGCGCATTTCGTACCGTTTCACAGCTGGCGAACGATCCCGGCTTCAGCGTCATCACTACGACACGGCATTATTACGGCTTTTGTTCACACAGCGCGCGTTCCGGGACTGAACACGGCAATGTTACTAGGTCCCCCAACCCGGCATCGATCCCGGCATTAAACCCGGGTCATGTTTGCGTTCACACAGAAGGCGTTCCGGCAATTTGCCGGCAATTTCCCGGGTTCAATGCGCTGTGTGAAAGGGGCTTTATATATTCAGATGCGCACAATTTCAAGATAATTTGCGATTTAGCCTATACATTTCACATTTGGAAGAGCGACGATTTTTTGTGTGCGTACGTTTGTTCTCTGAATCACATGTACGCGCGTACATTGGAGAAATGATCGTAAGATCAAATGTAGGATGGTTTCTACATAACATTTTATAAATGAGGTCCCTGGTCCCTTTGGAATCACAGGACATTTGACTTTTTTGAATATTTCCAAAATTCCCCAGCTTAACTTCCTTGAAGCTTAAGTTTCTGAAAGGTTTCCAGAAGCCCCTTTGCAACTAAGGATGCACCGATATGAAAATTTTGGTCGATACCGATAACCGATATCTTTATATTTGAGAGCCGATAACAGATATATTGGCTGATAAATCTAAATCAAAACCATCAAAAGCCATGTCCCAAGCACACAATTATAATGTTATCATAATTTTATGTAGCCTATATGACACTTGCCGTGCACATGTTGCACTTAACTGTATTTTCCTTTTTGAAGTGATTTAAATCATATTTAAAACCATCATGGCAACCAGTGAGCATCTGAAGGGTCTCAACTTAAGGAAATAATCCATTATTTATCGGCTTTTAACATATCGGGTAAATTTTCTAATCGGGGCAATAACGATAACATTAAAAAATGAACATATATCGGCGGATACCGATATGGTGGCCGATATATCTGGGATCCCTATTTGCAACCCTAGTCAGGATAAACATAAACCGTCATGTATCACCATCCAGGATCAAAACGACTATTTGCAACCATAAGACTAATAAAACAACGGAGCATAAAACCAACCAAATAAAAAAATATATTATTGCAATCTCAATTCAAAGACCCACACAATCTTATTCCTAAATGTCAACAATTCGGCTACATCTATCTTTAAGAGAGCAGCAATTATCATTTATAGGTATGGAACAGTTTCACAAACACACACACAGTATCATTATTTCTGTTACAATAATTAGGGGTTCAAGCACGAAGTGCTGAAACCCTATTGTAATTGTACTGATTTTTATTATTATTATTATTCTTCTGCCGTAAAACGCATCGTGCAGCCCAAACCGTAAGTGCTAGAGACTTGAAACTTGGCCAGAAGGTAGTACAAAAATCGAGGAGAGGTTCAGAGAGTATGACCCCGATTGGCCCATAGGTGGCGCTATAGTGCCAAAAACCAAAAAAAATCACGGTTTTGCTTAAATCTCCTTAACCCTTTGTCACAGACTCAAGTGTCTTATATCACTGTAATCCTTGTCTCAAGACGGACAAAATGTATATCTTCAATTTCATTTCCGGTATGCAAATTTTTCCGCCATTTTGAATTTTGTCTAAAACCTACTTTTGCAAACTAGTAGAGGGTTTTTTTGGCCAATCGGAACCAAACCAGTGCAGAAATGTTCTCTGGAGTCTGATTATCAGTAATTATCGAAAAAAATTGAAATTTCGATCCACGGTTGCTAAGGGGCGTCAAAACGTTCGCAGGAGGCGGAGCCAGTTTACTAAAATGGTTATAACTCATGAACGAAATTAGATATTTTCACCAAACTCGGAACACATGTGTATGAGTTCAATCTGGGGTCACAGTAAAAAAATCGCGACGATTGAACACTAGGTGGCGTTATAACATGAAAAAAACATGAAAAGGGCTATAACCACCTGACCGTTAGTCCAATTGACTTGAAAATTGGTATGCAGTCTCATGGTCCAGGGTGCCATGTATATCTATGATGACATTGGCCTATCTCGAAAAACATGGCCGCCATCGGCCAATGAAGTTGAGCACCTATTAGACAAGGTTAACGGAGGCCGATCGGAACAAAACTCGATGGGCATGTTCAACTCATGGCCCTAGAGGTATGTAAGATTTTTGAAAGAAATCGGCCACTAGTTGGCGCTAACGAGTTTTATGGCTCTGTAATCACGTGGTGTTAAACTTATTGTCACATTATGCATATCATTTGATAGATCTGCTCATGCTGAACAACTTTGCCTCAAGAACCACTACTGTCAATCAAACTGTTCATTAAATATTTGCAAACTTGTTAAAAACCTACTTTTGCGAACTAGTCCCTGGTTTTTTGCCCGATCAGAACCAGACCAGTCTAGGGTAATTCTCTGGACTCTCTAGATCAATAATTATCGAAAAAAAGTTGAACTTTTGCATTTGGATGGCTGTAATAGGGTCATTTAGAAAATGGGCGTGGCAAAATACACTAAAAAGCCTATAAATCCTAAATGAAAACTCAGAACTTCACAAAAATTGATGAGCATATGTGACATAACATGCTAAAGAAGCATGGAAATTTTTATGGAGATCGGAGCATAGGTGGCGCTATAACTGTTAAAATGCTTTAAAGCCATATATTTCCTATGGTAAATTGCCTGTATTTGCTGTAAATGGTGTCTTCTATCTATTATCGTATAATGTTCATATCATAATGTTCAAAACCAGTGCAGCACAATTCTCTGAACTCTCTAGATCAATAATTAT
This sequence comes from Rutilus rutilus, assembly GCF_951802725.1. Classification (NCBI taxonomy): domain Eukaryota; kingdom Metazoa; phylum Chordata; class Actinopteri; order Cypriniformes; family Leuciscidae; genus Rutilus; species Rutilus rutilus. The sequence goes on from NC_140223.1 coordinate 20,484,665, forward strand.
CAGAAAAAAAGTTGAACTTCTTCAAAAGGTGATTTTATATGAATATAATGACATATTAAGCCAATAAGTGGTATTTTACTGCCCCCTGCTGTCATTTCATCATACTACTCCCTAATATTGTTATAAAATTCATATTTAGACTTTATAAAATCATTATTTTAACATTTACAATCACATTTTGTCAAAGCTCATCTATTGAGTATTACTATTGACAATTGTGTTACACTGAGATATGGAAATGGACGAAAGTAAGTGAATGAAATGAAACGAAACGAAAGTATAACGGCATTTAAGCCACGCCCCCGAATACAAATTCATTCATATCTCGAAAACGGAAAGTCGTTGCGCGCTCAAATTTTGATGGTGAGGACCTCTCCGGGCTCTTGATCGAAACGGGTCGTCGCGGGCCTCGGGAGCGCGCCCCCCGCGCATCGCCAGCCCGCGGGACCCCCGATTTTCAACGGCCATTACTCCCGACCCAGACCACCCCGAACATTGTGTAAGAGCTCGTTGGAAAGGGCACGTCCTTGGCTAGCTTCGATTCAAATGTGGTGTTATCTGCCCTGGGCATTCCAGAGATAATAGCCCGAACAGATATGCCTTATAACAGTCATAACTCCCAGCCCCAATCGCCCAAAAACACCTTGATGGTCTCATTCAACAGGGCTCCTCAAGCACTATCTATGCTCTGAGTTTCAGAATTTTTCGCCTTTTGGTTCCTGAGATATAAGTAAAAAAACAAATTCCCATTCATTCATTCAAACACCTCAACTGTAAAATGTAAGCTATAATACCACTGTTGTCCACTAGAGGGAGCAGCAGGATTACGCATGATCTTTTAATTCGCTTCAGTATTGGGAAATAAACAAATGCTTTAAGAAGCAATCTTTTTTATTATGATGTTTTTTTTATTATGATATTTGTATATTTTTTATTTTTTTATTATGATTATGAACGGTTTGATTGACATTAGTGATTCTTGAGGCAAAGTTGTTCAAGATGAGGAGATGAATATATTTTCACAATATCACATCCTAAAAACATTGAAAACATATGTCTTTGTGTGTGTGTGTGTGTGTGTGTGTGTGTGTGTGTGTGGATGTGTTTGTGTTTGTGTGTGTGTCTGTCTGTGTAAGCATGCTTAATGGAAAGAACATGGAGAAACTGCTTTGTTTTACTGGTGGATAAAAAAGTCTTTCAAATGAAAGTGAGTCAATTAGTGGTCTTCTACTGCCCTCTGCAGGACATTCTACTTAATAAAATATTTTCATCTGTGCTTTTGCATTAGTTTTTGGACTATATCAAATTACTTGCATGAAAATCCCCTATTATAACACAGTCATGTTTTGTCAAAGTTTATCACTTCATTTGTACTGAGCTCTCAGTTTGAACAATTCTGCCTCTCAGTGATTAATTTGAAATCTGAAAATGGTGTTATACAGAGGAGATTTGCAATTATCATTTTGTTACCTATCTTTTATTTTAAATATCTCCATCTACAACAAAATGTGTGTGCATGTGTGTGTTCAAGCATGGTTAGTGTATTAAGTATTATTGTTTAAGTATTATTGTTTTCATTTACATTTTAACCACCAGATGAAGAACACTCATTGGTTCATTCTGCTCACTAAAATATTATATTTCATTTTTTTTCCATTTGAAATATTATTTAAACTTAATAAAATCATTAAAATAACATTTCAAATCATATTTTGTCTGTTTATAAATCCCACATTGGCTGCAATACTAATGTTTTTGTAAAACACAGACCTGATAGTCTAATCTGTGTGTATTGTGCATATATTATTGATATTATTACTATTGCAAATCATGTTATTGTAACTCATATCTTAATAGAATATTATTTGTAATTTTAATTCTTTATTTCTTAATTGTTTTTTTATGATTACTACAGATATTATCACCAAAGATATCAACTACACCTTCACTTTTAGTATTGACACGCTGCACACACAGCACAATCACACACTCACTAATGCATTCAAATAAATGTAATCTTACTGTGCTACTTTATTTGTACATGATTAGAATGAACAGAAATCTAAGAATATTTTTCTTCTTTTGTTAAAGCCATTTCAGACTCCAAGTAAGCATTATATTACTAATCATCTATTTTACAGGTGCCATACAATTGAAAACTGTATTTATCTTGGCATAGTTGAATGATAAGAGTTCTGGACATGGAACTGACATACCGTGAGCCTCAAACACCATTGTTTCCTCCTTCATGTGTAAATCTCCTGTTTGCAAAAGACCGCTGAAAAATGAGTGAATCCCACCATAACACCGACTGTGACGTTGGAGTCAGGATCATTAATATTTATACCCCCCAAATTTGCATTTTCCAGTCCATGTTCTAGGCCAGGCAGTGTTAATGTGGACCTGCACAGCCGAATCATCAGAAGATCTGCAGGTATTGTGAAGAAGCAAGCAAGGACAATAGTGAAAATGGCAGATCATGGATATAAATGTTATGTCTGAGGCTGTGCTGTGGATTTGAGAACTTTTCATTCCCTTCCCACAAAACTGTCAACAGGCATGGTTGATGTTTACAACAGGATACCTCACCATTTTAATTCAAAGCTGTTAGTTTGCTCTTAACGGAGGCCGATCAGAACGAAACTCGATGGGCATGTTCGACTCGTGGCCCTAGAGGTCTGTAAGAATTTTGAAAAATCAGCCACTAGTTGATGCTAACAGGTTTTACGGCTATGTAATCATGTGATGCATATCATTTGATAGATCTCCTCATACTGAACAACTTTGCCTCAAGAACTACTGCTGTCAATCAATTTGTTCATTAAATACTTGCGATTATGTTAAAAACCTACTTTTGCGAACTAGTCCTAGGTTTTTCGCCCGATCGGAAATATACCAGTGCTGTACAATTCTCTGGAAGCTCTAGATTATTAATTATATAAAAAACTTTAACTTTATCCATTGGGTAGCCATAACAGGATCATTTAGAAAATGGGTATGGCAAAAAACACTCAAAAGCCTGTAAATCCTAAACAAAAACTCAGACAACTCACTAAACTGCCTTATGTGCTTAAAGACCCTAAATGCTTGAACCCCGCTAAATGCTGCTTGCAGCTTTAATTCAAATTATCACAGAAGCACTGGGATATCAGTTATAGTTAGTTCGGATATAAACACTGATGCCAAGGAAAAAGGAACAGATTTGAAGAACACTGAAGAACAGATTTGGTGATAATCATCTCACAGAAATATTATTCTAACTTCAAAACATAAAACATTCCATTCAGTCCTAAAGCAGAACAAGCAATGGAAAACTGCCAATGCTAGCATGTTGTTTTAAGCATCCACACACATTTAACAAGCTTTTAACAAACATTTTGCAAGTCTTTATTTCACCAATAAAACAGGATTTTATTGTAACCAGCAATAATCTGAACATAAAACACTGAAAGTCAAATAAAGTAATAAAACACCTTTTTGTTCTTTGTGTGATAAAAAAAACTGATTACTATGATGATCCTTGTATAAAACGTAAATCTTATCAAGATGTAACTCAGTCAACATACTTTAGGTCAGAACAAAAAGTTAAATATCTGAGACAAGCTGAAGCAAGGCCCAGCATCAAATTTCAAGCCCCAGGCGAGCACATCTGATTCCGCAAGAATCCGCTCTCAGCCGGTGGTCACTGCGGGAGAAACTCGTACAGAATGACCATTCCAAACACCTTCAGCAACCCCTTCTAAAAATAACCCATCACCCATCACATTCATGACAACACTGGAGATTATTTGTTCTGTGGGACAGTTTTTAAAAAAAGAAAAGAAAGAAAACTGTGCATTATGTCCTCTTTTGGGCGTTGCATATTCTGGGAAAGTATTAGTAAGATAAACTGGTTGTACTGCACATTGCTAATCCAATCTGTGAGTAATAAGATCTAGAGAGCGAATTATATTTAAAGTCCTTAAATCCATCCGAGATAAACCTAATCATAACAACGAACAGTTTTAAGTCGACTATCTGAATGCTAAGTGCAAACAAATCTACTTCATATTGTGCATTATAGGCTATTGTTGAGAATGTGATGTCTAATCTTTTTCAAATCAAGTGTTTTATGCTCATTTAGTTGATAAAAAATCCAGTAAAACAGTAATATTGTGAAATATGCTGATTTGGTGCTAAAGTTGTCAATGTTGAAACTGTTAAAAACATTTTTTTTTTGATGAATAGAAAGTTTAAAAGAACCGCATTTATTTGAAATAGGTACTGAAATGATACTTTTGATCAATTTAATGTATCCTTGCTTAAAGGATTAGCATTCATTTCTTTCAAAACTGACCCCCAAACTTTGCTAATGATTTTAAAAGCAGTGCACGCAGTCTTGTGCCAAAGCTCCAATAAACAAATGCAGGAACACTGTGTCCTTCAGCCACGTCACAACAGTTAAGCCCATCCCTTCTGCTGTTTGGATGGCTAGGGATTTACAGAGTGTTATTATGTATTCTGGTAAAATATCAACACCACATATCAGCGTAGGGGGGGACTGGAAGTGCAACCCATCCCATCCCGTTCAAAAGAACTCCTCTGAACCTCACAGGATATTGGCAGCATGACAGGCTGCCATTAGTCGGGAGGAATGTTCACATCAGATGTTATACTGATTGATGAAGTTTGATATTAAGCTGTATGACCTGTGACATTTACACTACACAACATTCCCTATAACTATTTCTACACTGACCTACAGGTCAACCTTACTGATCCTTGCAAAGCATCAAAATCAATGTGCCAATATCATCCATAAGAGAAAATGTTTTGAGAGGAACACTTTTTTTCTTTGTAAACTAAATGCAGCAGATTTACTTAATTGTAAACAGAAATCCAGAAGAACATATCTTTGTACAGTAACGTTCAAAAGTTTGAGGTCTGTAAGTTATTAAAGTTTCTTATGTTCACCAAGACTGCATTAATTTGATCAAAACGTATGGTAAAATAGCAGGCCAATACTGTGTGATATTATTACAATTAAAAATAACATTTCTATTCAAATATTATTAATAATGTAATTTATTTCGGTGATTTACAACAGTCTTCGGTGTCACGTGATCCTTTAGAAATCATTCTAATATGCTGATTTGGTAATCAAGAAACATTTCTTACGATTATCAATGTTGAAAACAGTTGTGATTTTAAAAAAAAAACAAGATTCTTTGATGAATAGGAAGTTTACCGTAAAATAAAAAAAAAATCCTTGCAAAGCAACAATATCAATGTTTCCATATGAGAAATGTTCTTGAGAGTCTGTTTTCTCATATTGGTTGCTTCAGGAACACAGTGTTCTCTTTGCAAACTCTTAGTGGATATGGAGTAAATTTGCAGCAGATATTCTTTATTGTCACTTGTCAACGCCGTGGTTCAAGTCAGTTTGTCAGACAAGAGCCATGGGATGTTTGTTTTCTAATAAGATTGCTTCTGTAAGACTCTTTGGACTCGTTCCAACTGCAGTTCCCTGTACTGACTGAGCGAGAGGTTCAGCTAAGTTCGTTTGAACGGTGATGGGAGGGGGGTGACTATGGGAGCTATGCCAAGAGTGGTTGAACACAGGCTGTAAGACAACGGAGAACAAAATGTACTCAGGACTATTTACTTCATTCTGAAAGTGTTTGCATCATTTCCTTCAGATATGTAGGTTGTTGACAGAAATAAGTTTGGGAAGTTTTGCTGTGTTATGTGCAGTACTCCTTTTTAAAGAGCATTTTGATCATACATTTTTGAAATATTATGTAGCTTCATAACTTACTTTACATTAAGTGTCTTTTTACTACTATGTACTAACATTTAAATTGATACAATGCCTGAATGTAATTACATCTGTAAGTTAATTAACATCTGAACACAATAAGTACATTGTACAAAACAATAAATGTATTTTTGATTCAAGTACATAACACATAATTAAACACATATCTTAATAGCCTGAAATGTTACTAAAATTGTTTAGAGATGATTTATGCTCAGCTAATGAAAGATTAAAGTTAGTTATGTTAGTTTTAATCAAATATATTAAGCTACAATGTCAAATACTTTTACCAAGGGACTTAGTCTTTTGCATAAAAGAGGAACAACAGAAGTTGATGTTTTGACACAGACAAAACTTCCATTTTTAGCCCATCTGATGAGAGATACATTTATTTTTTATGGATATCTAAGCATTATTTCACTAACCTTATATATAAGGTAAATTCACGCAATTTGGTCACTCTATGACAGTCATATTAATGTCAATAATTGACACAATTTACCTGAAGTCACCCTTTATGTATCCTTACACCACTAAAAGAGCTCATTCAGACCACTGAATGTTAAAGTGTTGGCCAGATTTCTTAATGAAACATAAACCATTATAAACAAACAGCTTATGATGATATGGATTGTGCATGATTGTAGTATCCTAGAACAAAGGTTCCATTAAAGGTCCCATATTGTACACCTTTCTTAAGTTTTATTTTAGGTTTTTATGTCCTTAAGAATATATATGTGCGGTATAAGTAGGCCTACCAAAAAAACATCTCTATATATTTTTTTGATAAAAGCCAGGAAATTTCATTCTTGACAATATGGGACCTTTAAATGACTTTATCATTTTTATGACTGAGTAAACAACCCCATGAACATTGCCTTCACTTACAGCAGTTTTATTGACCATGTGGTCCTAAAGACCACTAAGGTCCTGTTTTTATTGTCTGAAGACATTACTAAAACACTGCTGAAAAAAAATAAAAAATAAAATTTAAGAGTTCAATGCCTCTAGTTTATTATTATAAATGGTATATTTGGTATCTGTATACAATAAAATCGATAGCCTATTGTCTTTACAAATATGATAAAAACAAACCAAATCAAGCGCAAAACCCCCCTCAAAAGCTCACATCAAGATAGATATGAAAATGATAAAACGGATCTATTTATATGGCCTAACACCAGCGCCAATAAATATCAATGACCGACCGCACGCTGATGAGGCCATGCATACATCCATCGACTGGAGGAACCCATTTCCCCTTTTACCCCTTATTATTAACTTAAATCCACACTCCATACCTTCTATGAAGGCTTTTGGAAAATAAACGCCTTACCCTTTCATCGCCGAGTTCACCATCTCTCAAATGAAATCACTGCAAATCCGAGTTTTGAGTTCTGTATCTGTAAAGCTTGAATGGACGGCAGACGTCGTCTCGTCTGCTGCTTGTTGTTTATCTCTGTTCTTCTGAAGAGAGGCTCGACTACTAATCTTTGAAAAAGAGCTGCGTGTCAAAATAAAAGTCACGGCGGGCACGAGCAATCATAACAAACAAAATGATCGTCGAATGGGTGTGATATGATGAACATTGGTAAAAGCAAGTAATATAGGCCTGGTTTCACAGACCGGCCATAGATTAAACCAGGATTAGGATATTTAAGTAGCTTTTATAAAAAGTGCTTTAGAAAAAAATACTATTTATGTGCATCTTGAGACAAAACAATGGCACTGACATATTTTAAGATATGTCAATGTCACTGAAATTGCTTTTGATTAAAACAGCTCAAACATGCATTTTAGTCTGGGACTAGGCTTGTCTTTGAAACCGGGGGAGTTTTAACTAATTTTTACTGCAGAGGTATTTTTGACATTTGTGGACAATAATACACACAAACCCCTCTTTACCATCTTCATTAATACAGATCTATCATATATTATAGAATTGTGTATAGGCTACTATATACTGAATATATAGTACCGGTCAAATGTTTGGAAACATTACTATTTTAAATGTTTTTTAAAGTAGTCTCTTACACTCATCAAGCCTACATTTATTTGATAATATTTTGTGAAATATTATTACAATTTAAAATAATGGTTTTTCTATTTTAATATACTTTAAAATATAATTTATTTCTGTGATGAATTTTCATCAGCATCATTACTCCAATCTTCATTGTCACATGATCCTTCAGAATTCATTCTAATATGCTGATTTATTATCAATGTTGGAAACAGTTGTGCTGCTTAATATTTCTTTTATAACCTGTGATACTTTTTCAGGATTCTTTGATGAATAAAAAGTAAAAAAGAACAGCATTTATTTACAATAGATATCTACTGAAACAATACAACAATAATACTCCCGTTCAAAAGTATGAGGTCAGTCTTTTAAAAAAAATCTTTTTAAAAGAAATTAATGCCTTTATTCAGCAAGGATGTGTTAAATTGATAAAAAGTGATAGTAAAGATTTATACTGTTAGAAAATATTTCTATTTTGAATAAATGCTGTTCTTTTTCACTTTTAATTCATCAATGAATCCTGAAAAAAGTATCACAGGTTCCAAAAAAATATCAAGCAGCAGAACTGTTTCCAACATTGATAATAAATCAGTATATTAGATGTAAGAGTAATGATGCTGAAAATTCAGCTTTGCATCACAGAAATAAATTATATTAAAATAGAAAACCATTATATATATATATATATACACACACACACACACATACACACACAGTATATACAAATCATAAATACTATACTCACACACATCAGTTACAGTAGCAGAATGCAGAAAAGAGAAAAATAATATTTTTAAATATATATTTACTTATATATACTTAAAATATTAGAGAGTTCTGCTAAATGTAAGCTCAAAAAGTGAAAAAGCTGAAAAACTACTTTCCCCTTTATTTCCTTTCGAATTTTACACAAACAATATCCGGGTCACGGGAGGCGAATTTCCGCGCCTTTTCGCAGTGGAGATGGATGAGAGAGCAAAACAACCTGCAATATTTCAACTACATTATCACATTATGGACTAATTTAATCTTTAATACTCATACTTCAAATGCAGACTGTTTGCTGACACAAGGTAACATCGAAGAATGTTGCTCCCTTCTGACGTCGCCAGACTTGTGCTGGGTAAGTTCACACTGTTTTGTTGTGTCCCTCTCAAGGAGAAGCTAGCGAGCTAATACCCTGTTTCTAATTATAGTGTATATAATTATGTGCTTTGTCTCCAATGCTGCGGTGTTGTTGTAAATATTTAGACCATTATGAAATAGAGACACTTGTGTCATATCACTGTGCCGTTCTCTGTGATGTGTCATTATTGCTGAGATGATCGATAACCGTAATGGCTAATTCAGTCTTACCATTCGCAAATGAAGATATTTATTTATCTGTGAAATTATTTATTTATCATTCTCTATTAACTTTAGGCTACCTGCAGCAAGAAGGGCTCACTGCCACAAGTCGATCCTTCATCTATGAAAGTCCAAACCTGAAGGAATATGCCGAGCACAGCTCAGAAGATGGGATCATCCCTGCCTGTGTGTTTGTATGTGTCAAGTTCATGATTAATAACAGGGTCCTAAAATCACTGCATTACTGAAGTCTGTTAAGAAGACATGTTTACTAGATGAGGATAAATTATATGTTTGTTTATTACTCTTTTTCAGTCTCTATTTGGAAAAAACCTGATCACGATTTTAAATGAATATGTTGCCGTTAAAGCAAAAGGTGAGTTCCCACGAAAGAAAATGAAACGTTTTGGGATACACAGTGAATCTGTTTCCATTATAACATGCTTGTGTCATTTCTTCTGCAGAAACAATTCAAGAAAATGAAATCCCTGTAGTGATGACATCGTTATGGAAAAAGCTTGACTTCACACTCAACCAAATCAAGTGAATGAATATTTGTTTACGCTGTTAGATTTGGGTGTTTTCATTTTTTAAGCACGGGTCAGAATAAAGCGTCTTTATTCAAATCTTTCTGTGTTGTCCACAGGTCTCTGCAAAATTCTCCTGCCGTGCAACTGAATCAGCGGCGTGAGTTTTGCTCTTTGTTTAAAAGAGAAATTGTATTTGTGATGACTTGGAGTTATTGAAATGAGCCAAATACAATGCACATATAATACAAGTATAATGCATAGATACGGCATGATATAACGTGTCCAGTGAAATAACACAAAATACAATTTCAGTAAGATCTTTTTTTAAATGTCTCTTATGTTCACCAAGGCTGCATTTATTTGATCAAAGATAAAGTATAAACTTTAAATGTACAGTTTAATGAAATATACAATTTAAAATAACATTTCTCTGTTTTAATTTGTTTTTAAAAAAATTATGTGATGGATTATGTTATGTGACTTTTTTTATGAATTTCAAAGTTCAAAAGAATTTAAGCATTTATTTAAATATGTCATTACTGTCACTTGATCATTTTAATGTATCCTTGCTGAATAAAAGTATTAGTTACTTTTACAAACCCCAAATTTTTGAAAGGTAGTGTACATCAGTGTTATTTTAGTATCGTCGATAATAAAGTATTATAGTTAAGGTTGTAGTAATTTTGTTGTTATTTCAGTTAATGTTTCTTATATTTCAAGTAATCTTTTTTTTTTAATGGTTTTAGTTTGAGTTAACAATAATAACCCTTTTTTTTTCTGTCATTAAGTGCGCACTCGGAATAGCATTCAAAATATGAGACGTCAACAGAGACCCTTATTGGTATCACAGTCTCCCATCTCTGGGCACCCCCCAGTGACTCCAGCCGGCCAATATGTCCCCGGCTCTGTGTCCACCCCTCAAGGGTTGCTGGGACATTCTACCCCAATGTCTTACACTTCTCAGCATACCAGACTCTCTACTCTCTGCCTTAGTCAGCCAGGTGAGTCCTGAAAAACATGTTTAAATCACACTGAGATTTGTATGTACCCTCTTTCCATTTTGCTATCTTACATGTTTATAGGGGAGTCACCGTTGCAGATACTGGTCCCTGATAATAGACTGAATCCTGGACCTTTGTCTCCGGCCCGCAGAAAATGGTACGGTTAAAATGATGGCAACACCAGCAGTATGTTACAGTTTAGCTATTTCTACCTTTTCCAGATCAGTCTGTAACAACAATAATTTATTTTAAAGTGTAATTCTGTTTTCTGCTGCAGTGACTCTCCGAGGCGGCGAGGAGGTGGTCAGTTGGGTGGCAGCGGGGCCAGCAGGGCCACAGTAGTGTCCAGCACTCTCATCATGGAAACTCAGAGTGAAGAGACTGTGACGGAGAACTTATCTGTGAGTTAGGCCCGATTCATCCCTCTGTTTGTTCTAAATGCTTTCAATGAGTTTCTATATACTCCTGCATAACTGAAGATGATATTTTTCTTTTTTAACAGCAAATAGTTATAGAAAATGCCAGAGATAAAATTCTCAATGATAGATCCTTACAAGAAAAACTTGCTGAAAACATCAACAAAATCTTGGCAAGGTAAATTCTGAATAACTGGGCAAAAAAACTAGTTAAAATAATAAAGAAAAACTTTGAGATCTTATATGTTGTAATATCACTCTTACAGCGATAATAGCCCTCAGACATCAAAAACTGCCTGCAGTGCTGTGGAACAAGAGCAGTCGATCGATGAAATCCTGGGCCTCCAGGTGTGTGAATGCACATCTTTTACTCTTCCTTTGTTGCTTGTGAGAATGTAATCTTGACAGCCATATCAAGACTTAACCTGCAAAATTATTTAAGGGGGAAATTCATATGACGGATGTCGCCATCCAAGACATACTGGCACAGACGGAGTCAGACCCGGCATTTCAGGCGCTCTTTGATCTCTTTGACTATGGTAGGTTTGAGCAATTGATCAAGCAGAACAACTAATTGTTATACAAGCTGAACTGATTTTTTTTTATTTAAATAGGTTCCTTCTAATTATAACCTTTCATCTCTTTTATAGGGAAAAGTAATACGTCTGAAGGCAGTGAACAGGCTGATGGGAGTTTCAGTACCAGTACAAGTGCACAGGAGAGTGATAAGACTGCGTTTGTAGACAGCGCCTCTGAAACGGGTAAGATGGGTCAGCTTTACTTCATAAAGCAGCATTGACCATTTTAAAATACAGTAATATTGTGAAATATTATTACAATTTAAAATAACTGTTTTCTATTTTAATATATTTTGAAATGCAATTTATTCATGTGATGCAAAGCTGAATTTTTAGCATCATTACTCCAGTCCTCAGTCTCACATGATCCTTCAGAAATCATTCTGAATCATTGATATGCTGATTTGGTGCTCAAAAAATGTCTAAATATTATCAATGAGGAAAATTGTTGTGCTGCTGAATATTTTTGTGGAAACCATGATACATATTTGAAAAATTCTTTGAATACTAGAAAGTTTATTTGAAATAGAAATGTTGTAACATTACAAATGTATTTACTATCAATTTCATGTATCCTTGCTGAATAAAAGTTATTCTTAAAAAAATAAAAGAAATTACTGGCTCCAAGATTTTGAACGGTAGTGTATAAACTGTTAATTGTATTGTTCTTTTTTTAATACAAGGTACTGGACAGGAGGATACCACATCAGGAGGAGAAAGTAGTGCACAAAACTTAAGCATCCAAAATACGTCAAAAAGTCAAAAGAAATCTTCCGGCCTTCGTAATGTGGCAAAGTCTTCTTCCACAGCTCTGCAGCCACGTATTATAACCAAACAAACAGCAGAAGGATCCACAAACTCCAAGACAGGGGTAGTCAGGGCTAGAGTTTTATCTGGCAATAAACAATCCAGAGGTGCCCCTTCAACTTCTCCAAAGTTGAACGATAAAGCGGATTCACGTCCACCTGACCAAATCGTATCAAGCTCCTCTTTCGCTGAAGAAGGAGTTGGCATGGAGATAGATGAACCAGAAAGTGAAACCTCTGAAAGAGTAAATGTTCAGAATCAACAGCTAGTTCATCTGGAGAGCTCTCACACAACTGAAACAATCAGTGAAAATGCAAGCAGTCAAATTCTTGTGTCAAATAAGACGCCACAAACCACACTCATTACTGAAATCTCAGATAATACATCTGTAAATGAGTCTGGGAGAGTAACAGGAATGACCATCGGACAGAATGTGGATATGGGAACCTCTTTATCCATTCAAAGTGAGGCTGTGACCTCACTTAACCCACCCCAACCTGACATGGACACATCCGCCAAAACAGCTTCTCTGTCCTCCTCAAATAAAACGCCTTTAACTCCTTCCTGCACACAAACTCAGCCCAGCACTATCAGGAACAATCTCCCTACAGCAGCTTCTTCATCTTCTGCCACTACGCCGATTACCTCCACGTGCGTTTCTGATGCCCAGGCCAAGGAGCCTGACCCCAGTAAGATTGTGTCTCTGAAAATCATCATCAGTGATGAGCAGGACGAACTCACTACTGATGCAGCACTGAACCAGGCTGTTTCCAGCATCACCAGCGACCACATTCCCACCATCTTCCTGTCCTCCCCTGCCAAGACTTTGCCTGCAACCTCTACGGTCATAACACAAGATGAAACGGCTCAGGCTGTGAGCTGCTTGCAGGGGGCGGAGGGTGTTGGATCGTTTGGAACACCTACGAGGAGCATACAGAATAATGGACAGGCTCCACTGGCACGTCCCGCAGGCCAGGAAACCGGTTTCATTCAGCTTTTACAAGCCAACACAGCCTTTGGGTCTCCAGGTAGCTATTTTGTCGTAACCGATCCGGCTGCTGCCGAGCAGCGGGCAAATGTCATGCTGCTTTCAAGTAATGTGCCTCAAGGGACTCTGTCTTCATTGCAACATGTGGTAACGACGCCACCTCGCCAGAGGACTGTGGTGTCCATGGGACCAAATGTCTCTCAGACCTTTTCGCCTGGTGAGTGAAGAGTTAGTTTGATTATATAAGACACTTTATTATTCCTTTATTTGGGTTGTATGTTTCGTGTTTACGTTGAAGCACTCATTTGCAGACTTTTAGTCTTCCTCAGGATTAAGACTGCATCTTTAAAATTCCAACTGTATTTTTTAGGCTCCACAATCATTATATCCTCACCAGTTTCGCCCATGTTACAAAATGTAATGCTTCCAGTGTCTGTAATGGGGCAGAATACTGGAAAACTCACAGTTCTTCCCAATCAGGTTAGTAACTTTGACACATACAAGCATTGTCAGATTTCCAACACAATTAGTTTTGTTCTATTAATAACCACTACCTTTTTATATACAGATAACTTTGCCATGTTCAGCCACTGTAAGGCAACCTGCAAACATTATTTCTCAACCTAAATTGGCACCCAAGGGAAACCCTGACATGGGTAGGACATCTTTAATTTACAAATGCATTTTATTTTTATTTAATTATATAAATAATTTTTTTATTACACAAATATGAACTGTTTTGTTTTAATCTTGAGGTTACAGTTTCTGTAATGCATTTTTGTGGTTATGCATCACTGTAATTCAGTGACATGATTTGATTTACTGATTTTCAGGCAAAACTGGCACATCTGGGTCCGGCCAAGTTTCAAAAGTACTTCCCCAGACGTCTGAGCAACAAAAGTGTGTGAGTGGAACAAGTCCCAGCCATCGGCGAATACTTTGCTTTGACGTCACACCTGAAAACTGTGCAGTTGGGCAAAATTCCTTACAGACAAACACACCTGCGTCCTCTGCTGTTACATCCTCCCCAACTCAGCCGATTCAGAAAGAAATCACACCCACTGAACCGAAACAGCCTTTAGATTCTGACAATTGTAAAAGAAGAATAGAAACGATCAGATTGCCAGAAGTACATCCCAATGCTGTTATAAAGAACTCTGAAAAAATCACTATATTTCATCAACAAAAAGAGCGCCCAAAAAGTAGAGTAACTGAAAAGGAATTAAATCTAATCATTGTAAATACCAAGTCTTCCAACAAAGCTGCAACTGAACCAGAGTCTCACATTAGATCAGAATCACAGAAAAAATCACAAGCATCACAGGAGGAGGATGGCGGAGTGGTTTCACAGAGTTCAAAATCATCTGCTCCCAGGCCAAAGCAGAAACCAATAGACAACACAAAGGACAGCACACAAGAAGAATCTCGTGGAAGTAAGCTTTTAAAACCAGCAGAGAGTTCCTCAGAGAAAGCTTCCTTACAGGACTCTCCAGGCATCACTGCAAATAAAGAAAATGAGCTGGAGAGCTGCCATCATCAGACATCTGCACGCCCCGCTGAGGACCTCGTATCTTCTACAGCAAAATCGCCGGCGCCCGTATCGAGCTCTTCCAATAAAACTTTATGCAAGACGAGCCCGCTCACTAAACAAGCCGCCGAGATGCTGCAGGACATACAGTGCCAGGCTCCTGCGGACACTCCGCCGAAGAGGCCGGCGGCGAGAGGTCCAGATCTCCCTCTCCCAAGAACACCTGGACTAGGACGTGCGCAGGAGGAGCAGACGGAGGGATTGAGAACCCCGTCACGGCAAAGACTTAGGAGGGAGGGTGAAAGCACGCCGAGGCATCTCCCCCCTCCCGCCACACCTGATATCCCCTCCTGCAGTCCCGCCAGCGAGGCAGGGAGTGAGAACAGCATCAATATGGCCGCCCACACTCTCATGATCCTGTCACGCGCCGCCAGGACAGGAGGTCCTCTGAAAGACAGCTTGCGTCAAGAGGAGGCCAGTGCTGGGAAATCCACCATCCCTAAGGCAAAGAAACGAAAGCAACTTGAAACAAGCCCTCTGGCAAAGAAAGAGCTCCAGCTTTCCAGCTCCTCAAGCAGTAAAAAGAAATCTAAGGTGAGTTGATATTGAATTGGCTGTTTGTGAAAAACCATCAAGATTGACCACGTCTCAACCTACCCAGCTGCCTAGATAGCTTTTTTTCATATCAAAGCCATGCAGCAATAGTAGCGAAATTATGCTTTTTTTGAAATAGCTTATTTATGCCAAATCTGAAGCAACATCACATGTCCTACATTTTAAGGCAATTTCAAAATATGATGTGAGAAACTTTGTGGCTACGTACACTACCTTGGATTAATTTTTTAATTTTTTATTATATACTTATTATTATTATTATATAATTATGTATTTTGCAATTATATGTTTATTTGATATTTTATTATAAGTACTTTTATTTTACAAAATATTGATAAATTAAATAAAATGTTACTAAAATTTAGTTTTTTTAAAACAATGGTACATTTTATATATATATATATATATATATATATATATATATATGTGTGTGTGTGTGTAATTTCAAAAAGCATCTCAGACCAGTTGTTTCATTTGTATACCTATACCATTGAGTATGCATTCTGTGTAGACAATAGGCAGTAGACAGTGTGTCAGCTTTCTGTAGCCCAGCCAATCAGAGAAGTCTGACTCTTTTCGGTCTAATTCTGTGCCTCAGCATGCATTGTCTGTTATGTTGACATTGTCCGGCTGAATTCGAGTTCCTTTTTCTTTTTCAGAAACAGAAGAAGCTGCTGGACTCCTTTCCTGATGACTTAGATGTGGACAAATTCCTGTCATCCCTGCACTATGATGAGTAACGACGCTGAGGACAAGCCATGCTGCTCGCCAGCATTTCAGGGACATAACAAGCCATGTGTGCTACTGAGAGTGATCTATTCAGCAGAGTTACCGATTCTAAATAGCTGCTTTCTGTTTTACATCCAGAATGTGAGATATTGTACATATTACACCATTATAGCCTAGTAATCATTTGAATACTTTAAAGATGTTTATATGCTGGCCCCGACTAATTCGGCACTCTTCAAAACAAAAAAGGAAATAATTTAAGACTAAACTGTAATTATTGACTATGTATGTGAAAGAGTGTCAGTTCATTTGTTTCACTGCACCAGCTGTTATTAAGTTCATTGCCTTTTTGTTTTGTTTTACTTAACTGGACCTTTTCCATCAGCTGCACTATGTGACTACATTTCTGTGAACATTATTTCCTCTGTACATCCTCTAGGTGGTATTCTTCCTTTATAGTACTGAGAGGGAAGTTAAATGTTATTGTTTTCTGTCATTTAGATGGTTTATTATTTTATGTATTTTAATAAATCACTATTTTATTGAATATGTCATGTCTAATAATTGATTCTGTGTTACTCTGTCCAACTATAGCATGTTCATTTGGAGCAGTTCTGCAGCAGTTGCATGACCTTATACCATATACATACACACACACACACCATTAATAATAATAAGAAATGTTAGCAAAAAGCAAATCAGCATATTAAAATTTCTGAAGGATCATGTGACACTGAAGGCTGAAGTAATGATGCTGAATGTTCAGCTTTACCATCACAGGAATGGATTACATTTTAAAATATATTCAAGTAGAAAAAGGTTATTATAAATTGTAATATTTAACAGTATTGCTGTTTTTACTGTATCTTTGGTCATGAATACATCATTGGTGAGCATAAATCATCTAAACTTACACAACATGTTTTGGTCAAGCCAACATAATGCATTTAAATGTGTTATGTATTGTGGCTTGTATGTAAAATGTGGTCACTGAGAAAGTCAGGGCAAGCAAGGTCCTGTTGGCTGCAGGCTACAATAAATCATTTTCCCAGCTCTTTAACATTCTTTATACTCGAATATGGTCTGAGCCCATGTTATTTTGATTACTAATCCAAACTATTTAGGTCAACAAGCCATATCAGTGTAAATCAGAGACGCCATGTCTTTGTGCTTTTAGTTCAGTTACGTCAGTCTTTTTTGCCTATTTTCTCATGACTTCCAGGCCAGGACTTCCTGCATCATCTTGGGTTTTTTTTAAGTGTCAAAAAGTGTAAAATTGAAATATAAACCAAACCTGAAATAGCAACATAATACCTTAGGCACACCCATGAACTAAAAGTCAAGTGAAAATTAAAATGTTTTTTCTTATTTTCTCACATAATGTTGTTCACTAAACTGGAGTTTACTACCGTAATGATGATGCTTTATGTTCAAAGTTATTTAAAAAGCACTGCATGTGTGCATAGTCAATCAGAGATATGCAGATATGTTTTCAAAGATATTGAATATATATAATTCTAGAAAATGTATTAATTCACTGATAATTCTGACCACATGGCATGAAATAACTCTTGATACTGTACAACTAAACTTATTTAACATTTGATGTATGAGGCACAATAGTCAGTCATACATTTCCTTCCTGTACTTGTGATCAGTTGTTTTCTTCTCATTTTTCAATTCTTAGCAGCCAAGCCAAGCATTCGTGTTCACAACGCGCAGCAAACGTCTTTTCTGCTGGCTGAAGATAAATGACTTTGATCTGCAGAAGAGGTGAATGTGGCCTGTTGAGAAAAACATGCATATAAATCCAAGGGAAAATGTTTTACAGAGAAAACTGATACTATGTAAAACTGCCCATTACCACTGAGTTCAAAAGCTGCATCCACCTTCCCAAAAATGCTAGGCCAATCTGGATTAATTTTCCTTGGAAATCCAGGATCCATCACACTTCTTTTCTCATCATAACTACAAAATATGGAATTTTAGTTCTCTAGTTTAATTACACTGCATTATTTTCTAATAATTCAACAGACAGGACTCAATTATTCCACAATTATACTACATTTACCTTAAAGACAAGGTATAATGCGTCGTAGCGGGTGTGCATTATTTTCTAACAATTCAATGGCCTGTCGTCAGTTATTATTTACATATAGGTGGGTTTTGTCTAAAATGAGAGATATCTCAGATATCTATATTCTAATGGTTGAATTTAGCTGTGTTCTCCTCTTATGATCGTTAGTTCATGACATTTTGAAAAAAAAAAAAAAATTCTACCTGAAATAGTAGTCTCCTGTGAAAAAGTAGGTCTTTTCGCGGTCACTGACATGAACAGCAGCATCTATTTTTTTTACTGTTTCTGGAAATCCAAACTCATAGATGGAGCCATAATAGCTCTTTGACTCCAGTTTGTGAACCACACAATATTTAGGACCTAATAAACAGAAGAATACAGGAAAATCATCATTTTTTAAAAATGATTTTTAAAGAGGTCTCTTATGCTCACTGCATTTTGATAAACATAAATACAGTAAAAACAGCAATTTTGTCAAATATTATTACAATTTTAAATAACATTTCAATTTTAAAATATTTTAAAATGTAATTTTTTCCTGTGATGACATAATGCTGCATCATTTTCAACATCATCACATTCCTTAAAGAAATCTTACTGAACCTAAACTTTTGAACGTGGAAAAGAACAATGACTGAATCGATCAAGAACACAACTATATTATAATAACACAATGTATAAAGCTCTAGTCCGTAGTTTTTCCTCTTTGTCGCCATCTCTGTTCGAAATCTGCAATTGCAGTTATTCGCGGAATTATCAACTTTACGTGGGTTGTGCCCAGGCATAGACTGTAAAGGGTTGTGCCTCGGCACGGCACAGCGCGGATGAATCCAATGTTTTGAGGAGAATGTGCGGCTGTCAGTCGCTGCACCGTGTGCACTGTCATTCGGAATCACAGATTCTACTTTTTGGAAGTATGACCAAAATAAGAAAATGTCATCTGAACAAGTAACATCCACTTTTGTTCTGACCAACTAAGGGAAAAAAACACTGCAGTAAATCGTGCTGCTTATCATATCACGTCAAACCGTGCAAATTATACTTTGTTCTCAAATTGTTAATGTTAACAACATCAGTAGCCTACATTTGATTCCCTTCCGATATTATCCTTGTTTTCGCATGGGCCGGTTGCAGTCTCTTTTTTTCTGTAGTCAGTCCGAAGTCTTTTGCATTTTACAACGGATGAATCTCCAGTTGTCACTGGTGATTGTCGTTTGAACCTTTCTGGGTCCGCCATTAAATTGATAAGTTTAACTGTATCAAGTGCTGTGAGAAAAGGCTATAAATCTCCACCTCCAACATCCTCACACGCAACATAGCCGAGACACCTTCTTTATGTGTAAGGATGTGACGCAATGACATGCTCGAATTTCCCGCGGAAATCCACCAGTAGCCTACCACTGTAATTAAAAACATTATTACAAGCTTACCGTTTGGAATCGAGCTAAGTGAGGCAAGTAGATAGTTTTAAACACTGGCTGATGATGTACTTGCTCAAAAAATTATTTTGGATAATTTTTAACCCAGAAAAGTTACGCACTGCAGCCTAATCAAGGTTCAAAATAACATTCAATACATCAGAATTATCAAATTCAGCAAAGCCTTCAATTTATGAAAATTCTTTCTTTAATGATAATGTTGATTTGGTAGCATGCTATTATTTATTTTTATTTTTATTTTTACCTGTGAACACATATACCACTCGTTTTGAAGGAATATCATAGGCTGCATCTACCGGCGAGGTGATGCTCGGTAGAAGAACACTCTGAGGTCCTTCTCTTAGTCTGTTCCAGTATGTCTTCCAGTTTGTTCTCATCCATATGTAACTAGAGACATGTAAAACACTTTATACCTTGAACATTTATAATCTACATTTTTAATTTGTCAGTAGAGATGATTAAATGCTTCACCTGTTTTTAAAGAAAATTATTTCTTTTCCGAATATTGTCACTGCATCAACAGAAAAGTTGGGATCACACTTATTGGGGATTTCAGGTGTCTTCTGTTGTTTTCTTTTCTTTCCTTTCAAAAAAAGAGAAAAAGGGAAACAAATGACCATTTCGTTCAGTATAAAAAAATAAATAAAAAAATTCTTTGGTAAAGTGACTCACCATACAGAGCCTGAATCCCCAGTGTGTCGTCTCTTGGCAGTTTGTATGTTGCAGCGTTGATGAACTTGTACTTTGGATACATAAGAGCAGTGGGGTCCCTTGAGTGAGACAGACCCAAAGAGTGGCCGACCTCGTGCGCTGCCACCGTGAACAGATTGTATCCTGGAGTGCCATCCACAACAACACAATGAATGATTATTAAATATTATTTACAGAAATGTATTACAAATACATTTATATATTTAAATAATAATCTATAAAAAAAAGAAAGATTTGTTTTAGTTCAATACAATAATACAAATATTATTATCATTGTTATTATTAGTTAAATAAAAAAATATTTATTTATTTATAAAAATACATTAACAATAATACTTATTATTATTTAATTAAATAAAACTCAGTCTATTTTTTATTGATCTATAACAACACATCAATAATAATTATTATTATTGTCATTATTATTTAATTAAATAAAAATAAGTATGTTTTATTTATTTATAACAATACATTACTACTACTACAACTAATAATACTTCATGAATACTTCCTTATTATTATTATTATTATTATTATTATTAAATAAAATAAAAATCAGCCTGTATGTTTGATTTATAACAACAACAACAATAATAATAATTACAATAATAATAATTAATAATAATAAAATAATATTTTTTGTTTTACTTAAATAAAAATCAGTCTGTATTTATTTATAACAGTACATTAATAAGAAAACTTATTATTATTTAATAAAAATCAGTCTGTATTTATTTATTTATTTATTTATTTATTTATTTATAACAACACATTAATAAGAATAATACTTTATTATTGTTATCATTATTATTTAATTAAATAAAAATCAGTCTGTATTTTTATTTTTATTTATATCAACAATAATACAAATTTACTACAACAACAACAACAACAACAACAACAACAATAATAATAATAATAATAACCCATGGTGCTGCATTGCTATTGCAACTCTTTACGAATAGCCCTTAGCTAATTGAACAGTTGCATTATGTGAATGATTCAATGTTTACTGTGCTGTACCTGATCTGCTGTGTCTCGCTGTCCATGTTTCATCCTCGTCAAAGTGAACATCTCCTCCAGTGCCCTCTCCAGGCTCAAAAGCGTGAGCTAGCACCCCTCCAGGCCCATCGAAAGGGAAAAAGTCTCCATGTGCTATAGGTGAACAAAATTTCAGGTTTTCACATGTGTTTCCAAAGTATAAAAGTGAAGAAAATACATTACATTAGTGTAAAATGTACCTTTGGAGAGAAAAGAGAAGGTAATGTCCGCATTGCCGTGGTTTACTTGGACAAACTTCAGAGGAGCAGCATCACTCCATATATTTAGAGCCAAACGCAAGGAGTTCTCCACCGCTCCTCGACTGAGATCAGGGGTATATCTCGCAATCCTGCAGGATTCATATGAGCCACATTTTACAAAAGACATGCTGCAACCTGAGAGACTCCATGGGAGGAATAACAAACAAACAAAATCCTTAGGCTTTAACACTAGTTGACTATTCTCAGTCAATAACACTAGAACCTATTAAAAACCAAGACACACTTTTCAAGACAATTTTTGAAGGAAAACTCATACAGATTTGGATGATGACACTCTAAATGTATAAAGCAAGTAAGAGGCAACTCTGCCGGACCTGTAAGTGATGGTGTCGCTCTTCCATTTGGACCGTCCATGATAAACGCTGAAGTTCTCCACATCAGGTACTCCACATCTGGCCTCTTTCATCACATGCACAGTTTTCGGATCCGGAAGACCACTTTCCTTCAGGTCAAAGAAATGCTGCATTACTCTGATCTTCTCCTTCATGAGTTCTGCATGCCTTTTACTGCGACTGCGCATCTTCAGGTGATAGAACTGCCGCAGATATTCCTGTGGGAATTATTCCAGTCAGATATTCCAGTCAGAAAATCAGCTTTAGTCTATATTTTCAACATTTACATTTCAAATGAACATAGATCATTATTATTAACTTTTAATAAATACTAAATATTAAATTAGGCTTAAAAATAATTTAGTTTAATTCACTGTAAAATCATAATAATAATTTAATCATTATAATCACTGATATTATTATGAAGTATTCACTAAATAAATGTTTTACATGATGTTGCACCATCTACACCAAATGTATCTTTGAAACATTAGTGACTCAAACACTAATGCAATCTGTCTAATACAAATCAAAGATGATCAGTGAAGTAAAAGATGTTGGATATGTAGAGATACACATAATGCCAGACAAACCTCAGCATGTTGGATGTCCTGTGGGCTGGGGCTCTGAAGAGTCACGCGTGAAGTCCTCACAGTGTCTGTATTCCCCATCCAACACAGCAAGATCCAAGGCCACAACCAGCTCATTTTGACCATGGCACACTCATGTTCTCGCTTTTATGTCTGTGTCTTATGCAACTCAAGCATACCTTAAGGTAGTAAGCGATCACGTGGGACCCGGGCCCTCAAACAAGAATTTACTGTCAGGCATTTAGTGGCTTTTGTCATCCACAAAATGAGGTCACGTCTAGCTTTTCATCAGAAGTCTTAGTGGGGTTTATAGAGGATTATGATTGTGTCATGATTTGTAATAAATGATTTTATATACTGTTCACCTTGGATATTCTTAAATGTTAATTTTGCATGAAAAGCAAGTACAAGTACTTTACTGCAATCATAAATACACGCCGATTAGTGCATATTCAGGCTAAATACTTTGGTTTACCTCAGGTATGCAAGTGCAGAACTGAATGCAAACAAGTTCTTTTCTTTAGAAGTAATGATACAGTCATCAATTTTTGATTATCATTTTGTCAGATGAAAAATACATTTTAATTTATACCACATTCTGACTCTTTTGATACATTTGCATGATGTTACAGATTTTCCAAAGACAAACGGTAGATGCATTTATCACATGAAATTCAATGCTATACAAATCAATACAACATAATTAATACCATCTTTACAGGTGAAGTGTGTCATTTCTAAACCACTTTAGCGGCACTAAACACAGAATCGCAAAAATAATGATTAAAATTAGATTTAGGAACTATAGACCTCATGTAGCCCCGCCCCTTTTCAGCGCTGCGCTCGTTGTCTTTTGACTTCCGGTATTTTTTACACCGATTTTGCGTGTTTATTAATGAACGGCTCGTTTTAAAATCTTCCCGGTCGACTGACATTTGTTAAGTCATCTGCTTTAAACATCACAGTCTTCGTGATAACTTTCGTTAACTTTACATTAAGTAAATCCACTTCAAAAGCTAATTACTCCTGGACAGCAATGCCATAGAAATATACAGAGCGACCGCAAAAACGGAAGTTAAAAGACAATATTCTAAAGATGGCGGCGCCCTCGTTTCTCTGGCGCATAAGGTCTATAGGTCTATAATAAATATCCATTAACATCCAAGCCAGGAAGTTGTTTTATCTGCTCCAATAATTTCCTTATGTTTGACGTCATATTTGTACACATCTGAGCCAACAAAGAAATGAAGAGAACCTGAAAAAAAGTACAGAGATGGATAAAAGTTATGTGACAGAAAATACAGATAAATTATAGACCAAGTGTAATCAATCTAATACGCACCATCTTTATAAATTGCTGCACTTATGGGTCCATTTATTTCTGGGAAATCATTAGAAATGTTCTGCGGGCTTGAGTCATGCATTGTCTTGTTGTGTTCGTTATACCTATGAGAAAAAACTTTTTCAATGTCATTCACGTTAAAGCTGATATTAGTGATACATTGCTGTTGTATCTCTATAGTTCACCTCCAGTACTGATGTTGGGTGAAGAATAGGGTGTGTACAGTTTTGTGAATGTGGACCGCAGCATCTATCTTCTCTACCCATGACGGGAACCCCAGACTACTGATGTTTTTCGCTCTGCCTTTTACTTGAGATCCTTTCACGGTCCAGAAAATCGTACCTGTGTTGAAGGTAGCACTGAGAATTCATGTTGTTTAACATCTTGGATGCAATACAGAGATGCACAGTGTCTGTACCGTTGAACAGATATGCTGTTGACCGCTGTGGGACCCAATAAGCAGCGTCGATATGACAATCAATTTTTGGCATGAAATTGCTGATGGGGCCTTCTTTTATATCATTTTGATTGTTGTGCTTGATCCACAAGTACCTAAAATGATACAAAGAGTTATATTAAATATCCCTATTTAATTAAAACTGTACACCTGATTGCCTATAAGCAAGAAAATATTCCAAAGAATGTATTCAAGAGCATGATAACCTATATATATATATATATATACATACAGTAAATATATTATTTGCTGTTGTATTTTACACTGTAATATTATGGCACCATGGACGCTTGTTTCTATTACAATTTTTGTTTAATTGTGAGCAGTTTAAAATTGTGAAATATAAAGTCACAATGGTAAATACTTGCAATTGTGAGAAATATAGACACAATTATGAGATATAAAGACACATTTGCGAGAAACAAAGTCGCAATTGTGAAATAAAGTCACAGTTGTAAGAAACACTTGCAAATGTGAGAAAAAGTCGCAATAGGAAAGAGATGCTATTACAGGAAAAACTGAGATATAAAGTTGTAATCATAAGAAATAAATTTGCAACTGAGAAATAAAGTCATAATTGTGAGATATATTCAGAATTGTAAAGAAGACTTGATCTTCACAATCAGTCACAATTTTGAGAAATTATAGTAAAAATTATGAGATGAAGTTGCAACTCTGAGAAATAAAGATGCAATTGTGAAATATAAAGTCGCAATTATAAGAAATAAAGTCCCAATTACAAGAAAAACTTTGAGATACAACCTGTGAGATATAAAGTTGCTAATGTTAAAGATAAAGTTGCAATTACGAGAATAAAAGTCAAACAGAAGATTAATACTTCATACTTCACAAGCTCATATTCATTCTCTCTCTCTCTCTCTCTCTCTATCTCTCTCTCTCTTTTTTTTAACAAATGGATTTTAAGTGGCAGCCAATACTATGTGATCAACCTACTTGTCCCTGAAGAAGAAAATAGCCTCTCCTACAGTAGTCACAGCATCAAAAGTCAGATCGGGATTACATGTGTCCTTGAATGACACAGGGAAATATGAACCGCTGAACCAGGGGTTGCTGGGATAGCTCCAGCTAAACCTTGAAGATGGAAAGGGCCTTTTGTCCCTTGGCCCTGTTGGAGAGGAAAAAAAGCACAGACATGTGATCTCTCATATAAATGTGGAAACTGAACGCTGCCTCTGTTCCCACAATATAACAATTTCACAGTCATAGACTTTGAAACATGATTTATTTTTACCATAGAGTGTGTTGATGTTCATGATATCTTCACTGGAGAGCAGATTGTGTGCTCTACTATGTTTATATGTCGGATACATCACCGATTCTGGGTTTTGCGAATGTTTCAAACCAAGCGCATGACCAAACTCGTGTGCAGCTACCACATACAGGTTAAATCCTGAACGAAAAAAAGAGAGAAAACAAGTTAACTGTTTTCTTGTTAATACCAAGCCCTATATTATTTGAGTATGTCTATAAGAAGAAAAAAAAAGTAATTAAATTAAATTAAAGTAAAATGTACATTACCTTTGAACCCAGCCGTCCATGTCTCAGCTTCATCAAAATGAACGTCCCCACCGATGCCTTCCCCTGGGCCAAAAGCATGGGCCAGTGTGCCGTCTGGACCATCAAATGGGAAGGAGTCGCCATGTTCTAGATATTCATTTCAGAATAAATGACATGAAAAGTAAAAGTAAATGTGCATATAAGTGGATGCTAACTTACCGTTTCCAACAAACTCCACCATGATGTCCGCCTGGTGAGAATATGACCGCAGGAAAGTGAGAGGGCTGGCCTTTTCCCATGCATCCAGAGCCGACGCGATCAGAGCGTCCACTGTATTCACTGGTAAGTCACTGGTGTACCTCCCAACACTGTAAGATTGTACCGCTTACATTACCATACAAGGTGGGCGATCAAAATGAAGATCATTTTATGTAACATATACAAGTTAAATATGGCATTTACCCATAAGTGATGAGGTTTTTCTTCCACCTGTTTCCACGTCTGTGACTGTAATCCTCCACATCTGAGACACCACATCGAGGAGTCCTCATGACAGCGAGGGTTTCTGGGTTCAGGGTTCCTGTCCTATTCAGCTCAAAAAAGCTCTGCATATCCTTCAGTTTGGAAGAGAAAGAGGGACGACTCCTCCTCCTGCGGCCTGCAGGATCCGCTTGGAAACTGTAGAAGTGCTGCAGGTATTTCTGCAAGATAACGTGCGGGAAGCACCACAGGAAGTATCAGCTATTGTCTTTTCCCCCTCCGTTACTGTGTTTAACCCACTTCATAAGCTTCGTTTTAACTCATATATGCTTTTAGGTTTATGGAAAAATCTGTTGCGTTTGTATATTTTCATTGTACCAAACATTCACATTAGACAAAATCAAATAAACATGATAAATGTTAAGTTATTTGTATTTTAGCTCATATATGCATCAATAGAATGGATGAATAAAACACACCAGTTACTAATGAAATACTTGATATTGAGAATGGAAGATGACACAAAATCACTTATAGAATTGTTGATTGTTCCTCCTGAGTTCATTAAGAACAAACAAATAACACACACACACACACACACACACACACACACACACACACACACACACACGAGCTGGGTTACAGTACTAACCCAGTTGCATTAAAAAGGTGCAAATGCAAGACTTACTGTTGCCAGGGACAGGTCATTCTGAGCAGGAACCGATCCATCATCTTCAAGTGGTAAAGGTGCAGAATGATACTGACCAAAAATGCCAAAGGCACAAACTAGACAGAGCAAAACACGCATCTCCCCTCTGCAGACCACAGAAGCTTCTGAATATGGCCAGTCCAAGGAGACATTGAAAGTCTTAGCTGATGTGAACCCTTTTTAACATATTATTATGACTCAGACAGTGCCAAAACCAGGAAAACCTCAAGCTTAGGGAGTGGTTTGCTCTGGTCACAAGAAAAGAGGGATCCTGTGTAAGATGTGTCAAATTATAGGCATCAAAGGAGGCATTTACCTAAAAAAAAAAAAAATTCCTAGATTTCACATGGGATTGTCTGAGTGATATCCATTTGTTCCTGCAGTATTTCATGGCCAATGACATGTATCTTCCATTATCTGCTGTTTGTTGGCGAGAATAAAATAAATAAATATAAAAACATCTGGAAATGCTTTTTCCTCCCCATAAAAAACTCTAATATCAACAATGTTTTGTACAGTGGAGTGTTACTTGCAGTGTATCTGGTGATCTGGACCATTTATACATGAATGCAGTTATTTCCTTTCCTTGAGAATCTGGCAGAAGTCGAATTGTGTAAATATATATATATATTTTTTTTTAGCTTTTGAACATTTGCTCTTAAACAAAGTGAAACTGTGCTTCATTATTAAACTGTTCATTGCAAAAATGTTCTGTGGAATACATCCTCACTGGAATTGTAATGCTTTCATAGTTTTGAGACCAATCAGAGAGTCATAGTATTCAGTATTCAATTCATAGTAGTCCTGTCTTTGAAGGCTTATACATTATAGTAAAAAAAAAAAAACTATTTCTATATGGAGAAAATGAACAAGATCCTGACTACTGCACTCTATCAAACTGCTCATCTCTAAAACAGGTGACACTACTTTCATTGTATTTCACCATGAATTCACTCACTCATTTCATAAAAACACAACTGTCACAAATTTTTGGGTCTCTGTTATCAACTAGTGAAAATGACTGCATTGTTATGACGTTAATATTAACATTATTGTAATATAACTGTTCGTATATAAATTTTTTCTGGCGAGTATGCATAACAAGCAGAATAATGTACAGCCAGATATTATGTCAAAATACATTTTTGCCATAAGAACCAGCTTACCTCACATTATTTCTTACATGCAGTTAGTATTAGTAATGCTTCCATAGTTTTGAGGCCTTTAGGTTTCCATTTTCCCTTCAATTTCTATATACTTTATTTTAGGAGAATGAAGAGATGCGTCTCGTGACATTCTTCAGTGTTGGATTCAGTAAAGCAGACATTGCATAAAACCGTCTATAAATGCTTCTGTGCTAAAATGGGTATGCTGAATGAGTAGGAGGACAGTATTTAAAGAAACGTGTAATTTTAAGTTACCGTCCAAGAAATGCCAGCAAAAGAATGTTTGCAGCAGATGTAATTGTGGTCTTACTGCCTTTCTGTCATAAAATGCTAAAGTGGCTAATTGTAAAATTGTTTGTGGTGAGAAGAATACATAAAATAAAATTCCTTCCTTGTACAACTGGGGCTCAATTTGTAGCATGTAGAGTACAATGTAAGCGGACTCCAGACAACCCAGGGTCCAGGGACTGTCTAAAAGGGTAGAAAACATTGTTCTTTCTCATGTTTATCAAACATACAGGCAAAAAGGGGACAAAGAAAAATACATCCTGAAACATGCAAGAGCATTTCCCTTCTTGGATACACTGAGCCTCACATGCCTGCCAAGAGCCCTTCCAGGGTGTCTTAAAGCAAGAAAGAAACAGCCAAACATATTGTATATATATATACCATCAACAGCTCGTCTCATATGTCTCTGTGGCGTCTCGATTTCTGCAATGGTTTCACAATACATAGCCGTGAGCCAGTAATCCACAGATTGCGTTGCATTCCTTATTTTGCTTTCAAAGGACTTCCATTGCACAACTCACAACCACTCAAACTTGCAAAAGACGATCCTGGTTATCATTGAGGCAATCATTCGGTTAATTCTTTTGAAAAGTCTGTTCAACAATTGTTTTTAGGCCTCATAAGAACTGCTAGAAGATCTAACATATGAGGGGTGAGGAGGACATACGATGAGTACGTATGCTAGAAATGATGAGTATTTTCAAATGAATGTGATGAATATCACTCAGGATATCTCTGTCACATAGGATCAATATTAGGCAACAACATTTGTCATCATAGGATAATGTATTGGCAATGTTATTTTGGAGCTTGTTTTGCTGTTTTTAATAGATCAGTCTCTTCCTCATAGTGACTGGATAAGCAAGGTTTTGCAAGACTATATCCACATAATGGCTTGGACAATGCCCTTATCCTTCAGTGAGAAATCATTGGAATATGGAATAATGTGATTCACTGTGATCTTTAAATACACAAAAATGAATGAATAAATACCTGCTGTCCAATCCTTGTACTTCCTGCAGAACTTCAGTCTGTCCTTGATGCTTTTCTTGGATAGAAGTGCCTTCATTGCTGACCGTCTTGACACCAGGCCATTGTCCAAAGGTCTTCACCTCGCTGTGCATGCAGATTCACCATTTGTAGCCAATATTGAGTAGTCCTGGACTGGTGGTGACATGATTCCATAGCTGACTCCACAGGAGATGGTCCTCCTGACGCTTGCTGGACGTCCTGAATCCTTCTTCACTGCAACTGAACCTCTCTCCTTGAAGTTCTTGATGATCTGGTAAATGGTTATTTCATGTGCAATATTCTTTTCAGCAATTTCCTTGCACGTGAGGCCATTTTAATGCAAAGCGATGATGGTCAGCTGGTTCTTAACAATCATCATGTTAGCTGGTTATTTTGTGCCAGGGCCAAAAAACTGTGAAATTTGTCTGTTTTTTTAGTTTTTGTTTTGGCCAGTGAAGCTTTTTGCAATTATTTAAAATGCGTCTGATTACTCTACACCAGGGTGTCTCAAACTCGGTCCTGGAGGGCCACTGTCCTGCACAGTTTAGCTCCAACCCTGATCAAACACACCTGAGCAAGCTAGTCAATGTCTTCAGGATCACTAAACTCACAGCTAGGTGAGAAACTGTGCAGGACAGTGACCCTCCAGGACCGAGTTTGAGAAACCCTGCTCTACACAATAATCTAGAAACAATGCTAATGAACACCACAACAAATGAAGCAGCAAACTTTGCAAACACAAAATTAGGCCACTGACAAAACTGTTATGACTGGTCTCCTTCACTAGTTTGTTTTCTGTCCTATTGTTACGTACAAAGACGTATATTTTTGTGAGTTTTGTGTCTCTTGCTATCCTTTGGCTCCTCCCACTCTTTCCCTCTTACCTCCACAGCTGAACCTGCTTACCATCCAGGAGGGAAGCAGCATAAAATCCAGCAGAACTCTCAATCGTTGAGAACTCTTCTCCAGAGCATGGTCTGTGTCCAGTTGTGGATTTGTGCTGTAGCCTGCTCATTGTGAGACACCCCAGTCTAGAACCTTTAAATTGTAAAGCCACCTTATGATTTGTTTTTCCTTTTAAAGCTGTTATTCGTTATTACTTGGGAACTGTAGGGAGGTGGGCGCCATTTTATTTTGTAACCCCCCTTTTTTTGGGGGGGGGGGGGGGGGGGTAGATCATCACATGTGGATGGTCCGGATAACCGTATAGTACCAAGAATCTTGTTATGGTGCTGTGGCAGGGCCCAGACAAATGCTCTTTAAAATCTGTTACGTTCTGTTAAAAGAACCCTCTCATAGGACGTAACACCTATACAATTAGCATCTGCTCAACTTCAGTGCAGCGCAGTATTCACTGAGTGCCAGTGGAACCGGAGAGGTCTCTACTGCCACCTCCTTGTGTCAAGACATGTGACACAAAAACCACAGGCATTCTCACCAACAGACGGGGCTATAGAGTAAAAAACGCATCATGTTTTCATCCAAACTTATCACAAGAAGCTTTTAACCCAGTTAAAGGGATAGAATTTCACTTTTTGTCACTGTTTATTCACCCTCTTGTAGTAAAGCTGTATACATTTCTTTCTTCTGGAACATAACTAGGTTATCAACATTCTTTAAAGTGTTTTTGTGTTCCACAGAAGAAAGTCTTACAGTTTTGGAACAACATGAGGCTGAGTGAATGATGACAGCATTTTAGAAACCTCCCATTAGGAAAAATGCTACAAGTGCAATATTCAAGCTGGAAAAAAATGCTTTAATGTAACTAAAACATTCCATATTATTTTTAAGTTGCCATGAAATGACACATTTCTGAATGCATGTTAAAACTGCATTGTGACCAGTTCATCCTTGTATGCGTTTCTTATTTTTCATAATGTTTAATCAGAATGTCATAACTAGACCTTCGGGGCAAAACGTCATACTTCTCTCTGGAGACGTATGGACTTCTCCAATCCTTTAGTCTGCTTGAACCTAGTCTTGCGTAGCCAGATCTTCAGACTGATGGACTCCATAGCAGCTTTCATTGGCCAAAGACCGCCCAGAGGCCGTCTGACTGACATGTAAAGCAATTAATCACAGTTTGTTTTGTTCCGCGTCATGTTTAGGGGCGTGAAAATGTAACTTCGATGTCCCTACAATAACAGACCACTGTGCAAAACTCTTGGATGTATTTTAAAGAGTCTATGCCACAAACTTTACATACTTAAAATGCTTTTAAAAATCCAGAAAAGTCCCATAAGTGCTGATTGTGACAGTTGTTTTCACCAAAAAAGTATTTTCCTTGAGGGGGCTCAGCGTCACGTCATCTTTTTTTCCAAGCGGACTGTTAAAGAACTCGACATGCGTCTCCCAGACGTCCTGTAGAATTCAACCAATCAGATGACGACTCTGAAAAATCCCGAAGTGTTTCCAGTTGTGGGCCAAATGCATCAGACATTCTATATTGAATGGTAGTAAAAGATTAAGTGATAAACTTTTATCACTTAATTGTGTCACTATATGAAATACCAGAGAGAAATTGTCTTGTGTTGTTTCGAATGTGTAAACGGACAAGTTCTCTTCAGCTTCAAAATTGATTTATGAACAGAACAAATTCATATTTACTCTATGAGTGCCACATGATTGGGCAGATATTCCAATAGAGTTCAAAAGTGTCCACCAATCGTCTCAGCTAGTCAGAGTTCTCCTCATTGCTGGAGTGCAACAGCGCACATTCCTGTCTCCTGCTCTGGCTGCTTCTCCTCTTCCTCCGGCCAACCATCCTAAGCCTTCGGCGGATGATGTCTGGAACACAAACAACACCTCTGTTGAGCCAACATCCATGGGAAAGTGACTGAATAAATGGTTTACGCAACATGAAGAACTCGAGAGTGTGTACTCACCACCCACGTTCTCATAGTCTTGCTGGTTGTCGTGCCAGTAGAGACTGGAGGAAGATCGGCAGTGGCGATAGAGACGTGTATGGAGC
Organism: Rutilus rutilus; assembly: GCF_951802725.1. Lineage (NCBI taxonomy): Eukaryota > Metazoa > Chordata > Actinopteri > Cypriniformes > Leuciscidae > Rutilus > Rutilus rutilus. The sequence goes on from NC_140223.1 coordinate 20,517,437, forward strand.
ACAGACAGGGTGAGAAGCACTAAGAGGAAGCCCAGAGCGCATGCTGCCCACACGGCCTCATCAGTTCGTGGGATGGGTATCTTCTCCCCCCTCAGCGGCCCTCCTATATGAGGAGACACTGAGTCTGGGACTCCACACTGTCCAAGCTCCCCGCACTCAGATCCAGATCTCTGCGCCTTTGTGTCAGTCTTGATGCGATGCCTCTTATCTTCCGCTAAAGTTTTCTTGTGCGTTTTTCTGTCTATTTGATATTTGTGACTTTCAGTCACTTTATTCTGTAAAATTTGCTTCTCTGCATCAATTTTCTTTGTCTTCTCAGCGTCCATTGCTGAACCGAGAGATTGTGTAACAGTTAGCAGTGAGAGAGAGGCTATTTCCTTTGTGTTGTTTTGTGCCAGTGTGTCTGTACGATTCAGTTTTGCACTCTCTGTGCGGTTAAGTTTGTCTGGTTCGACGTCATATTTCAGTTCCACTTTCTCTGGTGGTTGTTTGAGGACATTTCTGATTTTTCTGGTTTTCCTTCTAGTCCTCTGTACCTCAGTGAGACTGAGAGCCTCCATGCAGCAGTGTTTAAGAGACTAGCGATTAAAGGAGAAACATAGAAGGTTAACATAGCATTTCTATTTACGTACAACAACTGCATCATCATACAAATCTTGACCGATATATATTGATCAATGTAAGCCAATTTCTTCACCTTTAATCTTTCCACTTTGGACATCTCTTGACTGGTGTTCACTGGTTTGTGTGCTGGTTTTGTCAAATACAGATTGTACTTTGCTCTTTGGCTTGTACTAGCTTGACTAATATTGGAGGAAATGGAAAGCAGCCAATCACAAACCCCAATTGTGATGCGGGACATCTCTAGTGAGCGACCCCACGAGACCACAGCTAAAGGCTTTGAGAAAGATAACAGACATGAGATAATTGTCAGAAATGGTGCTTTTAAATGCATTAAAAAATGGTATTATTTTTTAGTAAGGTTCAATTTGTTACCACCAGTTAATGCATTAGCTATTGTGAACTAATGGATCTTGACACACTAAAACTTGACACACTTGACTTTAAAAGAAATAAATACTTTTGTTCAGCAAGGATTCATTAAATTGATCAAGTGACAGTTCTAGTAAAATTCTATTTAAAATAACCAGTTCTTTTGAACTTTCTATTCATCAAAGATGTTTCCACAAAAATAAAAAATTAAGCAGCAAATATTAAGCAGAACTTCTTATTAATAATAATAAAAATGTTTCCTGAGCACCAAATCAGCATATTCAAATGATTTCTGAAGGATCATGTGACACTGAAGACTGGAGTAATGATGTTGAAAATTCAGCTTTGCATCACAGGAATAAATTACATTTTTAAATATATTAAAATAGAATTTTTTATTTTACATCTGAATAATATTTCACAATGTTACTGTTTTTACTGTATTTTTGATTAAATAAATGCAGCCTTGGTGAGCATAAGAGACTTCTCTTTCATAAACATTTAAAAAATCTTACTGACCCCAAACTTTTGAACAGTAGTGAATAGTAATACATTTTAAAATGAACCTAAAATGCATATTTGAGCTGTTTTAACTGAAAGCAACTTGCACTGACAAATCTTAAAATATGTCAGTGTCATTGTTTTGTCTCAAGATGCACACAAATGTGACACGTTCTAAGACACGTTTATAAAAAGCTAATTAAATGTCCTAATTAAACTAAGGCTTAATCCTGGCTTAATCTAAGCCCTGTCTGTGAAACCAGCCATAAAGTTGTATAAATTAACATTATTTAATATATTATGAATTATAATGTATTAACAATGAACAATAATTAAAAAAATAGCCTAGATTAATGAAAGCGAATTATTAGTAAATTACAAATAATACATTAATGTTGATTGAAATTGATTGTAAAATGTTACCAAATAATTCTGATACTAAATGTAATCTACATTTGTTCGACGTCAGTCACAGACAACCATCCAGTGCTCACACCTGTGTCTACTGTGAGCTACTGTTGTGAATGGTGACTCACTCTGTGTTGGCTGAGCCACGGGTGAGGTGTGATGATGTAATGAGGCAGACACGAATGAGCCAACACCGCCAGACTCCTGTGAGCTTCCGCTGAGACACACGGGTGATACAGGAACACCAGCGCTCCATTCTGTCAGAAACAACACGTTCAGAGCTCATTTATAAAAATAGCTTTAGGTTTAGATTTGTGATTGTTTGGCAATAGTACGAATACTGGGATTACTTTGAGGTTGTTTAGCCAGCGCTGAGGGGGGCAGTAGAGGTACTCTCCACTCGCGGCCTCAACAGGCCGGTAAGGTCCACTGAAAAAACAAAACAAAAACAACTTATTTAAAAAACACAACGGTAACACTTTATTTTAAAGTGTCCTTGTTACACATGTAGTTACTGTAGTAATAACTATAAATTATAATTCATATTATATTACCATTCAGGATAAGACAAAAACACATTTTGAAAGAAGGATTGATGATGTATTAACTCATTATTTCAATTGTGTTCATTTTGAGCAAAAAAAAGTTGATGGACCCCTTGACTTCCATAGTATGGGGAAAAATACTTTAGAAGTCAATGGGGCCCAAGAACTGTTTAGTTACCCATATTCCTCAAAATATCTTCTTTTGTGTTCAGCAGAAGAAAGAAATTCATACAGGTTTAGAGCAACTTGAGGGTGAGTAAATGGGTGAACTACACCCCTTTAAGAGGAATCTGAACTAGAACCGGATTAAATTCTTTACAACCCTTTTATTAGAAGTAAAAACAGATAAGAAATGACAGGTACAGGATCTGAGAGTGTGTCATAGCTTACTGGGTAGGAATACGGTCATTGTTTGTAATGGGTGTGTCCATACAGATGGAATCAGCAGCCTGCACGGGACAAAAGTCAAAGTTACAAGATACGCACTTTTATTAAAAGGCCTACTTTATTAGATAAGATGCACAAATATAGCATCCTGCTATTTTAAATGTATAATACAGAGTTGAATTGGTCATAACATTACAGTGCACAATGCCATGCTTGAGAGTGAACAATGTTGTCAACATATCCCATATGAGATTCATTTACCTTTATAATCTGTTTTGTGTCAATATCAGGGATAATCTGAAATAACAAAAAGGAACATCCGTCAGTCATGTTTTTATTAGGGATGCACGATATATAGCCTAGGCCACCATATCGGTATCAGACTATGTTCATTTTTAATGTTGTTGTTATTGGCTCGATAAGAAAATTTGACCGATATATTAAAGCCGATAAATAATGCATTATTTCCTTCAGCTGAGACACTTCAGATGCACACTGTTCGCCATGATGGTTTTGAATTGCTTGAAATATGATTGAAATCACTTCAAAAAGAAAATATACAGTAAAGTGCAATATGAAGTCGGACATATAGGCTACACAAAATTAGAATGAGAACATTATAATTGTGTGCTTTTATAGTGAGACTTTTGTTTTTGTAACTAATCAGGCCCTAAAAAATTATAAAAAAAAATTGTATTTAGATTTTTCGGCCAATGTATCGGACTGGCTTTCAAATATAAAGAATTATCGGTTATCGTATCGGCCCAAATGTTCATATCGGTGCATCCCTAGTTTTTATCATCACTGTGCATTTGGTACTGTAGTAGTTTAGTTTTGCACTGTATAATAAAAACATATTTTACCGTCTGTGACTGTGGCCAGAGCTCTTGACACACAAGCTCTTCAGGTCCTGGTAGGTCTGTGACTAGATTTGTCTGAAATAATTGTAATAAGAAAATGAGATCTCTTAGTTACCACAGATCGTGCCAAACATAGTTGTAGAAGTCATCTAGCAGGAGGACTGCGGCTGTCACTGCTTGACATGTCAATTGTTTACTATGGTTGGTTACCATTTAATAATTTCTAACGGGGTGTAGAGTGAATTGAGCAAATACCTTGCCATTGTCGCAGTGTGTCAGTCTGGAGGGGCAACACTGTGTCACACAGAGACAAATTAATCCAGACAGGAGGATCACTCGACGGCTCATGACTTCATCTGAGTCCAGTTAAATACATTCAATACGGTAAGGTTTACGGTATCTCTGCCACATAACTAACGTTACAACACACTGTAGGACTTTGTTAAATGAGATGACTGTGTTTAAAAGCGTCTGATGATCCATGCTGAGCTCGAGGATAAAACACAAGTTCGCTGTTGAAAAGTTATTACTTAAAGAAACACGAAACCAACAAGCTATGGACTCGTTCGACTACTGAGAAAGCCATCGCGATTCGTAATAAAGCAGACCGGAACAGTCAGAGATGTTTTGAAACCAAGTGTTTAGTCTTGGGTTTCTGTAAACATTTGAAGTTTCTCTTTTGACAAGTTAAAAGTTGACAATACGGATCGGATTATCGCGAGCTGTAAACACATCTAGCAGTACACCTTCCACGCACGTACATGTCTTCTGTTTATAATTGTTTGTCAGTACAGCCTAAGATCACGTAACTTTTATACACATAACATCATGAGTCTTCAGGGATACACACACATATTTGGTCTACGGTGGCTCACATGGTTCAAAACTCGTTTCCGTCCTTTCGGACTCCTCGGCGTCATACCAACTAGGAAGTCTATTATCAGTAAAAAATGTTGCAACTTGCAAGATATGTTGTTGTTTATCAATAATAATGAAAAATCAATAAGAGAAAACCGCAATGCTTAATTTTCCCACAAAGCGAGCACATGTCATTTAAAGGTATAGCGGAGGATGTTTTACTTCCTGGTGGGTAACCTATACTATTGGTCCTCCTAATTGTCAATCATTCTGGTGAATCAATCAAACTTTTCAAAAAGTGGAGAGGGCGGGTCTTATCTAAAATTTGGAAAGATCCTCCGCTATACCTGTAAGTATGTGAAACTAAAATTGCGTGGTTGGTCAATAAAACCCAATGGTAAGTTGCAAATAGTAAAGTTACAGTTTTATTTATTTATTTATTCATTCATTCATTCATTTAACTATTGGTAGTTGCTCTGGAAAAGTGAATGAAAATTGAAAATAATGAATATAATATGACTGAATCAGCTTTAAATTCAAAATAGGCCTCTGCGTTTCCCTCCGGACACAATCTGTCTTTGACACGTTTATTACATGTATTGTCATCATAATTTCTAGAGCTTTATAATACATGAATAGTTGAACCTTTAAACATTATAAGTACCAAAATGGTACTAAATGCATTATGAGTTGTTCTGCATGCTAAACTGTATCTAAAATGGCTATAAACAGCTATATACACAACCATGTAAAATGTTCCCATGAATTTAAGTATTTTTAGTTTTTTAGTTCTAAGTTTTTTTTTTAGACTTCAAACTCAATTAGTAAATTTTGTCTGTTTTACCAATGGGGTTAAACTGTCTTCTGAAAATTAAGCATACTATGTTTCAGAACAACATTATACCTAAATAAAGGACACTGGGAACATTATTACACTGAAAAAGATTATTTAGGAAGAAAATATATATATTTTTTACCACATTAAATAAAATGTTCTGGTGGCCAAGAATAAACGATTGTTGTCATTTAATCTAACAAGAAGACAAAAGTGAACAGACATTAGAAATGTAGTGTGTGCAAGCAACTTAAGGAATAAGTTGTCAATTTGTCAATCTCAGGCTGTCAATATAATAATCAATATTGTAAAGAAAATCTCCATTTGAAATGAGATCTCTGCCCCAGCTAACACATATAAAGCTTCAATGCAACCATCCAACTGCTAGTAATCATAATTCCATGAATAAAAAGTCAGACATAATGTACTAAATTTATATTTATTACACTGACCAGTGTTCCTCCATCAACACAACAGTAATTACAGAACAGAAAAAATAGTTCATTTATCCCTAGACTTTTGTCTTCTCTGATTCATGAATACTTTAATACAATTTCAAGCCATTTATTCTGTATTTTTAAACTTTTGTATAATCTTTTTAGACATTCAATAACATGATACACGATCTATACATTTTGATACAGGTTACATATGAGTTATAGTGGTGATGCTGAGCCAGAGGACAATGGGTGCGTGCGAAAACGGCATACTAACATACTACTTTTAAAAAGGATTTCAGTATGGAGTACGTTAGTATGCCATCTCGACCACAGCAATCGAATACTGATGTTCTTTACAAGAAATGTAGCCCTTCCCCGTAGACCAGCCCCTCTCTATCGCTCCCCGTTTCATTTCTTTGTAGTGTTGGCGATAGGAGTGTTCAGGTCCATCAGAACTGAAATAACCATCACTCTTTCATAGCCTGTCAACAGGAGAATGCAGTAGTGACCGGGCTTGGCAGCTGTGGGATGGCACAGTGTTTGACCAGAGGTTTGAACCTCCATTATTTAGAAAATAAGTTTGCATTCCATTCTAGTATTTCTCATATATCAGTATTACTTACATATCCCCTAAATTCAGTCAGTAGGACAAGTTTAAAACTAGGATAGAATAAAAAATAAAATGTGTAATCTATATCGATGGCAGGTATGTCAAATAAAACCACAATTATAAGTAATGGCAACCAAATTCAAACAGCCCTCACCCAAAAGGTACTAAAAAAACAAAACAAAAGTGATCATTTGTTGGGAAGAATAAAACTAGAAACATTTGCCTGTATCCTTTTAGAGCTCTTTTCTGTGGCTTGTATAGCTCTTACGCTGCACCTTCTGACATTCACATGAATGGAGGGTTCAGAATAAAGGTGGCGAGAATACAGAGGACCCGAAACGTTCCTATGAATTTCAAATACTAATGGAAACACAAAGTGTGCAGAGGTGACATGTAAACACACACTACTCCCTGAAGTTCAACTCCCCGAGGCTCCTAGTACACGGGCCAATAACCCCTTTAAAAGCGTAAGGTACATAGTTTACAATTCTTAATATTTCTCTTTTAAAACCTTTTGTCTATACGCACAGAATCTTGATGGGGGGGGGGAACGCATGTCGCCATCAATTTAGTTAATTTCTATTTTAAATCTTTATTTTAAATCAAATATACAATATGAACACTCTCCCCAGACAACGACTCTGGAGTTTGTTAGGTACACTTTATACTTGCTCTTTCACATTAGAGCCGGATCCATTTGGTAATAAGTGGATTTGGACAGTGGGATATTAAGGAAAGGACACGTCCTGCCGGGAGAGTTTTGTCTTCACCAATGATTGCACAATGGATTTAGAAGGGTGGGGAGGTAACAATGTCCTCCATCAGAAGTGTTAAAACGTGAGTAAAAAATTCACAAGGATGAGTCAGTCAACGTGATTCCTGCAGTCAAAGTGATGTAACGCAAACCAACTAGACAAACTCGCTTGGGGGAGGGAGTTAGCTTGAAAAATTCCCCGAAAAAGTGCATTCAGGCACCCGTGCGTTCAAACGCTGGATCCAGGCGGAGCTTGGCTTGGGGTGATGGCATGTAAAGCAGAGGGGGAGAGCGAGGGCAGGCAGGGGCATCGGCAGCACAGCTCAAATCCTCACAATACTAGGCACACACACCTGTGGTACGGGCGGCACAGAGGACAGAAAGAGCAGGGGGAAAGGGTTAAAAGATCCCTGCCTATATGGGATGAAATTCTACTCACCGACTTGGTCATCTCAGTCACTTATAACAGCCAACAAATGAGGGAGGAAATGAAAAAAGATATTTTTTGGCTTGTAAATCTTTGGGGCAGGTATTGATTTAATATAATACATGTAATTACTGGTACCGACACTACCAGTCAAACGTTTGTTTGGATAGATCTGACTGAATGCAAGTGTTAACTTTTCTTAATACTATTTGAAAAGAATCCCAGGATGAAAATTAACTTTCCTAAAGACCATGTAAATCGAAAAGATATGATTTATTCTACCAAAAAATTTGATTCATTTCTGTGAATCATTTTCAGTGTACTGATTCATCACAAAAAAATCTTCATGAAAGTCTCTGCATGGCATTTCTCCTATGCCTTTGTAAACATAAATGGAGGTAAAAGATAAAAGATAGGACAAAAAGATTTTGTGTGACTATTTTACTAAAACTTTACAACATAAAACATTCTGAATCTACTTGGCAACAGCTGTTTGGTTGAAATAATGCTCCTCTGATATACACTACCATTCAATAGTTTGAGGTCAGTGAATTTTTTCCCCCATAGAAATAAAGAGCCAGAGGACACATTTAATTGATAAAAAAGTGGCAGTAAATGCATTTATAATGTTAAATATATGTATATTTCAAATAAATGCTGTTACTGTGTCCAACATTGAAAATAATAAATGTTTCTTGAGCACCAAATCAGCATATTAGAATGATTTTGAAGGATCACGTGACACTGAAGACTGGAGTAATGATTCAGAAAATTCAGCTTTGCCATCACGGAAATAAATTACTTTTTAAAATACATAAAAATAGAAAACAGCTCTTTTAAATTGAATAACATTTCACAATATTACTGATTTCACTGTAAATGCAGCTTTGATGAGACTTTCAAAAACATAAAAAAACTCTTTCTGACCCCATACTTTTGAATGGTAGACAGTGTATACTCAATATACTATTATTTTAAATATGGAAAATAGTCATAATAAATAAACAGTAGATGTGTCCAAATGTATGACTGGTAGTGAATGAGTGTGAAACAGTGCTATTTAGTGTGGAGGTCATGAGACCATCAAGAGTGTTTGCCTGCTCCCATTAAGTGTCACAAAACTAAGCCTGCTGTCACGACCTTCCAAAAAAAAAAAAAAAAAAAAAATCAAGTCATTCATACTCATTACATTCCTAGAGTGCCAAAAACACAACATAAACCTGTCGAAGGTCAGGATACATTCAAACAGGTTCTACATTGTTTTTCTTATGCGTTGACAAATCATGACAACACTAGTAAAACCGCCAACGAATTCATATCTACCACTTTCTTAAAATGACCACATAGACCTTTTGAAAAGAGTAACAGTAAACATACTGGACATCCGCCATCACACACTACAGTTTACGCCTGCATTAATCATTGCCACAACTGAGAACGCTTGTAAAAATATCCCTCGAAACATGACACACACTACATAAAGTGCTTCTGCTTGGCAGCTATTAAAAGGCACCTCAAAAGTTCAACACAAGTATTTAGCGTTACATTAAGCTCATTTTTATAAGTACAACCAAATTTATTCATAACAACCCACACTCATGATCCAGACCTTAAATGGACCTTCATTACATTGGTGGAATATGTTTAGACTCTAAATTTGGGAGTGTTTTTTTCAGCTACACGAGAACATTCATCTTGGCATGTCTCTACTTAATATTTCAATTATTAACGCATTGAAGGCACTGAACATATATCTGATATCTTAAAGCTGGCATTGTACGCATACAACATCACATATAATGAATAATCAAGAAAGCACCACATCTTAATGTGTCTGGACACCCGATCCAGATGAAAGCTGGCTGACCTAATAAAATGTAGGGTGTATCGAAAGCTAAGAAGACTGAAGAAGCCATAACTAAGTTTCTTAATGCAAATACAGGCAAAAAAATATGCAGGAGATATGAAAAGATTTGTGCTTGCTTGCACGAATTAAAATCCTAAACTCAGCCAAAACACACTGCTTGGGCAACACGGCCCCATTGACCTTTACCTGCCGACTGAACATGACAAAAAGGTCTGTAAGGTATTGTCAAAATAAAACTTAAGAAATGTGTATTTATATTCACATTATTCTCTGCAAAAATACAGTACTTGATGTAGGCAAACTCCTAAATCTTCTCTGCAAATGATTTGTCAAACTTAAAAAAAAATCTAAGAACGAAAACGCTTTCCCTCAAATCAACAGATTGGCCAACTCTCTTCCTAACAGACATTACATATACTGCGCGCACTCAATCCATCTTGATTTCATTTTTCTTTTTTAAACCCAAATTGTTTTTCCTAAGAGCATGACAGCAGGCTGACAGCTTAGATTCTATTCTTACATAATAATTATGGATTTATATGCAAATGTTAAGAATTATGGCCAACATCTCCTTTCAACATCCTTTTGGTTTATGAATCCACACATTAAGTGGGTAAAGTTAAGTTATTTTAGATTTTATATATTTATATTTCTTTATAATATAAGCATGAAATGAATCTCATCAAGTGAGCTTTAAATTAGACTAGTGTTTTTGACTCAAGCTCTGCATGGCTGTCAAACAAGCTTCATGCAAAGTTAGAATACCTATTGACCTGAGTGATATTTACTATAGTTTACCTGCACATCTGCATGTAGGAAAGTGAAATGAGAGAGAAAGAGAAGGAGAAGAGAGGGAGGTGGGTGGGTAGACGAGTGCAGTTAGCTCTGCTCTCTGTGCCAGTCTTTAGTGTGGGCCAGTGCGTTCCCCTACCCTGTGTGTGTTTGTGTGTGCAGGGTTGGCACAAACGCACTGGTGTCTATGTAAAGGACAGGTGTGAACCGTTGGATATCTGAGATGTGATGCTGGTGCTCCTACTCATGCCTGGCTCAGTGCGCCCCGCTGAGGTGGTCCTCCTAAGCGCCTGGGGGCTGTTACGCATCCCCACACTGCTTTTTGGCATGGCCCCTGGAGGGCCCGAGGAAGAGTGGCCCCACGGAGGAAGGCCACCTCCTGGGATGGCTTGGCCCCAGCCCTGCTGGGCCTGTGGTCCTCCCTGACTGGAGTGGTAGTGGTGGCTGGGCCCTGAACCAGTGCTGCTGCCCCACTGTGTCCCCTGAGAGCCATCTGAGTGATGCTGATGGGGGATCCAACTGGCCGGGGCCCCAGGAAAGCTGTGGCTGAGGCCCTCAGGTGAGATGTTAGCCAACACCATGTTGCTAAAGCCTAAGCGCATGCTTTCTGAGTCGAAAGCCTCAATCTCTCGGGCCTGGCGCTCCAGCAGGCTACGGATACGCTCCGTGCGCTCGTTCTGCAAGGTAAACATCTCCTCTTCGATCTGTGAGACACAGCAGAGGACAGACAGTCAGGTTGAATTATTAATATGGTTTCATATAAAGTTTAATGTACGGTAGCCCAAACAATCTGGACACTTAAGGCATGATTAAATATGAATGGCAATGTATAAATGTCAAATCATTAGTTTTAAATGATAAATGTACTGTTCGACATTAAATGAATTGTCCAAGTACATTTTGGGTCCACTGTAAAAAAAACTTTTTTTTTTACCAATGTCTGTCTAAACAGATCATACAGCACTTGTGGAGTGGAGAAATTAAACAAAATCAAAATATGAAGCTGGAATGTTTTTTTTCCCCCATGATTCATATATTATTTTTTCATTTCTCCACTCCACAAGTACAGCTGGTTTTGTGTTTGTGTTTGTGTTGTATTTTTGTCTTTTCCACGCACCTTGTTGGTTTTGTGAAGTTGTACCAGAATAGCTTATTATAGCCATTAGAATATCCTACTCAGCTGCATGACCACAATATGACAATACTAAATTGCACATATTTTACAAGAACATATAGGAATCAAAACAAAGCTTTTTCGTCGTGTGTTGAGGTGTAGGACCTTGGTCTCCAGCAGGGCCCTCCGGAGAGACACTCTCTGCTCCAGCTCCTTCCTCTCTCGCTCCTGCTGGGCGTCCGTCTGCATCTTGATCTTGCTCTGATACGCATTCAATAGCTCCAACTCTTGCTGCAGCTGCATCCTCAGCACCTGACACTCCGCCTCCTGCGCCTCGTCCAGGCGCAACTGAGAGAGAGCGAGAGCATCGTGTCATTAGATCAGGCATTGATGGTCAAACAGTTTTAGCGTATTGTTTTCTGTCTTGTACTCACAGCCTGTGTGGAGAGCATGTTGTTGATGGTGTGGTCGTACTGCTCGGCGAGGATGGCTAGTTTCCTGGTTTGCTCCTCCTTCAGTCTCTTCAGCATGGTCTTGTGTTCGGGTTTTGGCGTGCTCTCCAGCAGGTGGTTTCGCAGGGCTTTGTACTGCCGGGTCTGGATCTTACATGTATCCTGAAACTGTTTCTTGATCTGGAGCTCTTTGGACTGGCAGAGAAACAACACGATGGAACAGAATTAGTTAGAAAATAAATTAAGTAATTAGAGATGTGCAAAAGGTTTCACGGACATTCAAATAGGACGCTTTAATGTGTTCAAAAACAGCTGGATTGAACACAAAAGAATGAAACTGAATGCAGCAGTTCTCACTAATTAACTACTTGGTTGATGGATGGTTAGCTAATCTAATTAATGCATAATTACAAGTTACTAGCCCTAAACCAAACTCTAACCCAAACCGTAACTCTATAGTAAGTACATGTAGTTCATCAATATTACTCAGTACTTATTTGAGTAAGTACAATGTAACTATGTTACCATAAAATAAAGTGTTAATTAAAAAAATTCTAAAACTAGTCGACCATTGTGACCCGTTCATATAGAAGCAATCAGCTGGGTCAAATCTTTCATGACCAAACTAATCTTATTTTTATTTATTGAATCAGTTTGGTTGCCAGCCCAGTTCAACCACTATGCAATACACCCACCAAACTTCTTCTTCTTCAAGGACTTTGCAACTTACAACCTTGACTGGAAAACTAGAGTGATTTTACCTTGAGGCTCTTAGGCTGCTGTCGGACCTCCATGACGTGTTTGCGTCTGAGCTCCCTCTCCCTGCGCTTGTTATACTCCAGCTGGTTGGTGAGCTCGGTTTGGTGCTGCAGGCGGATCTGCTCCGCACGCATCTTCTGGATAGTGCTCAGGTGCCTGAACTCCAGCTCCTGCATGGACTCATGGTGTCGGAGCAGCATTGCGTGCTCCAGATCCTTCTGCGTCTGACGCTTGTTCAACTCCTGAGAACAGACACATGTCAGACTGATTAATGTCACTTATTTCTGGCTTGGTTTAAAACCCAAAACTGGAGACATCAGGAGTCCTAATTTAGATTTGTGAGTTTAATATGTACATGCAAGCTCTCTGCGTGCTGACCTCTCTCATGAGATCTTGCTCCACGTTGTGACGTGCAATGAGAATGCGCCGTTTGAACCTGCGGCACTCGAGCTCTAGATACTGCCGCTGTCGGCGGAGTAGGTTGGCCTCCTCCTCTGCCTGGAAGTGCTGGAAGTTCTCCTTCTTCTTGGACAGCCACTCCTGCTTCTCCTTCTTTGGTGTGGACTGGTTCTCATTCAGCTCCTGCAATGAAAAATTGCAATAAATGGGAATGTGTAACGGAACATAACGAGGATGAGAGTGAGGCTGTCCAGAGTGGCTTCCTGACCTCTTTGAGCTGTTCCTTGCGCAGTTTGTACTCGCGTTTCTGAGACTCCAGGAAGCTGTTGAGCTCCTTCTTCTGCTGGCTCTGAATATGCTGCATAAATTTCTTTTCATCGTTGGTGAAAGTCTTGGCCTGATAGGCAGAATAATGCATTATAAACAGATCATTAATTCTGTCAGTTAATCAATAATTTATGATGTTTAAATACACATTCAGCTCTTTTATGGTTTGGTTTTGTATGATAATGTTTCATTACATCTTTCTCCATGGTGCCTTGGTGCTTCTTGATGAGTTTGTCCATCTCGGCAGCAAAGCTGTTCCTCTGATTCTCCAGTTCTTTGTCTAGCTTGAGTCTGTGCTCGTCCATCTCACCCTTCAGCTTGTTCTCGAGGGCCAGGAGGTGTTTCTGGTGCTGCCTGCGCATACGTTTGTAGCCAGACATCTGCTCGCGCACCTCAGAGTCCTGCTCGTGTTCTTGAATCTGACGCGTCACCTAAGACACACAATGACAAGCGCTTGACCAGCAGAACAGAAAGTAGCTTTGTGTTGTAGAAACAGTGAACTGTTAAACTTGAAGTGATCAGAGAGCAAACAGACTCCCTGACTCTGTTCTTGGGTGGTAATCGGGCTCTCACCAGGGAGGCTGTGCGGATGGTGGCAAAGTGCTCTCGATTCCGGTACTGACGTCGTGGTGTCTGTGCTGGGGGAGACTGGGGCTCTGTGGGCTGTTTCTGAGCCTCGGTTTCTTCCTGGTAGCTTTCTTCCTCCTTCAGACACATTAAGCATATTATTACCAAATAGGCCATGCATATGTTCAATGTACTTTAGAATTCAAAGACAGTCAATCAGCGGTTGCAAAGGTCTCACTTCTTAAGCTTAAAGTTTAGTGTCCTGCATTAATACTTCAAGCATTTTAGTACTCAACTTTGACTACTAAAACTTTCATTTAACTTTTACCGGTTTTGGCTTTAATAATTTAGTTAAGCCATTGACCAAACTGCAAAATCTGGGCCACAATGCAGTTTCTTCTGTCCAAAAACAACTGACTGAAATGTTTGATTTAAATAACGATATGAAAGATTGTACAGAAAACACTGAAAAATGCGCATAGGTGATCAGAATTTCTGTCCATCCATAAGTAACAAATACTGTTTTTATTAAATATATTTTCACATAAGTGAAAAAGGCAGTACCTTGTAAACAACTTTTTTTTACTGTAAAAACACAAATGGTGTCAGCCAATCAGATTAGAGCTGGCCAGATCGAGAAAGTGGTTAACAGTCTGTAGGAGTATCCTCTATGACTGATCAACCTATGTCTTACATGCTGAAGTAATGGTGACTGAGTGATGCATGCACTTTGCATATAATACAAGCAAGAGAATAAATGTGAATGTAAATATAGTGGACGTGCACGAACCGGTTTGACGTGGATCATGGAGCTGTTGGGTATGATGGTTTGGTCTTTTTCCATCAGGTCCACCTCGCTCTTGTTGTCATCGGTGGCGTCTGTGGCGTCAGGCAGGCTGTTAACCGAGCTGCTCTGTGAACTCGCACTGATGGACATGCTAGGGATGGACTGGTTACTGCCCACACTGTTCACTGTGCCCGTGCGGCCAGCACTGTGCTCCACTTCCTACAACACAATAAATAAATAGAAACATCTCTTCAGTAAAAACAGTGGACAAAGACCAGGACAAAAAACTCCCCCCCTCTGCCAAAAGACTGTAAACACATTTGACAGAGCACCAATGGTTGAAGGAGGACGAGATATGCTATTACAACAACTGACCTCCTCGTCGTCTGGGACCTCTGCCGCAGGGCCATTGTGGGCCTCCTGGAAGAGGATCTTTTTCATCTTGCGGTACTGCAGGTTGTCCAGCTCTCTCACAGCATCCTTGGTGCGCAGGATCAGGTCCATAAGCACCGACTCTGGCCGCTCGCGCTGGACAAATGCATGCTGCACACAACAAGACAAAGTTATGATGATCAAGATAAGGAGGATCAAATGCTTTAAAAGAAACTGAGTGTGAATTTTTACTTTAAAATATGATCAGCTTGAATTGAACAGGTAGATTAAACACAATAAATTCCCACGCTGTAAATTCTCCTAATTTTGTTAATTATGTGCACTACCGTTCAAAGGTTTATGGTCAGTAAGATCTTTTTTTAAAGAAATGAATAATTTTACAAACAACTGTTTCCAACATTTATAATAATAAGAAATGTTTCTTGAGCAGCAAATCAGCCTATTAGACTGATTTCTGAAGTATCATGTGACACTGAAGACTGAAAGAAAATTTTATTCAAATAAAAAATAATAGTATTTTACATTGTAAAAATATTTCATATTATTGCTTGTTTGTTTTTTTTACTGTATTTTTGATCAAATAAATACACCTGTGGTGAGCATAAGAGACTGGATAATTTTTATTTTTTTAATGAAGCCATTTTTACATTCATCTGAAATGTTATTTTTTAATAATAATAATCTGAACTACTAGGTCGACCAGGCCAGCAAATAAACGTTTTATTGTTAAGCTTTGCATTATGAACTCCTTTGTGTCACAGATGCGAGAAAATATCAGAAAGCCAGAGCATTAAGAACAACACTAAACAACTAAAGGCATCAGAGCGCAGTGAAGATAAAAAAGATCACATTAAAATAAATGAATTCTTACAGCGTCCCTGAGCAAGTATCCTCAGGAAGAACTCACTGAACTCCATACTTCTGTTTGAACAGACTTTCTTTAACTTACTTTCAGGAGTTCTTCAGAGTTGGGTCTGTCCTGGGGCAACTTCTGTAAGCAGGAGTCTACAAAGTTTCTGAAGTAGTCCGTCCTGGGAAAAGAAAGAGCAGGATATTTTTAAATAACACGGCATTTCTCTAGAGTTCATTAACCTTCCTCAACTCGAAGCTATCAACTCACCATTCACTGGACTGTAGGGATGGACTCTCATTCTGCGCGATATGGTATAAGGCACTCATTGCATTCATGTTGAAGAGCGGAGGTTTCCTTTCAGCTAGAGGAGAAAAAGACTATTAGAAACTATTAGAAAAAAAATTAAGTCTATATGAATCATATTATTTCATCTCACCTAATTCAATACAGGTTATTCCTAGAGACCAGATGTCAACCTTTCCATCATACTGACCCTCATCCATGGCCAGGATCACCTCTGGGGCCATCCTAAAATAGAAGAAAAGGCAAATATTGGTGAAAAACAGAAGATTTCAGTGTTATGTAATGGAACCAAAAACTATTAATATTTCATTTTAGTAGTTGGCAGGCCTAGGCAGAATCTAATAACAACTTTTAATGCTTAAAGGGTTAGTTCACCCAAAAATTAAAATTCTGTCAGTAATTACTCACCCTCATGTTGTTCCAACCGCGTAAGACCTTCGTTCATCTTCGGAACACAAATTAAGATATTTTTGATGAAATCTGAGCCATGTTTCACTCCTCCATAGGCTTCCAGTGTGACCGAAACTTGCTGGCCCAGAAAAGTTATTAAAGAGATCGTTAATATAGTCCAAGTGACTCCAGTGGCTCAATCTTAAGTATATCAAGCGACGAGAATACTTTTTGTGCGCAAAAACAAACAAAAATAACGACTTTATTCCACTATTCATTTCCTTCTCTCTGGACCTCTAGTTGGTTCGCGTAGTGTTTTTGCGCAGCGCGTCTCTGTTACACGTCACCACGTAGGCTCACTATTGGCCGACGCCGGTCATGTGTGTGTTGCGTGATGACGTGCAACACAGACGCGCAGCGCAAACACACTACGAGGCCCAGAGAGAAGGAAATGAAAAGTGGAATAAAGTCGTTATTTTTGTTTGTTTTTCCGCACAAAAAGTATTCTCGTCGCATGATAAACTTAATGTAGTGCCACTGTAGTTACTTGGACTATTTTAACGATGTTTTAATAACTATTCTGGGCCGGTGAGTTTCGGTCACACTGGAAGCCTATGGAGGAGTCAAAATTCTGTCAGATTTCATCAAAAACATCTTAATTTGTGTTCCGAAGATGAACGAAAGACTTACATGGTTGGAACAACATGAGGGTGAGTAATTACTGACAGAATTTTCATTTTTGGGTGAACTAACCCTTTAAAATCTGATTAACTGATTAACCAACATTTAGGCTCTCCAGGCACGACATGCAGACTTGCCTATGATTGATTCATTTATATAGTTTGATGAGGTCTATGAAATTTATAACTGTTGAAATTCTCAGTGTTAAATAGGAAAAAAATGTGCGACTCACCAATAAGGAGTCCCTACAAATGAATTAGCAGGAGAAGCGATAGAAGCAGAACCGAAATCCGCCAGCTTCACCTGTCCAGGCTCTGTGAGCAGGATGTTCCCAGCCTTGATATCCCTGTCAAACAGCGGGGTAAAAGGGTGAACTTACAAAACTGAACTGAACCCCTCTGATGGCATCATTACTCCAGTCTTCAGTGTCACATGATCCTTCAGAAATCATTCTAATATGATGATTTAAAAATTTGCTCAAGAAAAAAAAAAATATATATATATATATATAAAAAATTTTTTTTTTTTTTTTTTTTAAGAGCACAGACAATAATTGATAGAATAATATCTATATGTTATTATTATTCAGGTTTAATACTAAGAAACTAACTGTTATATGTTTATGTATATATATGTATATGTATATATATATACACACACATAAACCATAACCACATATATATAGCCAGATTTGGTACTAATAAACTCTTCACTAACATGAGAACTCACCTGTGAATCATGTTGTGAGAGTGGAGGTACGCCAACCCCTGCAAAGCACCATGAGTAATCGCTGCTATCTCCATCTCTTGTAAAGGTTTTTTGTGTACTGCGAGTAAAAAAATAAAATAACTGGTTTATAGTATTCTCTCTGGAGATAAACAAATACTTCCATAAATAAATGCTTATTTTTGCTTGTAACTAGAGTATGTATATAGAGACCACATATCTTTGCAGCTAATCATCACATTAAGCAAGCATCAAAACATCCAAGCATACCCTCGAGAAGATCTGAGGCGGACCCCAGACAGTACTCCATAGCCAGCTAGAGAGACAGAGACGCATTTCAGTGTATAATTACATCATATGCAGAACTGCCACCTATAATAGATATGTTCACATAAGGCTACGTGATCCGCAAGCAGGGTCAGGTTTCTTACCCATGCTGTGTGCTCTCGCAGGTAGCATCCTTTATATTCTATGCTGTTTGGATGCTTTATCCTCTGAAGGAATTTCACCTCCTTTATTATATCTTGCCATTTCTGAAAAAAAGATGAGAGAAGATTAGAAAGTAATCGGTTTTGTCAATTAATCAATTCATATGAAACAACACATAATGCGATTAGACCTGCATATACAGTAGTTATGCAAGGAAAACGCCTTTCTTGGCGGCAGGAGCAATATATATATATTTTTTTACCCTGATTAGAAGTGCAGGTTAAAAAGACATGACATGATTTGTCATCAATTCAAAGAGTTAATTCCTGTCTTTTTATGAAAAGATAGGATTCAGATAAACAGTGAATGGATCATTTTCTTTTTGTTTTCTGTCTATAAGAACGGTCCTCTTTGAGCCATAAGTTACAGTCCTCCAGTGTAATTTTAGTTTTATTTATATATTATTATAGTATTTATTCATGTTTTGAATTAGATTTAATTTGAGTATAAACTGAGTATACATTTTAGTCATTTTGTTATGTGCTTTTGTCATTTTATTCATTCTATTTATCATTATTTTTATTTTTAGTAATTTTAGTTCTTCAACTTGAACTTTTTTTATTTTAGTTATTTGCCAAGGCCAAGGTTTTTTTTATAAAAAAAATCCATTTATAATTTAAAAACACACTTTTTAGTTAATAACAATTTTTTTATATTTTAGTTAACAATAACAACATTGCTGCACATTCACCTCATTAAACCTTTAACATGTCTACTCGTGAATAAAAAAATACAGTGTGCATCAGAGCTCTGATTAAATAATGAATCATGGGATATATGCATAGGCTACAGTCTGGAGGGAGATACAGTCATGAGTAATCTCTCTTAACTCAGCATAGCATAATAGCATTATAAATAGCATTTATTTTCACCTCATTAGACTGTTTTCCACTATATGACATTTTCTTGATGGCCACCACCTCTGAGGTCCGCACATCCCGTGCCTGTAAAAATAAATAAACGCATCAATTCAGTAGAAGAATGATTGACTTCAGTGTTTCCTCACAACCTAAAATAAGCTAACAGAGTTTAAAAGCCATTTTCTGGGAGACGCAAAAGTACTCACAAAGTATACAGCACCGAAGCTGCCATGACCGATCTCCCTCAGGTCTGAGAATAGTTTTTCGGGGTCTTCTTTAAAAAAGAGATCTGAGATCTCGGGGTCTTTCAGACTCCCCGCGCGAACAGCGTTGGGCATGCTGGGAGGGGGCGGGGCCTGGGCCGCAGCCGCCAGTCACTATCTGGGTCTGCGACACGACAGCCCCCACTGATGGCTCATCTGCAAGACAGTGGCCTCATATGGACCAAAACCTGACAGAAAGAGAAAGAGAGAGAGAGAGAGAGAGACACAATCATTAGCATTTCATTGATAAAAATAGGGATTCAAAATATGCAGTGGGATTTATATGAGAATCTAAGTGATAAATCTGTTTTTTAAAATTCTGAATCCCAAATTTTCAATGGGGACTCAGACGTTTGGACTTCACAGTATGTCAACACTCCTGTGCTAAGAATTATGAAAACAGAAAGGGGGAATCAAAACTGCTGTTTGCAGCAAAAGACCCCAGGTTGATGCACCGGGTTTGCGCATTACAGCAGATGTGGTAACTGAGCTTGACAGTGAGTTCCTCTTGTGAGCTAAGAGAGAGGGAGGGAGGAAGTGTGCGGGAGACAACCAAGAGCTGCAGTCATAACACCAGTGGCCCTCCCATTCTTACAAACACACCGCTCCCACGACAGTTTTCAACTGAAAACAGAAAACTTTTTCATTTACACAACAAATGTTTTGGGGGCCTGAAAATGCAAACTTTTGAAAACGGTTTTGAAAACATTACCGTTATCGTCTTGTAAAAAACGGAGATGCTATAAGCGTTACGTGTTCAGTCTACAGGCGCGTAGGCCTGGCATGCATAACACAACGTTTATAGTCGTTTGGCGGAATGGTGTGAACGGTTATCGTTTTGACACTGCTTTTGTCTCTACATGAAAAACAAAAAAGGAAAAACTTTTCCGTTTTAAGCACATTGTTGTCGGGTAAACATACCCAGAACGTCAAACTCCTGAATGACACCAAAGCCCTCAGCCAGCCTTCTGCTCCATTTTAAACCATTCTGACCGCAGAATATGCCAAGCCATCCCTTACACAGCTGACCAAGTCAATCATTTTCAGTTCAAAATGTGTTTCAACTCTTCAAATCTGATTTAACAGTTCGTTTGTCACCACTCAAATCCCCACTTCACAAGTCTCCACAAGGCACTTTTTATACATCATATTATAATTAATATATAATATAATATGAACATGCTAAAACGCAACTGTTTTCAACAATAAGAAATGTTTGATAGGCAACAAATCGGCATTGATTTCTGAGGGATCATGTGACACTGAAGACTGGAGTAATGATGCTGAAAATTCAGCTTTGCTAACAAATGAATAAATTAAAATAGAAAACAGTTATTTTAAATTATGATATTTCAAAACATTACTGTATTTGTGAATTGTACATCAATAAAAAAAAAAATCATACAGACCCCAAACTCTGGTAGTGTATATATAGCAATATTTATATATATAGGCACAAACATAGAAGGTTTTGGGATTCACATGGGAACAAACTTGATTACTATTTATAGAGTACTATAATTAACTTTGTATACAAGCATCAAGTAAATCACTAATTAATTAAAAATAAAAATGTCTGATAGAGATGATCATGATGTATATAAAAGAGACAGAAATATCCAATTTCCTCTGATGGGGCCAGGTGGAGTGGTTTATTGGCGAGAGGCTGATGATGTTAATAAGCGGAGTGTCAGAGCAGTCAAGCACACTCCGGCCAAAACTCAGGAGAGGGATCGCTTCCAGCACCGGCTCCCATCTGAAGCCCAGCAACAACTAGCACACCAGTTTCCATGGCAACATCATCTCTTAGCCAATGGCCAAGAAGCTGCAAACTACCCTCTCGAACGATGTTTATCTGCTTACGTGCATGACTGACTAACTGACAGAGCGATATAATAAGAGACATCATGACACCTGGTTCACAGCTGTACGCGTCTGAACCGAATCATTCCAGATAGACGCACCTTATAATCTTTCTGTTGAGAATTTCCTTCAGCTCCGCTGCGTCACGGTGACTAACATCCGTCACTATTCAAAATGCAAACCCAGGGAGTTTGCATAACTATGTCACCTTGTCCATAATTAGCCAGACTTCTGGACTTCTGGACAGGACTGAGTGAATAGCTAAAATCTACACATAAAAGAAAATATGCCATCATCATAAAACACAATTATTATTACATCAGTTGGTTTTGGACTAGAAGTTGCCGGCTCATACATAAGACTGAGTAGTGATGAACGAAACTGACTTGATACACCAAGGCTATGTTCACACTGTCAGTCCAAATCCGATTGGAATCTGCTCTAAATGTTGACCGTCCACACTGTGAATCGCAACTGTTCAGATCCAATTCGTGTGTCCCATGCCGCTCTTTCATTTTCTGGAATATCCGCATTGGTTTATGGCAATGACGCCGCGTTGGTAGGTATACGCCAAAAACAACAACCTGGAGGGGTTTGCAAATGTTGTCTTAGTTTACAACATGACAATGTGTAGCCGCCACACTGGACTACTGTGTCTTATCAGGCAACAGCAGAAACATAGAGGGCTGGTATGCGTGGCTTTAATTTGTGCTGTCATTTCCGCCGATTTCAAAACATATCTCTTTAGATTGCCATTTTCTGCACATCCGGTGCACAAGTCAGTGGGGTCCAAAAAAACATTAGCTGTTTCCATCCACCTATTTTTATGCGCATTTTAGGATATTGCATAAAAAAAACCACTGAATGGATACACCAAGATGCGCATAAATTCAAAAAATTACTCAAACAATGTATATGCTCAATCGAGGTGGATACTTTTTTCCGATAAGAAGAAATGAGCATAAACTAAGACGGAAACCCACACTATTACTGAAAAAAATGTAAAAAACTCACGTGACACTGCCTAAAAAGTGAATTTGATTGGATAACTTGGACTAACGCGGACCAATTTCATTGCACAGCATCTCAAATGTTGGTCTGATCATTCTGAAATGCCTGAGCCATCAGAATGTCATCATAATGATTTGGCATAATGACCTCCCAGAAGCGTCTCACGTGATTGCATTCCTAAACACCACGCATCCGAATGCAAGATATCATGACAGCATTTATTGCGTTTCGTCCGTGCGCTCTGAGACGCAAATCATTTATGATGTAGGAAAAAAGAGCCACACACAGTGGCTTCCCCCATTGCAGCAACTTCCATTTTTATTACAGATATTTTGCACCAATTTCTCAGGAAATGACGATTTTGTTCTCTAAATGATGACACCATTTACATCTTTGGGCAAACTGTCCCTTTAAGATAGTTATGTTGATAACATCAAACACTTTTATAATTCATCTAAACTTTAACGCTCTCATTAATAACCACGTGGTCATAGTTATGCAAACAGCCTGCATCCCCACTGTGTGCTTTATTAGTAAACACCATCATAGCCACATAGGAATGACCTCATTCTAAAATAGCGCTTTGTTTGTTGCTGGAGCTCGTTGGGTTCTGGACCGCCTCTCCCCCCTCAGAGAGACGCTCAGATGATCGGCTGCACAGACACAATGCTGAGAGCTCAGGGCTGATGTCTCAGTCACAAGACCGGCCCGAGTGCCGTCCTCCCACCACACCAGCTGCCTCACACTCTCTCTGCCCACACACACACACACACACACACCAATCAACCCACTCAAATCACACCATCCCGTTCACCTTTACACAAGCGTGAGCACTATAGATGCAGAGCTGACAGATACACTAACAATATCTGAAAATGCTCACTGTCAGTGGGCCACTATTTAGTGTGTCGGGCATTTAAAAAAGGCTGTTTGAACTTGAATTTATATATTTTTTTATATATTTTGACACCAATTAACCATAAGGCACTGATGAATGAGTTAAGAGTAATGATAATGTCCACATAGCATGAAGGTAAATGTGAGCACGGTCACGGAGCATTAAAGGTGCTCTAAGCGATGTTGGGCGACGTCACTTCTCGTTGACATTCGAAGTATTGTCAAACAAAACGGAGGTTTAGCCCGACCCTCCCTCCTCCTCATCCCGTCTCATGATCCTGGGTGGCACATCCTCGGGATTCATTTTAAAAAATGACATCCTTTATTTGAGATGTTACTTTTTTGAAATAAAGCCATTTAAGCCCAATATTTTTTATATTTAAATATTCTTAAAGGGATAGTTCGCCCAAAAATGATATTTAACCCATGATTTACTCACCCTCAAGCCGTTCGAGATGCATATGTCAATCTTATTTCAGACGAACACATTTTCAGTTATTTTATTTCGATATTTTATTTTCCGCTACCGGAAGCCAGTTATTTTCGTTTATAAAGTTTTAAATATGTATATTTTTACGACAAAACCGCACGGATTACCCTCAGAAGGCCTTCGTCTATCCCCCTGGAGCCGGATGGATTACTTTTGTGAAGGATGCATGCACATTTTGGGACTTGAAGGAGGTGGACCCCATAACTTCACATTATAACCACTGAAAGATCTAAGACATTTTCTAAAATAAATGAAAATGTGTTCGTCTGAAAAAAGATTGACATATACATCTCGAACGGCTTGAGGGTGAGTAAATCATGGGTTAAATATCATTTTTGGGCAAACTATCCCTTTAAATTAAATTATTATAGTTTAAAATAAGTGTTTTCTATTTTTTTTATAAAAAAAATTATTAAAGAATTGTTTTATAGTTTTACAATATCAGATTTACACCAGAAATCATTAGACCTCCGGCGTAAGTTTCAAGTTAGTTTTTCTAAAGGAAGGAAAATAGCAATTTGATTCATCCGCATATTACCAGAAGGGACATGAGGAGTGGACCACAACAGAAGAATACATTTTCTCGCTAAGTAGGTACACAGATGTAAAACACATTCTAGATCATGGCTGAGGTGTAATTCAGTTTTACAATTAAAGAGATAGATCCTCAGGGATAGAGCAAAAGATTTACCAATCATCCTCTGAACAATTTTATGTATTTCTTTCCAGTACACCTTGATCATGCATGTCACGGCTCCAGAACATCACAGAATGCATCACAGTGCCAATATTAGACTTACACAATAGGGAAACAAGTGGAAAAATCTTATGGAGACGAACCAGTGAAAACAAGTGTTTTCTATTTTAATATATATTAAAATTAAATTAATTCCTGTGATGGCAAAGCTGAATTTCAGTTTCAGTTTCGGAAAAGCATCATTACTCCAGTCTTCAGCGTCACATGATCCTTCAGAAATCATTCTAATATGCTGATTTGGTGCTCAAGAAACATTTCTTATTATTATCGATTTTTCAGCTTCGAATAGAGAGTTAAAAAGGACAGTATTTATTTGAAATGGAAATCTTTTGTAACACTATAATAGTATTTATTGTCACTTTTTATCAATTGAATGCATCCTTGCTGAATATTGTTTTTTCAACTCCGATCCAAAAATTTTGAATGGTAGGGTGTATATAATATTTTTTAACATAAATGCTTGTTCATTCCATTTTATTCCTACCTCCTTAAATTAACATTCAAATGACTGTTCTGTGATGCATCCTATTTGATACCTCAATTCATATTCATTGACATGGAATTTAAGAAATCAAATCAGTGATGCGAAGCAATCACGCTAGCTGCCAGATGCTTAGCATGTGACACAGGCTGTGAGGGCAGGACTTTGAAAGACAGAAAGAGATGACACCCCATCATGCCATTCAACAGACACACACAGAAGGAATGTGGCAGGACAGGACGACACAACAGGAGGGCAGGAACTGCCTACATGATGTCGTTTTCTTTCACTCACGGTTTTCTCTACTTCCTGTTCACTCAGCTCATGTGCTAATGGCACTTCAAATCTCCCATCAACCGTTTCAGTGCTAATCAGCTCTTTAAGTCAACATCGACATTCTTCACTCCCTCACTCATTTCCTTCGGACTTTATCTCATTTTCCAATGAACTGACAAGTTTCAACAAAACTCAAAGTCAACACAAAGCCGAGCCACACAAATGGAGAAATGCTGAGTTGCTATTCAGGAATGTGTGAAAAGCTGAAAAACAGAACTGCAACTTGGGTCTGCTATCGCAAAGATGTGCAACACAAGGAAATAGCTCTATCGGTCCAAAAACCCAGATTACACTTTAGATATTACAATTACTGTCCCACACCTATACATCCCCGTCCATAGACACCGTCCGGTTAGGACTAGCCTGAAAGAATTCGTTAGGATATCAAATAACTTACCCCTCTCCTTAATCAAGTATCACAACATCCTTTAAATTGAGATGAGGAGGAATGTCCGAGCAGGGAGTTCCCCTCATTTGCCAGACAAACAGCAGCACAACTCTGAGTCTGACCCACAGGGAGAGCTTTAGAGATGCTGTCCCGTGCCGGCGGTGCACCGCTGCGTATTTATAAACACTGAGCATGACCTTGCGAGTGATTAGGCCCTGCGTCCTAGCTGCACCTGTGGAGATCATTTCATTTGGAAATAGTACCATGGCCATTATTTTGTAGACCATTCTAGCTGCTAAGTATTTATATCA
Organism: Rutilus rutilus; assembly: GCF_951802725.1. NCBI lineage: Eukaryota > Metazoa > Chordata > Actinopteri > Cypriniformes > Leuciscidae > Rutilus > Rutilus rutilus. The sequence continues at coordinate 20,543,611 of NC_140223.1, forward strand.
TTGTTCTTTCCAAGCAAAACATTATCTAAACAAAAATGTCTTTATTTATATCCTTCCATAAAACAGGCCAAATAATAACAAAGCTGTACACATGACGATAGTACAGAGTGTTCACTGCTGTAAATATTACTACTGTACTAATAATTTAATTTATATAGTATTTCATTGTAATAATAAAATATATATATATATATATGATCCTTTGTGACAAATATAAAGAATTTTGTGATGGTCCCAGTGAAAATATTGGGCCAGCAATATTAATATATTTCTTAATAATAATAATAATAAACAAACATAAATAAAATAATATGTAAATATTACGACTAACAATTTAATTAGTTATAATAAATAATATATGTAAAATGTATACATTTATTATACTATAATATGTACAATTCTGAACTACTGGGCCAGCAATAATAATACAAATAATAATAATAGTAGTAGTAGTAGTAGTAATAATACACATACATATACAGTATTCTATGCAAACATTAAGACTAAAAATGTATTTATACATTTTTACATTAGTTAGCCTAGGCCTATACTATATAATATAATAAATGTATAATGAATACATTTATTATACTATAATATCTACGCAAGTAAAATTCTGAACTATTGGGACTGAACTAATAATAAATAAACAATTTTTGGCAACTTAAATAATAACCATAATTAATTGCAATGCTCAGGAGGAGGACAAAACTAAAATCTGGTCAGTGCAACGCCAAAGCTCTCACTGTGCGAGAACAGCTATACATTTCGGATATTTGAGACAATTACCATCCTGCATGGAAAGAATCAAAACTGATAGCCCAAACTTGTGCTAGTCACTTGATGACATCAATGATAATCAGAGGTCTGATATCAGATGGATGTGGGAGTGGAGACCCCGAGGGCTCAGTGTAACGGATGCTGGACAGAGGCAGCAATGAGGTCAGAGAAAGACAATCACGGTGGAGAAAGCAGCCAGTGTCTCTCAACAACAGAGGCACTATTCAGCCTCTCAATCACATACCACCAGTTTGCATGTTTATGAGCAATGCAAAGCCATAAACAAATGCAGCAGAGCTTCATTGCATTACAATCAGAGCTGGCATTTCCACTGTGGCAGGGCAAACTCAGCATACAAGTAGCAGAAGCAATGATAATGTATCATCAGATCTATAACAATAAAGGCAGCATCCCGCTGACAGATAGTCATCATGGAAACTTCAAAATGTAAACAGTAGGTCCATCCATCATTATAATTCAGTCTGTACATCTCAACTGTACAAATACATCTAATTGAACGGCTGTTTACACACACATATACATCAGCCTGGAGATGATAAACTGCACGTTCACTTAAAATGAACAGCATGTTTTAAGTATTTCAGATCACAATAGATATGACACATGTGATCATAATGGACAGAAATAGACAAGCTCTCCTGGTGACATCCCTATTAACTTACACACAGATTACACACCCCAGAGCTACAATCCTAACATGCACATGCATTTCTACATGGTGAATATGAAGATTTGTTAACTGCTTCATCACCTGCAGCCAAACTTCTACAGTCAAACCCATGACTTGGGTGGAAACTAATACACTTAGATCAAAACAGTTGCGTTTTAATGTTAATTTACTGGAATCGGTTACAGTAAACTGATAAAGGTTGATCTAGCCCCTTCTGTTGTGTTGAAAAACAGGAAGTGTTTATTTTGACATGAACTTAAGTTAGCAGAAGAGCTAACAGCTCACTTACCCTCCCAATAGGCCAGGATGAGCAGCCAGCCCGAGAAAACTCCTCCGACCACAACAACAACAAACCCAGGGGACAGAAACACGCCTACCGACCCCAAATCAGTCCCCCAAAACTTATCGATCGCTGTCAAGCATGAGAGTCCGCTGAAGAAACTCCTCCAGCCCGGTGCTGGTTAACGGTGGCCCAGCAGCTCTTCACTCTCCCGGGCTACTGCTGCTAAAGATGGCGTCCGAGACGGATCCACTCCCTAACGGCTTAAAAACAGAGATAAACACGGTCCTTTTTCAGACCGACGGCGGGACCACTTCACAGATTCGGTCCGAAATGCTCGAGACTGTTGTTTTTTGAACCAGTGTGTTTGGGCTGCGGGGTGATGATCATGTTGTGATGGTGGCTGTGATTTTTCTCTCTCTGCCCTCCTCTAGTGATGTCCGATTCGCCAACGAATCATTCTTTTTGAACTGAATCATTTTTGACTCACTCGAGCCGATTCGTAATGCGCTTAAGAATCTTACCAGGCAGGGTGCGACCGCGAAATTGTTCTTTAAAAAAAAAAAATCATCCCCCCAAAAAACAGATTTAAAATAGGTTACATATTATCTATATACAGTAATACCCGTTTATATACACACAGGTTTTTCTGTACAGAAGTCGTTTGTCTGTGGAGGTAATAAATTGTAGCCTACGTAGCTCTATATTTTGGCTAATTAAACAGAACTTAATACAAAACAAAATACAGTGATAAACAGTGGTGTTTTTCCAAAACGTATTTACTAAAATCGTAATGTCGCGCGAGTATTTCTAGAGCGCCTTGAAGTGGCGATTTAAATGATTCTATGATTCGGGTATTTTGAACCTGTTCAGTAAGCGAGCTGATTCACTTTCGCCTTGGTTCCTGGAACGCCAGTTCCGCCCTCCCAATGTGGAAAACTCCCACCGGCCCCAAGAGACAGAGCATTAAAACCTCTATAATAAACAGCTAGCCTATACACATAAATATGTCCTATATCAATATTTAAGACATTGTTTGCTGGGGCTGCCAAAATCTTTGAGGAATAAGTTCTGTCATGGTCTGACATTCTTTATTTTCCTATAGGGTATTAAGATGTCCCACCCTGATCCATTATGATGTTAATTGCAGCATGGCAGTTCTGGAGAGGTAAACAGATGAAATCAGAGGAAAATGTAATGAAACGTGATTCCTGTAAAATAAGCAGCTGAGTAAAGTTCAGCATTATGATTATATTTGTTGGATTTTTTTTGAGTAGGCCTAACAAATTTTAAAAAGTGTATCGCATAAAGTTATCAGTTAAACATATGGGACTATCTTTGAAACATTTTGGAAATTTAGAGATTATAATTATGATACTATATGCTAGTGCGTATGATGATGACGATGATGTCTTTTCAAAGAAATGTAAATGATTATGATGGTTTTTTCTTGTGTGTCTGAAGTTTGAAACCCCACCACCACTCACACAGATGGATTTGAAGATAACTAGGACAAGCAGAGAACAACTCATACAAATCAAATGTAAAGGATTACAGCTTGCCTCTGTTGTAATCCCAACTACACTCTGTGATGACAATACATTTCACCACAGTTTAAGCCTAAAATGCACAGAGCTGTAAGTTTTCTTGGTATTGTTCAATATTGGTAATCATCGCTTTTATGGATCAGTAAGAGGTTAAAGTTGATCCCTGGGCAAAATTATTACAGTGATGTCAACAAGCCTGCAAGCAACCAATTGGTAAACAGAGCAAAGAACTAGCGCTCTGGGTTGGTTCTGAAGCAGCCGTCTCTCTCAGCCAATGAGAGCGCAGGATGCTGTCACTGTATCCAGGCGAACAGAGGGGTTTGAGATGTATGGAGCCTGTTTTATGAATGGGATTTAAAGAGCCATGCTTCATCCTGTTGATGAGTTAGAGAGACACTGGTGTGTTATGATAACTGAACATAAAACAACAAAGAAATTCTCTAGGGACTAAATGACCCAGTTGACATCCCATTTGGCTAAATGAACTCTTGGTGTTTATCAAATGTTTGGAGAAGATCTAAAATAGCTTTTGTGTGTGTGTGTGTGTGTGTGTGTGTGTGTGTGTGTGTGTGTGTGCTGGGAATGATTTATTATTTCCTCTTTATAAAATATATATTTTTTAAATGGACTATGACTATGAATGGATTTCACAACCAATGGATCACAATGGTTTAAAATGTGTCCACATTTGTTTGTTTTCTTATTTTATGGCATTTTTATGACAATATAACATATAAAAAATGACATGTCTCAGAAAGCTTGTTGAAATTGAATGGTTCAAGAAAATGTAAGCTCTGTCCAGCATAGACGGTAATGAGAAATGAATATGTGCTTTCTCTCTACCTCCCAGGATTTCCTGAGAAAAACAGAGAATGAATCCACCTACGCTATAAACCCAGCTCACAGTCTTTAAAATAATAATAATAATAATAATGTGTGTGTATATATATATATATATATATATATATATGTATATTTTCAGGATTTTGTGCCTTTTATTTCTATGGCAATGGAATGAGGAAGAAAAAATGCATGGGATCAAGATACGATGCTGGATTCGAACCAGCATGTGAAAGCTCAGTCAGCTTGCAGATATATTTAATGGTGTAAATAACAGTGTTTGTTTATTAAGAAACAAAAAAGCTAGAGATATCCTGTAGAAAAGTCATTTTTAAAATGTTTAATATCAATAACAATAATTAAAATTAAAACATAAATTAAATTCAGTATGACAAATACTACCATGATGCATATACCAACAATTGTGCTTCACAAATGTACTTAATTTGTAAAGTATAGCCTACATTAACAGACAAAAAAAAAATAGTAGGCTATCACATTGTCATAACAGTTAAAAAAATCGTACTGGTCCTAAAAATCCTTAAGATACATTTTTGGGAGTAAAAATGTCCATTGACAGTTCACCAAATTGTATAGTGAATCTCATGAAACGGGTCCTTGTCTCCATGGCACGATAGTACAGCTGAACAACACTAGGTGGCACTCGGGCACTTTCTTACTCATTAGCGAATGCGATTCTGCAGAAGGAAAGCCAGGCGCGTGGAAATGACGTCAATAAAGTTTACATGTGCGGCATGACAGAAAATGGCTGCTGCAGATGAACAGCAGCAGGTTCACAGACCTGGAGCTTATAAGCAGAAAAACAAACAGCACAAGCATGGAAAACACCGAACTAAAGGCGAGATCGGGCGGGAGAATAAGGGTATGTCTGATGGGTTTATTCACAAATATATATGCGCGAACCGTCACGTGGGCAATGGCAGTCTGACTGAACACGTGTTTAAAGGTCCGAGCAGTAATCAGTGAGACTAATGAAAAAAATGTATGTCTGTGTGTGAATATAGGTAGCAGGCTATATAAATATATATGAAGAGTTCAGATGCAAAAGCCTCTAAGTGCCATCTGAAATTTTCTTCTAGAATTATCTTTTTTATCAAGCTTGTATATTTAAATTCAGTAATTTCACTTAAATGGCAATGAAAATTACCTCTTAATTGTAATTTAAGTGAAATTACTGAATTTAAATATACAAGCTTGATAAAAATTATAATTCCATAAGAAGATTTCAGATGGCACTCAGAGGCTTTTGCATCTGAACTCTTAATACATACACACACACACACACACACACACACACACACACACACACACATATATATATATAAAAATAGAGAGAGAGAGTATACGTTTACGTTTAACTTTTACGTTTAATAACTTAAACCAGCCTAAGATGTCTGCTAATTTTAGCTGTTCTCAGCCTGAACGTATCAAAAGCACCAAAGCCCCTCTAAAACCAGTCTGAGAGACCAGCATTGATACTATTCTTACTTATAATGGGTGGATCTGTTCTTTTTTTAATGATCATTATGCAGTGTATTTGTACATTAATTCTTAATGTAACACTGTAAACTTGACCCCGTACATCAATCAAATTAGGTAGAGTTGCTGTCATGGCTCTCACCAAGAAACAGAGAAGAGTGATAAGGAAAATGGACCGCAGAAACAAAGCCAACCAGCTGCGTCGCAACAAAAAAGACTCGGTAAAGTGACATTATTAGACTTCTACTTGGTTTACAGATTGGCCATTAGTTGAAGAACTAAACTCCTTTGGGTTGTTGATGATGACAGGTGCTGACAGAGAAAAGGAAGCTGGGCAGCAGGGATGGACCCCCTCATCTGGTGGCAGTCATAGCCCTTCATGCACGAGTGGATCCTGGAGCTGTCACCAAAGTATTGAGAGGAGAAGGACTTGATGGCGTGGTGCACGAGGATCAAGGAGTCACTGGGGCTAAGAACAGTTTTGGTCTCGTTCTACCCCGCTTTAAACAGAGATTCACTTTCTACACACCAGACACAGGTAACACTTTTAGCAAAGGAACAAATGATGGTTAAGCACAATTGAATTACTGACAGTATACAGTGGTCACAAAAAATATTTACACTACCTTTCAAATGTTTGGGGTTGGTAAGATAAAAAAAAAGAAGAAGCTTTTGCGCATTTAATTGATAAAAAATACAGTAAGAACACTAATATATAATATTTAAAATAGCAGTTTTCTATTTGAATGTATTTTAAAATATAGTTTTATTCCTGTTATGTAAAGCTGAATTATCTGTCAGAAATCATTCTAATATGCTGATTTGCTGCTCAAAAAATATTTTTTACATGATTAATGTTGAAAACAGTTGTGCTGCTTGATATTTTTGTGATGCATTTTTTTTGCGTGATTCTTTCACGAGCATAAAAGAACAGTATTCATTTGAAATAGAAATATATTGTAACATTATAAATGTTTTTATTATAACATTTGATCAATGTAATGCATCCCAGTTGAATAAAATCTTACTGACCCCAAACTTTTGAACATTAGTGTCTATTTAAGCCATGCTCTCAAATGATTGAATTTAATTGCATTCGATAAGACACTGAACCAAGTGAACCGACATTTTTCAGTTGCTTTTAATCAGCTCGTTATTTTTTAGTGTATGTATGAAGTCACTAACCTGTTTTTGTAAAATGCTTTACCTGAAAAGTATGTTTGTGTTTATGGGATGCACATTATGAAGATTATACTATATATTGGCTCTAAATCAGTTATCAGCTGATATTGGAGTTTTTTTTATTTTTATTTATTTACATTAACACTTAACAATATCAGTCGATATTGGATACCTAATTGTGCATGCTAATATTTTTAGATTACCGTTGTTGTCATCTAATGGTAATCTAATAACAAAAAATGTAATAACATTGTTAAATGTGATCTTTTAGCAAATTTCTAAATAAATATCTATTTTTCCTACTGTCTTTTTTAATGTTGTAATGTTTGATAGTAATGGCCTAATGTTTAAAGTGTGGTTTAAGCCCTTTTTGTCTTAAAGGGCTGTAAAAGGGGCTGAAAAAAATCTTCTTTTGTCTCACTTCAGCTGATATGCATTCACTCCTGGATGTGGCGAAGATTGCAGACAGTTTGGTGTTTGTGTTAGAGTCCACTGAAGGTTGGGACAGCTATGGAGACTACTGCCTGTCCAGTCTCTTTGCCCAGGGGTTACCAAGTCATGGTGAGAACAATCAGTTATAAAGTTTACCAGTCGCTCTGCACAAATATTTGATACGAGTGTCACGATTGACAAATCGTAATCAATTCTTCTTCCTCTTTGCCCTGCAGCTCTGGTGTGTCAGGGAGTGGCTGATCTAGCGGTGAAGAAACGCACTGAGTCTCGAAGGGCGCTCTCTCGTTTGGTAGAGTCTCGTTTCCCAGAATCGCGTCTCTTCCCTGCGGACAGCGAGCAGGATGCCACGCTATTGCTGAGGCACCTGTCGGCACAGAAACAGAGACGGCTGGGTTTCCGCTCACGCCGCTCATACCTGCTGGCTCAGAGAGCCACATATATACCAAACTCCAGCCAGAATGAGACAAGGGGCCCAGGCACGGGGTTAGGAACCCTCTGCGTGTCAGGATATGTTCGAGGCTGTCCTCTACAAGTCAACAGGCTGGTGCATATCACAGGTCATGGAGACTTCCAGCTCAGCCAGATCGATGCTCCTGTAGACCCGCTACCCATAGTGACAGCAGCCCCTCGCCCAGCGAAGCCAGGACGAGACGTAGAGATGACGGTTAGGAGGCTATGTTACTGTTCACTTTTGAAGACTGCATTTTTTGTTGTAATGGTGAATTTATAGTGCAATTTGTAATTAATTAATTAATTCCAAGTTCAACACCGAATCCTAACTAGGAGCAACAAGCATTAAAAACAGTTGTTTTTTGACTCCAAGGCCCCCTATTGTCCACAACAATATTAGAAGCCCCCTCCTCACATAATTTGAAGACTTAATGATGCCCATGATATGAATGATCCTGTTAATTCATGGAATAATAATGTTCCCCTGAAGGAATTATGGTTACACTTTACAATAAGGTCCCATTTGGAATGCATTGACTATCAGTAACACAAAGCAATACATTTGTTACAGTATTTTGTTCATCTTTGTAGTTAATAAAAATTCAAATTTTCATTGTTAGTTCATTAGCTGAAGTCCATTAAATATTAAAATATACAACTTTTCTATTTAATCATGTAGTAATTTTAAATTAATAAACCAAATTGTGTTCTTATTGGCTGTTATGTGGCATCATCTTTTCACTTTCATTTTGGATGGACTAATTAATTGATGCTGGAGTGGTGTCTCACCTGATTTATTTATTATTTGTGATGTTTATTGGTTTATTTATTAAGATTGTTATATCTCTGTCTCTCTGTATGTCATGTAGGATGGTGGGGATGGAGATATGAATGGGGACGTTCGGGTGTTGATGAAAGCAGACCCTGAGAAGAGAGAGAGCCTGCAGGCGGAGGCAGAGGTGGATCCCATGGATGGGGAGCAGACGTGGCCCACAGAAGCAGAGCTGGAGGAGGCAGAAGGTACTGTATTACCATGAGCTCTTGAGCCATGTTCACACCAGTGTATACTGACTATGCAAATGAGCAACAATGTAATGTGGCGGCGGTCAAGTGTTGGCAAGACAGAGAAGTTAATATTAGTGAGCGGTTTCATTGTTCTATATGATTTTCTAGATTGATTTGCATTTATAACTTTTTATGTACTGTTGCAACTCCCATACAAACTCTTTCTCTTCCAGAATATTTGTATTTAGCTCAAGAAAATTAAGATTGTCAAAACAGAATGAGATTCTTTTATGAGAGTTTTAAAAGTTATGGTTTATGTATGTATGTATGTGTATATATATATGTGTGTGTGTGTGTATATGTATGTTATAGTGATTGATATGTATTTATTTTTGTTCAGATGGCATAAAGAACAGGAGAGTGATGAAGGTACCAAAGGGGACATCTGACTATCAGGCCATATGGATCAAAGATGATGCCGAGGAGGAAGAGGATGATGATGATGATGATGATGACGTTGACAGCTGTGATGATGATGATGGGATGATGGATGATGAAATGGATGGTGATAATGAATCTCAGGTGAGTTTTTATTATTTTGACACAAGCTGTCACAAGGTTTTGATGAAGCATTTCCTTTAAAGGAAAATCAAACTACAGCCTCCTCTGCCATAACCAAATACCTACAAATAGGAAGCTATTAAAGATAGTTCACCAAAATAAATCAAGTATGAATATAGATGAGGGATTTTACAGATTTCCTTTTTTTTTTTTTTTTTTTTTTTTTTTGCCGTGAGATGTATGACACAGGTGAATTGCATTAATCACACGGAGAACCTAATGTACATGTCAAATATAATTTTTTTCCATACATATTTTCAGTGTCTTGTATTGACTCCGTTCACAATCAATGCAGCTCCATCTCTGCAAGCATTGTGAGTTTGGGTAGAGTACATTTGAAAACGCAACGTGCACCTCCTGTAATGAGAATATAAATAAATCTGCAAAATAGAAGTTTTAAGGTCTACCTGCAGCCAAAATAAAAGCTGTTGTTTAACGTTTAAAAGCAAAGAAATTGACAGTCTTAAAACAGATGTTATCGTTGTAAAAAAAAAGAAAAAAAGAGTATTATTAATAAATACTCAGTTTTTTATTTTACAGTAGTATTGTAATAGTAATATAATCTATCTATAAATTACAGAAACGTCTCTCTGTGTGACTATCTGTCTGTGTGTGTTATTCGCATATCTCTCAAACCGTTAGTTACGATGGATTTCAAACTTGACAGGTGTCTCGCTACGGGCACGAGTAAGTGCAGTGCCAAGTTTGACATTGTTTGGATCAGAAATACAAAAGATATCATTAAATATATCGGTAAAAGAAGCACTTAGAAGGTTGTGGTTTAAAAATAAACATTCTGACATAAACACTCTTTCAGTTAAACATTAAGTCAGCTACACTGTTTACTTCTGAATATTATATTTTATACACGGCCATCATTCACAAACTGTTTGCTCAAGCATAGCGTTTTCTCGGAGTTCACTGTGTAGCCTGCTCCCTGAATTGTCGCGCTTATTCATTTGTGGATGTTAACTGAATCTGTAAGTCAGCTACACTGTTTATTTCTGAATATTATATTTTATTCTGGTGCGCTTAACATATCGCTACTGTGTAATAGTAGCCTATGCTATTCACCAACTAAACATATCCTATTCAGTGCGTTCACAGTCTCTTTCACGGCCATCATTTGTAGTAGCCTATTTACAAACTGTTTGCTCAAGCGTAGCGTTTTCTCGGAGTTCACTGTGTAGCCTTCCCCCTCAATCGTGTAGTTAAATTTTCCATATTTATTTTATGTTAGTATCAGTATTTGCTTTCTACCATGCACAAATAAAAATGTCACTGAACTTTTGCTGTGCAATTGTAACAATGAGCACTCAAACACCCCGAACCAACAATTACTAAAAACACACAAAAACTGATTTTGCACTAGTAATAATAAAATAAAATTTAATTAATAAAATAATTTTAATAATGATAATTATTGTTATTTTATAGTTGTAATGGGGTCGTGGAGTAAGCATATTTTCCTTTTTTTATGTTCTTAGATGATCACATTCCTGATTCTAGGTTTGTTTTTTATAAATATATATACAATTGACCGTTCGCAAAGACCTGCCCCCTTTAGTTACTGTTGCTATGTTCGACAAGCAATGCTGCTCTCACGCCACACACCATGTTCTCACACAGTGAAAAATACATCGCGGAGCAAAAAGGACACTGACAATACACTGACAGACAGGACAGACCAGCTTACTTTTGATATGAAACAAAGTCTCAACTTTCAAATTTGGTCATTTAAAAAAAAAAAAGAATTTTAAACAATAAATACCGTTTTGTGGCTCTTTAATGTGTCTGACAGATCGCTGTAGAGCCTCAGGTAAAGCTGCTCGTGAACCGATCATCTCTTCCTTCTAGTTAATTTATAGCATCAAATAAACATAAGAAGGAATGTTATTTTAACCGCGGAAAGACGTCAGTACACTCCGTTTTTCAAGTTCAAATCCTCCAACGTTAATCTACTAACTCTCCTGACTGCTTTGTCGGACAAAAATGGCAGATTCGGCGGATGGCGGATTATGATTGTTCTGATCGCCTGTCAATCAAACTCCCTGCGAAGGGTCAATTGCACCTCAAACCCTAGGAAGCAAACATGGTTTGTTTTTGTATATCTGTTATGGCAACCTGCGAGGTGGCAGCAGAACTTGGCAAAAGCGCCCAAGTACATCTGACTGCCCGATAATGATTGAAGGTCTAAATAAAGTCAGAAGGATGAGATGAAGGGTGGGCACGGCGCGGGCGGAACACTGCATACGTGACTATGCGCTGTGTGGCGGAGAGGCACTGTTTGTTTTCTCAACGTCTGCTGCTTGGCCTTAGTGCCAGGCATCTCGACGCAACAATAGTGTTTGGAGAGGGTGTCCCGAGAGAAGCCTTCTGTCTTCCTGCTCTTTAGACAGAACTTCCTGTCGAGACTTGTGGGGGGGGGCGGCCATTTATTTATACCAGCTGGGCTTGAAAGAACAAGGGGAAGCTTGACACGTATGGAAGCTCTGGTCCATTTATTTTCTTTAATCATAATTAGCATGTGTTTGATGTCTTGGGGCGCACCAAAGGAGACTTTTCAATGCGAGATGTTAACAATAGGGAAGTGGTACTACAGATGATTACGAAGATTATTTTTATTACTGCACCTGCGATTGTTCTACAGGTTGACCCCACAGGGGGGTGAATGCACCCCAGCGGTATGTCTTGTCTTTTTCCCTATCTCAGCCACTATGCTGTCTGTTTAGTGGACTTCAAAGAAATGGCCTGTTTTGTTTGGGTTTGCCAGACTCTGTGGATGTATGTCTAGAGAAATGTTTTTACATTTTACATGCTTCTCTTCCTCTCTAAGGATGCTGGATCTGAATGCGCATCTGAAGGAGACGATGACGATGTGGAGGAAGAAGAAGAAGAGGAGATCAGTTCCTCCGGACACACCGGAGGCGATCAGAAGTATGACAAAGAAATTGACGAGGCTGAAGAGGGAGAGGGGCTGAGGAGGTACAGAGAGGCGCGTGCCAATGAGATGTTCCCCGATGAAGTCGACACTCCCCTAGACGTCCCAGCCAAGACACGGTAAGAACCACAACAGTTCCAACAATGTATCTGTCAATGTTAGATTTTAAAGGCATAGTTCACCTAAAATTTTTAATTTGTATCTAATTTTACTTGCCATCATGTTGTTCCAACCTATGTGTGTGTTTTTCACCCCATGAAAAATTACTAAAATAAGCTATTTTCCATGCAGTGATTATTGGCATTAGGGATGAGCATATATTAAAATTGGCTGTTACAGATAAACCGATAATTATTTTTATGTAATGGCCATTATTAAAATTCAGTAAATGTGAAAATAAAACACTAAATACTAAAATCCATCCTTTTTGAATTGAATTTAGCCATCACAACATTATAATAATATTATAGTATGGAAATATGGGTATTCAATGGGAATACATTTAACAGTGTTAAGTTTTATAGTAAGTGTTAAGGTAATATAAATGTTGCAAACAGTTCAAATAAACATGGTTGATAAGATTAAAAAAACCTCTAATATAGGCTGATAACCGATATGGTACCGATATATTGAATTGTATTTATGTGTGTATGTATGCGTATTATGTATATGTGTATGTATGATGTATATGATTTGGCTGTTTTATCAGTAGTTGACTGCTGTCAAACTCCAAAAAAGACAAAAAGCACCATAAAGGTCTTTTAAATATAGCTTTACATTGCTGTTTAAAAATAAAATAAAAATCGTACTGACGCCAGACTTTTGAACAGTAATGTACACAAGGTTTCTGCCCAGCTTACTGGTCTGTTCTGCATGTTCAGGTTCCAGAGGTACAGAGGTCTGAAGAGTTTCCGTTCCTCCCCATGGGACCCCCTGGAGAACTTGCCCCCCAACTACTCGCGCATCTACCAATTCCAGAATTTTGAGCGCATGCGTCGCCGAATATTAGCAGATGCTGCTAAAGAGGAGGAAGGAGCGATGGTTTGTATGGGGGACTGGGTGTGGGGTAGAGAGTTCTCACAAATAAACCTTGCTTTTTTGTTCCAAAAACGTTGGTGTTTCAGTTTACCCAAGGAATTTGTTTGGAAATGTCCGTCTTTTATTCCTGCAGGTAGGCTGGTATGTGACACTTCATATTGTGGACGTTCCTCCCTCAGTAATTGAGAGCTTTCTGACCGGAAAACCATTAGTGATGGTGTCCCTGCTACCACATGAACAGAAGGTACTTACAGCTTCACAAACATTTTAAGTGATTAACATAAAATTCCCAAAGGGTAAAATGTAATTGAGATGTTTCAGTTTTAAAATACAGTGCTACTGCTCAGTTTAAATGCGCTTTCACAAATAATTATAGTCAGTTTTGAAATGGCCATCTCTTTGCAGATGTCAGTGATGCAAATGTTGGTGCGGCAGCACCCGAGCAACACAGAACCCATCAAGTCTAAAGAAGAGCTGGTGTTTCAGTGCGGTTTCAGGCGCTTCAGAGCTTCAGCCATCTTTTCACAGCACACTTCTGGTAATAACAGCCTATAGAGAGCATCATGTTTTTCAGAGGACTTCTTTTATAGCAGGGGCTATATAAGATTTTGGATAGGATCCCTTTGCGAGGGACCCCTTTCCTAACTAATAAAATAAAAATACACACACAAATGTTGAAAATGTGTACAATATTATCTGGAAAATATTTACATAGCTTGTATCCTTTTTTCTACCCACCATTAGTGTACTGTGTTTATTAGTGTTATGAAGATAAAATATAAAAGAGTGGTAACACCTTAGTTTAGGGTCCAATTCTCATTAACTAGTTCTTATTAGCATGCATATTACTATGATATTGGCTGTTTATTAGTACTTATAAAGCACATATTAATGCCTTATTCTGCATGACCATATTCTATAACCCTTAATCCTACCCAATACCTAAACCTAACAACTACCTTACTAACTATTAAAGCAGTAATTAAGAGTTTGAGGCAGAAGGAATAGTTGATAGTCATTTAATAGTAATAATTGGAGCCTAATCTAAAGTGTGACCTAAACAGTTACTGTCATTAATCTCATGAACACGGACTAACCTTTGAAAAACAGAATAAAACAGTAATGTAATTTTTATTTATTTAATGATATCTTTTTATTTTTTTGTTTATAAATATTATAATAATTTGGTTTTATTAATAATTTTTTTAGACTTTCTCTGAACTTTATCAGTCTCTGGGTCTCCGCACCCCAGTTCGAAAACCCCTGCTTTACAGGACTGCCAGTGCCAAGTCTAGCACTATGGTTGATTTGTATCTGAAAAAACTGACTGGTCATTTGGGTCAACGATCCCTTCAAACGAAGCCTTTTTGTCTGTCCACATGATGAATCCGACCGGGTTAAATCCATTTTTCTATGTCCTCAGCTGATAAACACAAGTTGGAGCGGTTCCTGCGTCCTGATGCTCCTACAGTGATGTCTGTCTATGCCCCCATTACCTTCCCCACAGCTGGTGTCCTGGTCTTCAAACAGAGAGACAATGGTGGGGAGAATCAGACACAACATTTGATTCAAAAAGAGAACTGCCTTCACCAGTTACAGCATGTGGTTCAGCTTTTTGGTTTTGCCTTTACCACAGGTATGCAGGACCTGGTGGCCACAGGCACTCTTTTGAGCTGCGACCCTCGGCGTGTGGTTTTGAAGAGAATCGTGCTGAGTGGACACCCTTTCAAAATCAACCGGCGCTCTGCTGTGGTCCGTTACATGTTCTTCAACAGAGGTGAGAACGGAGGCGTTAGTCATTTCCTCTGTTTACCTTCAGATGTGTGTGTGGTGTTAAATGAATCATTCTGTTGAGATCTAACATTTGAGTCCAACATTAAAGCATTTCTTTTTTTTGCAGATGATATTCTGTGGTTTAAGCCGGTAGAACTGCGTACAAAATGGGGACGAAGAGGACACATCAAGGAAGCTTTAGGTATGAAGAAAAAGAAAAAGAAAAACTCTGCTGTGGAGAGAGACGTTTAGGACTGGTTTCACAGACAGGGTTTAGATTAAGCCAGGATCAGGCCTTAGTTCAATTAGACATTTAAGTAACCTTTTTAAAACATGCCTTAGAAAAAAAAAAAAAACATTACTGGTGTGCATCTTGAGACAAAAACAATGACACTTTTATTTTAAGATATGTCACTGAAGTTGCTTTCAGTTAAAACGGCTCAAAAATGCATTTAAGTCTGGGATTATCTTAAGCCTTGTCTGTGAAACCACGGCATAATGAACTTAATATTTACTAAAGAATTTACTAGCTTTTTAAACTTGACAATACAAACATGGCTCAAAATATACATTTTCAACCAATTAGATCACAAAATATTTTTTCATGATGATAATTTTACTATTATTATTATTATTAAGAACAATTCTAATTGATTTTATCAATAAAATAGTAAGCTTACAATAATAAACAATATTATCATCATTAGTAATAGTTTTTTTTATTAAATAAAATTATTTCATAATTAATGAATATTTTAAATATTTAGCATTTAATTAAACTTAATAATATTAATGATAATAAAAACAACACTACTAATCATAACTATTATAAAATATTTTGTGTATTAATAATAATAAATATTCATAATGCTTATTTTATTGTTGAAGTCTAATGATTCTTTAGTTATATTCATCAAAACCAGTAATAAAACTGATTTAAAAAAGTCTCAGTTCTGAATATTTACACAAGTAATGAGTTTTGTTCATAAATAATATTGGTGGAAGTAATATTTATAGATTAATACTTCACTGGGCTGAAAATATAAATAGGAATGATTGTAACAAAATGCTTTTAAGTATTAGCTGCTCTAGTTTTTAATTGGGGAGACAAAGTACATTCTTAAAAAATGGGTGTTGGGAATGTTGAGTACTGAGTATTTTATGACACTTCTTGTGCTTTTGCAGGTACTCACGGCCACATGAAGTGTGTATTTGACAGTCAGATGCCCTCGCAGGACACAGTGCTGATGAATCTGTATAAGAGGGTGTATCCTCGCTGGACCTACGACCCCTATGTCCCCGCCCCTCTGCCCTGGGTCAAGAGAGAGGAGCCATCGGTGTTCTGTGACATTGACATGGATTAGAGGCAGGAAGTTATGAACTGAAAGCAATGGAAGCATAACATGACACTGACTGGTTGTGTCACAGCTACTCGGATATTGATTCTCTGTACTTTAATTGACAATTAAATGTCTATATATATCATTTCTGTGCTTGTTTGAGTGTTCTTCAAGCATTTCCCATAGTTTCAGTTGATCAAGTCCCTCAGTGACCACTAGATGGCAAACATGTATTAAAGTGAAAATGGTTTCTTTCCACAGAGTAAGAGTTTGACATTCCTTTTTGAGTCTGGGATGTTTTTAACCAATGTCAGTACAGACCTTATGGCGTTGGTTATTTACAGCCTCAGGTTGACAAATTAACCCATGAAATAATTTCTCAAACACAAAAAATGTTTGTTACCAGCAAAACGCATCCTTAGCAGTGTTGAGGAGGAGCATAAAAAAAAAGTGTGAACTGAACTAAATTCCTGTCAAAACCCAAAGTGAGAGTGTCTTGTGTTTTTATGAGGGAGGCAGTGGCGCAAACCCGCATCTAAACTCATTGTAAATACTGTCATTGCAATCTTTTATTTCTCATCATTTAGCTCAAACCAAACCTCACGCTGGAATATTATCTCCCTCAAGTATGTCCTCAACAACAACTGCAGCCCTTACTGTCCTCTGGCTGCCATCGTTCAGAATCGCTGGCAACGGTGAGGGATGATTATCGCTGGTGAACGAATGCATAGCGACTATAATTTATGCTGCGATGCTGCCATATGCAGATGACAGTGAGGTTCAATGGGCCTTTATGGCGCAGATGGAGTGTGTATGTGTGCCGTCTGCACTGTTATTCTCCTTCATTCCTACAGACTCTTCCACCACTCCCTCTCCCTGGTGGTTCCCTGACCTGAAGCCCCCTTTCACCACCATCTACACTCTCTCACACAGGGAGCGTGACCCTCCGTTGTTTTCTCGCCGGATCCCCAAATGTTTTACAGTTCTCTTTCTTTCTCTCCATCCCTCTCTCTCTCTCTCTCTCTACCCCCTCCCCTCGCTCTTTTGCTCTTCGGAGAAACAATGATTTATGAATTGTAATATTTATCATAAAACAGTGCTCTTGCATGCTTGCAGCTACATGATTCATCCCCAGGTTCTGTTGGGACCACACCACAGAC
Organism: Rutilus rutilus; assembly: GCF_951802725.1. Taxonomy (NCBI): domain Eukaryota; kingdom Metazoa; phylum Chordata; class Actinopteri; order Cypriniformes; family Leuciscidae; genus Rutilus; species Rutilus rutilus. Next base: position 20,561,212 of record NC_140223.1, read on the forward strand.
GCATGCCAATATGTCTGGGAAAAGAGAAGGTAAAGCTTTGGGCTCAAAAAACACAATGTGATCCAAGAAACGGGGTATCAAAAGTTCAATGTGTACATTTTTATCCAGTGCTGTGAATTTGATTATGGTGGAAAAAGTCAAATAATGATAAAACAATCGCACTAGGGTAATACTTCTTTATTGCCTAGGGGTGCACTCGAAGCTCTGGACGGTTTAAGTTGAGGCACTCCATTTATTTTCTCGTTCATTTTTTAAGCCATAGTGCACCGGGGGCATTGAGCGGGGATGTGTTAAACACATCTTGTTTAAAGCTGAATGGGGTGTGGTATGCCTGGCCAAATGTTCATGATCTAGAGAGGAAATCTAATCCTCCCACACTGGAGATTGTCCTTAAAGAAATATTCCGGGGTTCAACACGAGTTAAGCTCAATCGACAGCATTTGTGGCGTAATGTTGATTAGCAGTAAAAATTAACTTTGTTTCACCCCTCGTTTTCTTGTAAGAAAAAAAGAAAGAAAAAATCTGTTACATTAAGGCACTTTCATTGGAAGTCAATGAGGCCAATCTGTAAACATTAATATAGCCTACTTAGTGTTTCAGTAGTATAGCCACAAAACATAATATGCGTGATAACATGATTTTGTGTGTGAAAATTCAGTTAACTTTTTCTGTGTGAAGTTATATCTTATTTTACACCTACACAAGGAAAACCCTAAAACGACCATTAAAATCAGTTTTCAGACCAAAAATTGCCTCAATGTAACCTTGAACGCAGAAATGTGATGCTTGAAATTTCATTAAAGCACTTATTCTGTTAAAACTTGAGCTGTAAAATTGTTCTCGTTAATTTTAAGATCGTTTTAGGGGTTTTGTTATGCCAACAAAGTTGTAAAATTGAAGGTAAGTGTATGCAGAAATGATTTTTTTTACACAAATCATAATGTTTATATTTTGTGGCTTTACTTTTGAAACTGAGTATTTTAATCTTTATGGATTGGCCCCATTCACTTCCATTGAAAGGGCCTTATTGTAACTTTTTTTTTTTTTTTTTTAAGAAAACAAGGGACATGTCAAAATAATTATGTGGTAATTATCTTTATGCCACAAAAACTGTGAACTGAGCTTCACTTGTATTGACCCCTGAATATTCCTCTAAAAACATGCGTGGAATGTGATTGTCGAGTTTTTCCTCCACTTGAGCCCCACCGCGTACCAGAAGCATCCGCTTGAGATTAACGTGGAAATGTTGAATTGTGTTTTGGCTGATCGAAAGCAAAATGTTTGGGACAGTGAGGAACAAACTACATGGAGGTATATTGGACAGCGCTCGTATGAGCATGTGATTGGTTTCGACCACAGTCAGAAGGAGTTAATGCTGGTGGCTTGGGGCCTCTTGGACCAGGAATGTCCTGTGGTTCCCAGTTCACTGCCACCACACACAGCTGGATCCCACTAAAGACATAACGGGTGAAAGATTTTTCCAGTGGAAGAGGAGATGGAGTGAAAAAAGGAGAGAGAGAGATGGATTGCAGGGGAGGAAGAGATAAGAGGAGAACCACTGAGTGTTTAAATTGAATGTAAAACAGAGATTGTGCAGGAGTATAATTTAAGTGCCGCTCAGTTGGGAAAACAAGAATAAGCAAATATGTTTGAGAGGAGGAGGAGGAGGAGGAGGAGGGGGATGGAGGGGTGTGAGAAGGAGATGGAGAGCAAGAGTGGCTGGCGTTTATGGATAGCAGATGTGGCGCTGTGGGATTTTGGCAGGGGCCAATGGTGCCTGAGTCCTGCACTGGCTGGGTGGCACCAGGGTGAGAGCGAGGTCAGAGCACCGCAGCACACAGCCCATAAAACACCGCAAGAGAGACGCACACACAGAGGGCCGCAAGCTTGGGACGGCAATATGCCGCAGAACCCTTCAATACTAGAGCAACAGCGTAAGATGCAACTCATCCGTTAGCTAGCAGAAGAAAGAAAACTATGAAATCATGATCTATCCACTCACATGTATAATACATGTCATTTCTGTGTCACTAGCCAAACAGTATTAGAAAAAAATAAGTTGCATTCAAACAACTTGGTTCTTGAGCACTAAATTATAGTAGGCCTGCTATAAATTCTATAAATATGCAGGTCTAGCATTAATACAATCTGATGTTATGAAAGCATTCCCTTTGCTGAAACATCAATTTATTGGCCTAGATAGGGTAGTGCATGATTAGAAGTGTTATAAAATAGCTTTATGGTCTGTTTATTCTTAATCATGAAAAATAATGTCTTTTAAATATCACAGAAGTTCAATTTAAACATTTCGCTTTCTGTTTTTAGTTAGCCTAGCATGCTAACAGTTTAGCTTAGTCTAGTCTTTTAAAATTACATGTCAAAAATGCCACTAAGCTTAGCTATTTTAATTAGCTAGAACAAGATATCACGATAACACGCCATGTTTCCAATCGTTGAGGAAGGAGGGGATGTTGCACAATTCCAACATTTTCGAATATAACGACTTTTTCCTGTGATGTCGAAGCTGATTTTTTAACAGCCATTACTCCAGACCTCAGTGTCGCATGATCCTTCAGAAATCATTCTGATATGCTGATTTGCTGGTCAAGAAACATTTCTTATTATTATCAATGTTAAAAACAGTGCTGCTTTATATTTTTTTGCGGGAACCCTTTTACATTGTTTCAGGATTCAGAACCGCACTTTATTTGAAATAGAAAACTTTTGTAGCATTGCAAATGTCCTTACTGTCGCCGGAGGAGGAAAAGCGCTACTATTACACTTCATACTCTTCTGTTATTTCTTAGGCACCCTTTTCTTGCCACATCTAGTTGTCTTAACCATAACCTCTCAAAATTCCTCAGTAAAATCAAACATCCTGTCATTTTCTGTACACTCGCTCTCCCTTTATCTCTTTCTGTCTCTCTCGCTGTCTTGTTCCCCCTTCCTCTCCCCTTACCCTGGCCCTGACTCCCTGGTTCCTGGGGCCTGGCCAAGGCGTGTGTCCCCGAAGGAGCCAGTGAGGAGATGGAGAGAGGGGGCAGAGCAGGGGCTGAGAGACAGGCTCCAAAACCACAGCTGCGGCAGCCCTGCCTCGCCTTCCTCTCTCCTGTCCTCTCTCTCTCTCTCTCTCTCTCACTTCACTTGAGTTTGCGAGGAGCTGGCCTGGCACACGCCCCAGCTCTGCCATTAATCAGAGGAGAGGGGTAGTGTGTGTGTTTGTGCTGATAGAGAACTGGCTGGAACGGGGGTGGTATGGAGACCAGGACCTCCCAACAAAGCAGTGGAGTTCACCCAGCGAGCGAACAGGGGAGGGAGTCTGACAGACAAAAAGCCTGGTGCGCAGATCGTGACTCTTCGGCGAGAGAGACGGAGATGAGATAGACGAGGAGAAGTTGGATGCGTTTAGGTGAGGCATGAGGGAGTGCGAGGCAATAGGCTAGCGGAAATGGACCTGGGGTCCGTTGAGGAGGAAGAGAGGAGATCCAAGATTCTGTCTATCATTGCATATAAACATGGAAAATCTCATGGTTCAATGCAAACAGCTGTAGAATGTGCACTTTTGTCTCATTAAGGCAACTCAGTGAAAAGAGTTGGCCACAGTGCATTACGCTCATGGTTAATGCATATCCCAGATACCAGGCCTGAACCGCTGCCCAAGGTCTCGGTGCATTACTGTACCACACAAATCAAAGCTGCTATACAGAATGAAATTAAATACAGTTCTAGTCAAACGTTTGGACGCACCTGACCGGATTTATGTTCCTCATTAAACTTTTCCTCTAAAGGCTTAAGCTTATTTTTTTGTAAAAAAAAAAAGAGAAGTTAATTATGCTTATGCACAAATTTCTTTAAAAATTTTTTTTTAATATATGAGTTGGAATGGATAGTGTGGGAAAAAGCAGCCAACCAGTGCTCAGCATATACGGAAGCTACTGTTTAAAACGCGATGCACCTCATCAAGTTAGTGAAAAGAATGAATGGAATGTGCAGAGTCTGGGGACCACAAAAAAATTATAAAAAAAATTGTGTACAAATGTATTTTCATTATTAAGACTGACTGCACATTCCATTCGTTCTCTTAACTTAAAATCATGAGGTGCATTGCGTTTAAAACATTAGTTTCCATGTATGCGGAGCTTTTTCTACACTAACTCATAAATTAAAAACAAAAAAAGTACAATTCATGCATAAGATAAATAGTGTTCGTATTAGATAAAAGTGTTATAATAATAATAATAATTATAAAGATTATTGAATTAAGTTGGATAAAAGTGTTAATATGTATATGTATATATTTTTCATTTTTCATTGTATAAATGGATCTTTATACATATAAATGTATCTATTTTAGGAAGAGTAGCTACTTTGAAGAAGCTAAAATATAAGAGTTTTGATTTGTTTATTATCATTATTAATTATTCGGTTTGGTGACTGCACTGTTATTCTAAGATGTGGAATAGCAGCTATAGTCATAACAAAGAATCTGCAGGTGTGTCCAAACTTTTGATTAGTAGTTTACATGTTGAAACTACCTTGTACCCTATGGGTCTATCCAGCAGGAAAAATGCTGGAGGCAGATTCACCCCAACTAAGAGTACAGCATTAGGAGCGGATTTCCTTTATAATGCCTTTTTGATTGGACATGATAGGTGCCCTAGTTGTTATAGCTGTCCTAGAGTGATTGTACCTCAGAGTGCATTTTGTGCATATTAGATTGGACAATGTTAAAATGTGACTGGTAAATGAGGGCAGACATTCTCTATTACAGCGCGGGGACAGGTCCCTAAAGGAAAACGGTTCACACAAAGTCCACAAGATCTTCCCCCCCAACCCGCGTCCATTTTCCCCTTGATTATCCAGGTGGGAGTGAAATATAAAAAAAAAACCCAAAGCACTTCCAACCTGCTCCCCCCACCCCCACTGGGCCTCCCTGCATGCCTGTCTGCTGACATCACCAGTCCGATCTCTCTCCTCTGCTCTATCCTTCCCTTTAGCTCGGCTTCCTGCCCCCATGATGTCACATGCCATATGGTTTTCAGCGAGAATCAAGCCGGAAAAGAGATTTAGTTGGAAGAGAGGAGAGAAAAGGAGGAGGTTCGGCGTAGAGTGTGCGTAGGCCACAGAAAACAAAAGGCCGCTCTTCCCTTGTGTGTGTGTGTGTGTGTGTGTCTGAGGGGCTAATGAGCAGAGACCACTGAGCGGACAGCCATGTGCTCCACAGATGGATCATTTGCTCAAACACACAGACGACCAGTGACCGCTGGTGCCAACATGTTGCTTGCAGCCCTCGGGCCAGGGTGGCACAGTGACCCTGGTCTCACTGACTCACTGAGTCGGGTTCCACTGTGTGTACAACAGATGCGAGCGATGTGATGTGACGAGACAAAAGCCAATAGAACCTTTTATAAAAGGTGATGCTGTCTACACTAGATGCGACAAGTCCCAGACATGAAACTGTTCTGTTTCTGACGTACTTCGTGCACTTGAACTATTTCTGACATGAAAGACAAATGGATATACAATGGTTGCTTTAATGCATCCAGTTAGACATCCTTAAGGCCCATTCACACCAATAACGATAACTATAGCGATACCTACAGTACCAGTTCCAAAAGTTTGGAAACATTACTCTTTTTAATGTTTTTGAAAGAAGTCTCTTATGCTCATCAAGCCTGCAGTAAAAAAACAAACAAAAAAAAAACAGTAATATTATGAAATATTATTACAATTTAAAATAATGGTTCTCTTTTTTAATGTATTTTAAAATGTAATTTATTTTTGTGATGCAAAGCTGAATTTTCATCAGCAAGTACTCCAGTCTTTGGTGTCTTATGATCCTTCAGAAATCATTCTAATATGATGATTTGATACTCAGTTATTATCAATGATGGAAACAGTTGTGCTGTTTAATATATTTTTTTGGAATACTTTTTTCAGGATTCATTGATGAGTAAAACGTTAACAGCATTTATTCATAAAAACAGCATTTATTCAAAATAAAAACATTTCTAACAATATAAATCGTTACCATCACCTTTTATCAATTTAACGCATCCTTGTTGAATTAAAGTACTAATTTCTTTCAAAACAAAATAGTTATTGTTCCCAAACTTTTGAACGGTAGTGTATATTGTTACAAAATATTTCTATTCTAAATAAATACAGTTCTTTTTAACTTTTTATTCATCAAATAATCCTGAAAAAAGTATCTCAGGTTATAAAAAAAATATTAAGCAGCACAACTGTTTCCAACATTGATCATAAATCAGCATATTAGAATGATTTCTGAAGGATCATAAGACACCAAAGACTGGAGTACTTGCTGATGAAAATTCAGCTTTGCATCACAAAAATAAATTACATTTTAAAGTATATTAAAAAAGAGAACCATTATTTTAAATTGTAATAATATTTCATAATATAACTGTTTTTTTTTTTTTTTTTTTTTTTTTTTTTTTTTACTGCAGGCTTGATGAGCATAAGAGACTTCTTTCAAAAACATTAAAAATAGTAACGTTTCCAAACTTTTGACTGGTACTGTATATTAGCGTCCACATCAACGCACGATAACATTCTGATTATAAATATGCGCTGCAATTTTGTCGTCTGCCGCTTTTAAAGTTTGTCACGCGAAATATTTAGAAAAAGATATAGTTTAAAAGTGGGTCTAAATTTAAAACAATAGCAGAGTCCACACCACAACTATAACGATAACATTACAGAGGAATGACATCGTTTCATAGCAGGGATTGAATGACTTTTTCCAGCTGATGAACGATGAAAACATTGACAGCCAATCGGAATCCGTCTTGCTTTAACGAGATCAAGCATTTAAAGAAGCAGATGACAAGAGTAAACAGAACGTTATTTTGTGTTGGTGTGGACGCTATATTTATCCTTGGTCGCTGTGATTTTTTCGCAACATCTTTTGTTGATCCTGGAACAACATTCCTGTCTAAAAACCTATCCCTATCCCTAAACCTAACCCTACCCATAACTTCTCCCCAAAATCAGAGGGAAATGATAGATGAATAACACTAATGTGTAAGAACCTAAGCCTAGTTGTAAGCATAAACTTGACATAATCCCTAAACTTGTCCCTCAAATCTGATTGGTTGATTGGAATGTTGTTCTAGGAACATGAATTCACGTTCACCATTTATCCTTATAGTTATCGTTTTATAGTTATGGTTCTTGGTGTGAACGGGCCTTTACTCTCAAATGCTGTAGGCCTACATTAGTGTGTGCTGGAAAGTCAGAATGACATCTGGTAACAATAGACACGCTCTGCGAAGGTATTTTGAGGAAGTCGCACCATCACAGGCTCTAAAAAGAGTGGTTGTTTTGCGCAAGTGGTGCACATGCCTTTCCCTCCAACGCAAGTGTTTGAATCACAACATGCCCAGTTCAAACCCACACTTACATTCTCCCAATCAATCATGACAGCTTCTCATTTAGCTTTCATCTCCAGAAAACGGCAACACTGCCAGCGGAGGACGCTTCCGCGTGTCGGCCAGGACGCGCACAAAAGGCAGAGGATGCAAATGACCTGTCTTTGCGTGCCTATCTACTAAAGCTGTCTCGCAGCATCTCATTAGAGTGAATTAGGAGAGGGTGTGCGTAAATGTTGGGCCTACCGCTCAATTTCTGGTGAGATGTTGGTTCTCAGGGGTGTGTCTGGCATAAGGGCCCGGTGATCTTGCATGTGGTAAATTGAGCGGTTGTACCCACAAAGATAGAAACAGTGCTCATCACGCTGCCATAGAGAGAACACTCTGGTTGGGTGTCTGGCCAAGGGCGCAACGCAACAAACAGCTCAACCGCTAAATAGCTGTTCCCATGGTGCATTATTCTGACACAAGGACGCATTATGGAGCGGGGATATAGCCCAGTGCCACGGGGCGTCTGACGATCAGGGGTCTCAAACTGAGAGAAACCTATAGAAACAGGCCACAACAAATGTAAATAGGAACACATTATTGCAGCTTTGATATCGTATATAATGTCCATTTTGCACTGTGTTATACAAATAAAGTATTTGCTATTTTTTATTTTGCCATGATGAGAAAAATTACAAAATGATTCATTTATTTATTTATTTATCGATTTAATTGTTTTATTATTTATTAATTAATTGATATTGATATGTTTATATTTTTTTTTGTTTTTTTGGTAACTATTCTGTAGGCTTTTGTTTATTTATGCTTTATTATTACTGGTATTTATGTATTTTTCAGTTGTTATAATTTTTTATGATCAATTATTATTTACATTTATTTATTAATTCATTAGTTTATATTTATATATTTATAATTTATAATTATATATATTTTTCTATTTATTAATACATTGTTATAAATCTCTATTATGGTTAGGGCTAATTAGGCTATTCATATATTGATTTATTTTTATTTTTATTATTGTTATTCAAGTCAAGTCAAGTCATCTTCATTTATATAGCGCTTTTAACAATGTAGATTGTTCCAAAGCGGCTTTACGGAGATACAAGGATAGTTTAAAGTAAAGTTATTTTCCTGCTAAAGTTCTTATCTGTTATTATTATTTATTTTTTTCAATTATTATAATTCTATATTATGGTTTATAATTTAAATTTTATATAATTTTTTTATTATTAAATGATTATTATTTATTTATTTATAATATAGGCCAATGGATTTTTCTCATAATTGCAACAACAGAGGCGATGCTGGTTTACCTGGGATTTGCAGGACCGTAATTCGCCCTTGCTTTAACTGTAGGCCTTATGCTGGGAAACAACAATGTTATAGTAAATTGAGTGGAATGCTATTAGTCATTCCCTATGCATACTTAAACTTGATGCGTTGGTCCCAAGTCAGGCATTCCTCAGATTATTCTCAACTTTGACAGAAAAGTGCAGTCTCACAGACCCACTTACAGACCAATATCACTCATGCACACGGCCAATAAAGTTTAACATGCAGCACATAAACATCCCACTTGTTAAAACAAAATTTGTTCAGCTCTCTTGCACTCTCTCCATCTCTTACACACACACACAATCCTGTCACACTTTTTCACACATACAAATGTTTCTGACACACACGTGTGCACATTCAAATAAACAATACTAGGTGTGTTGTTTAGTAGGTGACGGCTGATTGTTAAGTGTCAGTGTGCTCTGTGATCCAGTGGCAGGCCTGGTTAACGTTTTAACACAGCTTTCATTCACTTAATCACTGTTAACACCAGTGAGTAGGAGGCATTGTCCTGTTGTTGACTCATTAGGAATTCAGATCAGTTTCTAATAGATGTTAAAGTGCTTATTCACTAGCTAGCTGGCTGCGGGAGGTAACTGTGATTGCTGAGATAAAGTCTTGCAGTTCACTTCCTCTCTGTCGATCAGAGAGTTTGGCTATGTGATGTCTGTAGTGTTTCCAAATCCCTCACTTGAACGTATATCCAAATCAACTTTAAATTTTGCTTGTGCGCGTACTGGGCCTCATTCATGAAACACAAGCAGAACAAATTTGTGTGTACATTTTTTATGTTAACTGAATGTGACTATTTATGTAAGAATGGTTAAAAATTCGTTCTGCTCATGTTGCATGAATGAGTCCCAATATGTCCTCAAGAAAGCGAAAGAGCTGACTTTGGCAAATATAACGAGCCAGTAAACAAACAATAAACATAACAGAGCCAAATGACTTTGGTGTCACATGAGTCAAGGTCAGTGAGTCACAAGGGGTCAAATTCGGCAATTATATTTAACAACTTAGCTATTTCGAGCAACTGATTCCCATTGTTTCTCTCCGACATATGGGCAGTGAATTTTATACCACACCGACACCGTAACATTAAAAGTGAACTGAAAAACATCCAGGTGCTGTTTGGACCATGATCTGTCCCTTTGTCTAGCTCTGCCTATCTCTGTTTTTTGAGGTTATCATAAGTTCATCAAGAGAAACTGGAAGTTAAAGACAATACATTCACCTCAGTAAAGCCAGACTGCTATGAGTTTGACAATTCTAATTAAAAAGCAGCATCTAGAACTGCAGTAATTTCAGGAGAGAGACGAGGAAACAGATGTCAGTCAGCTGTTAGAGTAATTCAAGGTCCTGGGGGGGGCAGGTTGCGACATGAAAAGGCTTCTGCCAGCTGAGTGCCCGACGAAAAAGCACTTTCATCTCAGCGATCAACAACAAACGAGAGACGCCACAAAGCGATAGCAAAAATAATGACAAAACATGACACCATGGGAATCTCTGTCTTAAATTCACATATATATAGCTGTGTATATAGCTGTCATGTTTCTTACAAGAAAATATAAATGACTCGTAAAACTGTGTGCAGTTTTATGCATGAATGAAGGCCTTATAAAACATAAATTACTCCAAAGTCTCAAAAGAAAAAAAGTCATTAAGACACCTGGCATCTGTTTTCTACCACAACAGAAGGCTATTTAATCAAAATAAAACTAATAAAAAATTAATCGGATATTCGATAAATAAAGGGGAATTGGGTAAATAAAAAAACAGAAAGAAAGAAAGTTATTAAGAACTTTCTTATTAAAGAATTTAACACCACAAAATCGTCCCTTCAAAAAACAAGAACAGGTGAAATTTACAATAATCTGTAACAAAAACTTCAATTCTGCTGCAAATTAAACATTTATAAAACGAATCAGAAAATTAAAGGAAATTAATCCTAACTTTACAATATCAACCTGGAGGGTGAACGTGATTTCACCACGGTCAAGAAGTTCCTGGATCAACATTTGTGTTGGTCCTGGAACAACATTCCAATCAACCAATCAGATTTGAGGGACAAGATTACAGTTTATGTCAAGTTTAGGCTTACAACCAGAGTTATGTGCTTCTACATCAGTGTTATTCACCTATCATTTCCCTCTGATTTTAGGGATAACTTATGGGTAGGCAGGGTTAGGTTTAGGGATAGGGTTAGGAGGACAACATTTTTGGGCAGGAATGTTGTTCCAGGATCGACAAAATAACATTGGCAAATGCAATTTTACTTGCCATATGCAATTTTAATACAACTTGGTATAATGACACTATTTTCTTTTTCACATGCTTCACAGCAGAACTGAATTCTGTTTGTATTATTGATCATTATTTTCCTGTTTATCACTGTAAAGCTTAAACAGTGCTATAAATGTGACTTGACACGAGAATTTCACAATAGTTCTGCTTCGTTACAGTTTTATTTTGAATTATACCACTATTAATTACATTCATCAATACAACAAATGCATGCCACATTATTTCCATTTTATGATGAACGTATGTATTTTATAATAATATAAGCCATTAGGTGTCGCTGCGCGCGCAGCCTGCAGTGATTCTGAAGACGAACGCCAATCAGAGTCCATCCAGATTCTCAAGTGTCCGATCCATTCTAACACGAGGAGAGGGAGAGAGAAGGGGAGAAGGGTAAAGGACAAGGGACAACACGGAAGAAGCTGGAAACACCGGGAAAGGTTTACGTTTTAAAGAGGAATTTGGACGATTGGGGATCTTTGGACAGGGGAAATCCCGTAAAGGGAAAGTCAAGATCGGCAAGAGCATCAGACATGAATCCGAGGTGAGTTTATGTTAATGCATGTAGCCTTATCGTGTGAGTTACCTGCGGCGCGTTCAGGTGTGCTAAGTGAGCGCGTGCCAACATACTTACCTGATAGATTACGATAACTGGCGCTCGTGCATGCAGGCGTGTCTGGACAGCAGGAAAACTTATTGTACTTTTTGGTCGGATTTTCTTTTTTAAATACTACTTAGTATGCATCTTAAAATACATATATACAAAATATCTTAAAATGTTTTCATCCCAAAATTTGACAACAAATAACAAAACAAAATACAACTTGCCAACCAGAGTGACTACTATCACATAGCCTACTAGGCTACATACTACAACATATTTCATTCCGTCTGTATAGCTGTTAGAACAAAACTGATCAATATACATGCTTAAAAATAAAGGTTCTTCAAGAGTTCTCAAGTTCAGCAAGGAGTTCAAGTAGGAACTCTATCCTGATGAAGAACCGTTTTTTTTTAACTGTGTATGGTTTTGAATGAGTTATATTGTTTTTTTGGAGATTAATTTTTTTTTTGTTATTGACTTAAGACCAGTGGTTTCTGTGTTCTTTAAAGCACCAGTACATGGATGGTTGTCTGAACAACAAGAGATTAACATAAAATTTAACTTAATTCAAACCTTTTTTTGTTAAGAGTGTGTGCAAGAAACTGCGATCTGTCAATAGGCCATGGCATCTATTACACTGACATTAGACCTGCTAATAAAAAGAATAATCTTACTTGAGCCTTCATTTTCAGAATAAATAATTAGCTAAATAAATGAAAATGACACACATCTATTATTGAAGCTCACAAAATTTCCAGTGGTGTAGTTACATCATAGGACTACATTTTTTTTTTTTGTCAGTGTGTTGGGTAATGCAGTCTATGCATAATTTCTGCAGCTTTTCTGTCTAAATATCAGGATCAAATAAATGCCTGTGTAAAAGTGTGTGAGTTAAGACTTATGAATTGTGTCACTATAGATAGTATAGTACTGATGCTACAGATACACCAATAAATTATCTTACAAATAATTAAACTAATCTTAATTTTGGCCAGATAATAATTATAGATTGAATTGTTCAACTTCAGTGTCAAGGGCATCTAATTGTTTGAGATCAAAACATTGCTTACCATCTAAGTTCTCGTACAAAAAAAACTACTGTAGCACTTTATTTTAAGGTGACGTATTTACACGTTACTGCATTGTACTTACTAGTAATAACAGTAAATTATGCATAATTACAAGTAACTAACCCTAAACCAAACCAAACCTTAACCTTAAACCGTCACTGTGTAGTAGCCTAAGTACATGTTAAATTAATATTACTCAGCCTACTTATTTGAGTAAGTACAATACGTCACCTTAAAATAGGCAGTACCAAGGCACTTTGATATATAGGATATATACCATACATATTCCTCAAGGTTCTTCCAAAAATACCATGGTACAGCCATACAATATTAATAACATGATTGTACTTTTTGTTGTGCAACTGTATTAAATTAATCAAATTGAAATAAGACATACATTTTTATGCAAAAAGTTAATCAGTGTATTTGTGAGTAAACATACAGACAGGGGTGTGCCGTTTCAGTATTTATTTTCCTGAATAACATTATCACGAACGCAACACAGAAGTTATGGCCACCAGGCTATGTGTGTTTAAGTAGTTCACAGTCATAATAACAGCTACTCATAACGTAAAAGTATGTTGTGATACGATAAAACGCCTGTCTCTTTAAGACGAAGCCTCTATGTGTTGAGAAGTTCAAGTTGGGGTCACTCTAAGTTCCTGCCCTCGATTTTACCTTTTAGTTTTATTGTAGACTGACATCACACGAGGCGCTAAAACACTCACACAGCCCAGAAGCCCATTATCATCTCCAGTCGCGTTATTACATCCATGCAAAAATAGCCAAGGAAATTACAAAACATACAAAAAAACCCGAGGAAAACTGATGGAGGAGTACGCACGTATTTTTTTATAGGAGGAGTGAGTGAGAGAGAGAGAGAGAGAGAGAGAGAGAGAGCGAGAGAGAGAGATAGGAGGAGGAGGGACAGAGAGCAAGAGGGAAGGTGAGCAACACGAAATTCATTGCAATTAATAATAAAAAAGAGTTGGCAGTCGTGCTCGGAAAACTGGCATGGTTTTGGGAGGCTGGCAGTTCAAAGTTGAAACGTCAGAAATGACTCCAAAAGACTGTTGAGATGATCATTAAGGGAGACTTAGATCGGATGGCAGAAGAGATCGGGCATCCAGGTAACGTTCAATGCTCTTAACATTTTAACCATAGCCTCTTCATCAACACTTTATTCATAGTTATACACAATATTATTCCGAGCAACTGATTAAGCTGTTTAAATTGTCAGCACTTTTTGGAGTTAGATGTAAATGTTTTAAAAAATCATGACCCGATTGTTTGCCTTTCGGTATTTTGTATTGCACATTTTAGTAGGCTGTTATTAACCCCACGATTATTTTCAGCATGCAAATGCTTATTTTTTTGGAGAGATCAAAAGTTTTAAAATATTTAGAGACGTTAAAGTTTTCATTTTTTGCCTTGAGATAGCGAACAAGGGACTTTACAAAGTAGCCTACAAGTTTAATCGCATTATGAATCCAGAAGTGTTGTGATCGGTGATTGGCGGTGTGATCATCACAGTGACGGGGCTCTCAGCTCATCCTTAATTGAGAATTCATGGTGTTTCACATGCGAGTGATTTGACTTGAAAGAGAATGATTCGATTTTAAAGACAGCTACACGATGCCTTGCTTAACAGTTAAGTCAGAACGCAAATGAACTATTTAAATTCTGCATGTTTTGAGAGTCTTAGATTGTTGATGTCACTTAGGCTATTTTAGATTAGATTCTCTGTTTAGACTGAACAACATTTCGCAGGTTTATTGACTAGCTCTCAGTAATGTATTTTGTTCAATGAAAACTAAAGGATTTAATGGAGTGATATAATTTTATACTGAGTCAAACAAATATATTTTTTAAAGACCCTGCCCTAATCATAGATGTAAAACTAAGAAATAATGGCATGGCATAATATATTGTGTATAATACTTTTAATTAACATTTAAAAGTGTAACATGCTCTTAGAGAGAATGAGAATATTCACATGCTTGCCTAGATTTTTATTTTATTTATTTTCAACTTTTCTACTCCATCCAAGATTTTCTTATGGTAGGTAGCCGAACATAAAACCGATATAGGCCTAGATTATGTGATATGTGGTTAGAATATTTCCATCTCATCCCTGACCATAGAGGCCACATATAGGGGATGGTGAGCAAATCCTCCCAGTAGTATTTATGAATGAATATCCAGAGCTGCGTGTGCTGATGGAGCGCGCGAGAGAATATGATCGCAATAAGACAAGCTGCAACGCATCATGATATGCTCATTTCCAAGCTCCTACCTTCAAAATATATGCAAAATGGTCGATAAATCTAAATTGTTTTGCTGTTTGACTTTAAACCACTTTAAACAGGCACGATCCAAGACGAACGCTCGCTTCTTGGTGCCAAGAGGTTTTGCGCAGGTTTTACCTTCCATTCACAAAACGAGCATGTCTTAGGAAACAGTAAAACTTGAAAAATAAGTGATGGCAAACTCTTTTACAACACTTAAAACTGACATTAATTAAAAACTAATTTAAAACATTTTTATTCTCTTTTTATTTCTTGAACACATGTTGGCTATCTGAACTTTAATTAGGCTATTTCAAATTAAAGGGCCAACATTCTTTAAATTATGCTTGTCATTTTAATGTATCCGTATATGTTTTTCTGTTTTATGTGCCATTCCTTTTCCTGAAACAACAACAACAAAACAAACAAAATACAGCTAGGCCTATAAATATTTATTGTGTTTCTCATGTTTACAACGTCTATACGCCACTTCAGGAATTTTGAAAGATATACTTTATGACTGATTGACTGTATGTTCCTTAAAGGCACATTAGACTAATTCTACGGGATAAATCTCTAAGGGAGGACGCTTTTGCGGTAAAAAAAAAAAAAAAAAAAAAAAAACAGAAAGAAAGATGACAGACCGAGGGCGGAGAGAGAGAGAGTGAGAGAGAGGAAGTCTTAAGAACACGAGCAGACCCCTGCCTCGCCCCTAAACCAGCAAAATGACAACAGAGACAAAACACAGGGCTAATGAATACCAAAGCACCTAAAATATGACCCATGCACTGTCTTTAATCCAGTCCATACCATACCAAATATAGCAAATAGACCAAGCTGTCGCATGATGCGCTGCACACCCAAACAAGTGACATTTTATTCAGCATCGATAGCGTTTGTATTTATATTCAAATTAGTTATTCAAATTAACTTTATTTATTAAGTAAAATGTTTTTGAGATTGACGACCCATTTAGGCTAATGTCAAAAGTCAAAACCACTTTTGTTGAGACGTTTTAGAAAAAGGCTTATTCGTTTAAATGATTCGATTCTCATATCATATTCACTCAAATGATCTGATGCATAAAAGACGCGTAATGTAAATCCGCAAGCTCATAGGCTATGATTGAGAGGAAGTAGGCTGAGTGTTTAAGCGTTAAGTTCAAACAGTCGTTTTAAAACACGTCTTTCATCACTTCCCTTTTAATCTTAACACGTTGAAGGTCTGAAAGGATTTTTATTATGTTTGTTGACAACGCTTGCTGTCTGACAGATTTTCGTTCTTTGTATTTCTAATAAAAACTTTCAGGTGAAGGTTTAACCGCAGCCCTCTTTCCATTTCCCCCCGTTTCTTTCTTTATTGTTTACATTTTTCCTTCTATTTTGTCACCTTCTTGTGCTTAATAGAAGTTGTTATAAGCAGCACGTTCAGGACAGTACGGCACGAATCGTTGTAAATCACGCGCTCATATCTGCTGCTTTGTCAAACTCTCACAGCTAATGGAAAGACCGTGAGCTAAAAATGGCTATTCACCTTAAAATACACCTGTCAGTGATGAGACGTGTCCGTGGGCAGCAGGGGAGGAGATGAGTTACACAACGTTAGTGCTTTTATTAAGACAGATGCGGCCTGAGAGGAAATTTTGCGGGTAATGTTTGTTTGGTTGAGGCGCTTCATTGTGGTAACTTTGCCTGCAACAGGCAACTGATATCATTTCGTCTCTTTGTTTCTGTGCGTTCGTGAAAGTGTATCCTCTTTTATATTGACCTAATTACAAATTATTACAAATATATAATCGTTTAAAAAACGATAAATGACGCGCAGTTAGAAATCAAACGGAATACATGATTTATGAATTAGGAAAATTGTATTGAATAACCTGTAGCCTACCTCGAGTGTCTTCAGGCTGACATAAAGGAGGAAGGTAGCCTACAGGTGCACTGCAGACCGAAAATAGCCAGCTCCGGCATTATTTCCACAAGACGGAAATGTTCAAAAATAATTTAAAACCATGACTTCTGATTTTAAGCGTTGTTGTTTTTCCCTGATGTGCAAATGTTTTTTGGCACCGGGCTAAATGAATTGTTTTGACACAAAAAAATTTACACAGATAGGCTAATTGTTTTATAAATATATGTTGTCAGTTAATTTTTTTTTTCTTTTCTTTAATTCTGTCCATGTATGGTTTCTCTGCCTCACTGTGTTTATTTCTATAGTGGAGATACCAGAATGACAAGCGCGTCCTCGTGCGTCTCTACAGTGCGCAGTTGCTCTTTACTTCAAAGAGAGACAGAGATGCAGCTTTTTTTGTGCATCACATTTTACTGTTTTAATTTTAATAAATAGGAATAGTGGAAACCAGACCCCCCCCCCCCCCCCCCCCACACACACACACACACACACACAGACTAATTATAACTTGATTTCTTAACAGTAGGCTATGTAGCTTTTTTGTACAGGCCTACATGTCAACTGTTTAGATTGGGTTAGCCTGATGAGGTTACCTTAGCAACAGTTTGAGCTCCTTCCCTCAAGATCAGTATCAGACACTGCAAAAAACAGTATGCTACTAATTTCTTAAAACTTTGTTGTAGTTTTACACACATGCACACACGCAGGAAGCGTCCTCATAAACCATATTTACGTTGTAATACCCATGTTATTATACAAATTTGTGTCCTCATAAACCATATATACAAGAACACACGCAAATATATACATATATTAGTAATTTCCTGAATGTTGTTTAAATGGGTTGAAGGAGATGAATAACCAGAAAATTACTGACAGGAATTTCTTTCAAAAGTCAAACCACTAAAAGTCATTGAATAATTCACACATTGTGTATAACACTGATTTTTTGGCGTTGTGGTTGAATTTATAGGGTAGATTGCGTTGCTGGATTTAGGGGCTAATTAAATGGAAGCTTATGACTACAAACTACAGTATTCATCTAAGAGGATTATTTTATACAATGAAATAAACAATGAGAGGAGGAACTGATGTTGTGATGACTGTATTTATTTAGCTTCTTGTTTCCCATCAGTGAAACCAGCCCCTGAGGGACCCTAAATATCCTTTTTATCTACAGACTATCCTTACGTAGCAGGGTTTAAACAATAAACATTACACATTTACCAGAAAATATTATGTTTGCGAATTGTTGCATTCAGCTTAGAATTTAAACTTGCCATTGTTGGTCGAATGTTTATGCAGTAACTTGTAGGAACCCTCTGACAAGTGATCTTTTGAAAATGGTTTGATTTGTAAGTCACACTTCTATACAGTATACTACAGCAGAGTGTCCTGTCATGAATTTGCTGCATTTTTTGTCCCTGCTGGTTTATGCCTGCTGTTCATCACACTTGCAAAACCTTCAGTCTGACTTTGTTTAAAACTCCACACACCACCTCTGGAATTCTTTATCAGGAAGACAGCAATATGAAAACATGTTTATACTGGCATTTGTCCTCTGTCTTTTTTCTTTCTTTTTTTGTTAACTACTTCACTGTAAGTTTTAAACATGTGGGTTTGTATCTTGATAATGACAAAACCATTGCAGTTTCACTCGGTCAGCTATAGCTCACTTTTATGGAGTTCTTCTGATGCTCGTTGTATTAAAGGAAAAGCTGAATTGTTTGCCCTCAATTCCTTACCTGAAAGTCTACAAAGATATCAAAGAGTAAATGAAGAACCATATTCAGGCTCAAGAAAATGCACACAAGCTTAAGTGTTCTTTTTCATATCTTTTAAGGGCTGCCAGTCAAGTTTTACAAGGTAGTCTAACACGAACAGATGTGTCAGTAATGTGTGTTATATTTCAAAAGACAGCTATTTAAAAAAAAAAAAAAAAGGGAATATGCATGGCCTCTTATACCACTGTACTCAAATAAGTAAGCAAAATTCAGCTGCATTTGATAAGCATCTAAATCTGGTAGTTTATATTTGTCTGCAACAAATTTCTGGCTTCTAATTGTTGCATTTCTCTTCTGTTTCAGGTATTGGTCTAAAGTCGATGCTGGATGCCATGGAAGTCCCAAGTCATGCTAGGCACCTCCTCTTGCAATTGAACACACAACGAACCAAAGGCTTCTTATGTGATGTTATCATTGTGGTGCAGAATGCACTGTTCCGTGCTCACAAGAACATCTTGGCAGCCAGTAGCCTCTACCTTAAGTCTCTTGTTGTTCATGACAACCTCATCAATCTGGACCATGAAATGGTCAGTCCAGGTGTGTTTCGAGTCATTCTTGACTATATTTACACAGGACGCTTAAGTGAAGGTGACCCCACCTCACCAACTGAGCCAAATATCGGTGCAGTGCTGGCGGCTGCAAGTTACCTGCAACTGCTGGATCTGGTGACTCTATGCAAGAAGAAGCTGAAGAGGAATGGGAAGTACCATTTACGTCCTAACCCTGGGTTTTTACCTTACAAGATAGACCCCAGTGGCATGGGGGGAAGGCGGTTTCGAATATCTCCCCCTGTCATCCACTCAGTAATGAGCACCCCTCGACCTACACCATTAGAGGACCTGCCCTCCCTCCCACTGCCCCCCCATGGTGGAGAGATTTATGCACCAGCTCACACCCAGGGTCCACCACCATACCCCCCAGCAAAGGCATCCCTGTCGCCACAGTCAGGCCTGCGCTTGGCCCCTACTGACAGGAACTGCTCATCTGTCTATGGCCTTGACTTGTCCAAGAAAAGCCCCCAATCCCAGCATCCTTCTGGTCATCCCCACTTGATCTCCTCACTTCACCCAGAGGAGGAGCCTGAGGGGGAGCTAGACCAAAGCACATCGCTCAGTCCTAACGATGGCTCCAGAAAAATGGAGGGAGCCCATCATGCGGGGTCTCTCACCCCACACCCCTTCCCCCTACCCAATCATCCACTTGCACCCCATCTTCCCCACCTGCACCGTCCTCAGGGCCAAGAACCTTACCCCTGCCCTCCCAGCCCAGAACCCATGGAGGACTCCAGAGAACAAGGTCGAGATGGGTCCAGCATCTATCGGTGGGTGAAGAATGAGCCTTCCAACCCAGAGGATGAAGATGAGGAGGATGAAGAGGATGACAGTGGAGGAATGGGTGAGCAGGATAAAGAGAGACACCACCAGCACATGAACCACCATAAGAATAGCGAGGAAAAGCTGAACATGAGTGAACGGGGCTATGACAGGGGGACTTGCGATGATGCAGAGGACGAGAATGGGACCGGCAGCGAGGAGACGGGGAGCAGTGAGGGTCGTCCATCTCCATCTGTTCCAGGTGGAAGATATCACATGCCGTACGAGCCAGAGAGTTTCGGGGATAACTTGTACGTGTGTATCCCTTGCGACAAAGGCTTCCCCAGCTCAGAGCAGCTGAATGCCCATGTGGAAACGCATAATGAGGAAGAGCTAAACAATGGGAGTGAGGTGGACAACAACAGCAGCAAACCCATCAATGCCCATGGACCTACAAGCTTGAACAGCACTGGTGGCCTCCACAGCCCTTTCCTAGACAACAAATCGGCACAAAACCTCCATTCCATTGGACTTGGGGAGATCATACGACCATATCGCTGTTCTTCCTGTGACAAGTCTTATAAAGATCCCGCCACCCTGAGGCAGCATGAAAAAACCCACTGGCTTACACGCCCATACCCCTGTAGCATCTGTGGCAAGAAGTTCACCCAACGTGGTACCATGACACGCCACATGCGCAGTCATTTGGGCCTAAAACCCTTTGCCTGTGACGCCTGCGGCATGCGTTTTACTCGGCAGTACCGTCTGACGGAGCACATGCGCATCCACTCCGGAGAGAAGCCCTACGAGTGCCAGGTGTGCGGTGGCAAGTTTGCACAGCAGCGCAACCTCATCAGTCACATGAAGATGCACAGCAGTGGAGGAGCTGGTGGAGGACTGACTCCTGACGGCAAGCTGAAGATGGACTTCTCCGAGGGGATTTATCCCCTGAGCAAGTACGCAGCTGAGCATTTGGGTCTGAAGCAGGAGAAAACCTCAGACCTTTTTGCAGCTTCTCAGCACCTGCTGGCTGACGCCAAGGTCATGGAGAGCCTCTACCCGCTGTCAAAGCTGGCTGTGGAACACCTCGGCCTCACTCACAACAAGATGGACATCCTGAACCCGTCTTTGCCGCCCACTTCCCAGCAGCTCTCGGCAGAGTCCCGCACCATTGACCGCTACTCTCCCAGCTAGAGGGGGGAACCACTAACTATACTTTCTAAAGAGACATCACTGTATACCATTCACAGTATTCAACTCTCACCTCATCTTCATTTGAACCTGCACCTCAAAGAGTGGAGGCCGGAATGTGTTGGCCATAAAAATGCACAAAGCTGTTTAATTCTGAACGTGCCTTTCTTTGCAGATTTTGCAGTACGTGCATTTCTTAAAATTACTTTTCTAAAAGGAGGAAACTGCTTTATTTATAATCTGTTTTGACCGTTGGACACTCAGACAATGCAGTATTTATAAAAAAAAAACAACTTCTTTTTTGTTCAATCACCGAGCCAAACAACCAATTGAAAACCAAAAAGAGATTGTTTTTATTTATTTTTATTTTCCTTTTTTTTTTTGTATGATGAAAAGCCAAAGAGAAAATGTCAAATGTTACAAAAGAGAGTTGCAATCGTACCCTAAACCTGTGTACTAAGTATTATTGGTGTATATAGAATGAAAAAGCACATATGAAAAATATTCAGGGCTTCTGTCCAGAATGGAGAGAGTAATCTGGACAAAAGAAAAAGCCAAATCTTTGGGATTTTATAGTAATTGGAGGACTTTTTATAGACTATTTTTCGGAGTACTGGATCACCTGTATCTGATTTTCCAGCTTTGTGAATGGCCCAGTTTTTTTTCCATACTAAAGGGAGCAACTAACTGAAGAGTGTTTGTTCCAGGACTTAGGTAAAGTGATCTAAGCTTTTCTCTGCATTGATGTAGTTATCCCCTTCAGCGTGGAATGATAGTTCACAGAGAGTGCCTTTTTTTTGTTTTGTTTTTACCTTCAGGTGTATGGTCCCGAGCTATTTAGTGTCTTTGTTCCATTTCCTTTCCTCAAATGCCAAGTGCCTTAAGCTTATTGAAAAAGTAGCAAGTACTGCCCTGTGATCTCACAACTGGAATATCTTTGTGCATATTCCGATCATGATATAACAATCTGTGTCCACGTGTTTCGGTCCATCTGGTGCAACAGACTAAGCATGGGTGGTGCCTTTGAAAAGTTCATATGCTTCAGTTGCATTGCAGTCGACCCCTTTGAAAGATTCTCTGCATGACTAGATGTTTAACGGTCACAGCGAAGGCACTTTTGTGTATATAAACAGTGACATTTTGTAAGTGATTGATTCAGCAACACCTTTAAGACCTTTCCTTATGTGAAATGTTTGAGAGGGCCTCCTCACCCCTATTACAGTGCAGTTAATTTCAGGCTAATGTGACGGCTTTAACCCCGTGGTGCCTCACACACACACACACACACACACACACACACACACGTACGTAGAGCCGTTAATGTGACAACCATCTGAACATGAGGAGCAGGGCTCTCTCTCTCTCTATCTGATACTGTGAGGGCAGATAGCAGCAGCTGGTCCACTCAGGGTAAGCCCTGTGAAATCTCAGATTTTCGCTTGTCTTTCCCACTAATGTTAGATTTTATGCCAGTTGACCAGGCCCTGTGATCTGATCATGCACCCTAATCCCCCAGCTACCGCACTAACATATCATAAGCTACACTTACAACAATCAATCCTTCATTTCTTTCAAGCAACATGAAACACAGTAGCCTTTTAGGGTTGCTTCCTGAATCCTTTATGTCTTACAATTCATCTGCTTTGACTCTAAATAAATCGTTTTACCGTAGATGTAAATGCTCTAAATAAGATACGGCACCTGCTGTTTTTTATTCCAAAGACCATGTTGACATTTTTTGTCTTTTCCTCTTCCAGACCTTAAGTGAAAATTTTTCGTTAACCACTAGTTACAATTACAACCTCAGTTGGTGAATGTGAAAACTTAAACCACAAATGCACTGTGAAAGAACTAGTGAATCTTAAAGCTATAGAGCTTAGTGAATATTGAACATGTAATTTGGGCAAAATTACCTGGGCTTTACTCTGTAGAATGTCAGCTATACAAAGTGTTTCTGTTTTCTTTTTTTTTTGTATTTTGGTCAGATTGAACTCTCTTAATCAAAGCGAAATGACATTGGTGCTTACCTCAGGACTGAGCCTATCAAAGAGTGGGTGACACAATGCTTTAGCAATAGTTTAACATAAAAACACAAACATATTTGCTGTCTGTGTCTTATACATTATAATTCAAGCACACTTTCTGAAGGGATCTTATTGTTTTTTAAACATGTGGTATATTGTTCTTTTTTCCCCCCTGAAATGATTATTTGATATTTTTTTTTCTGATTAGCCTATGCAACTGTCTACTATTTTTACATTACAGAATACTGTAGTTACACAATGAAACGGTAAATGACTTAATTACCATAAAAGGCAAATTTGTAAATTAAAAATGATTTCTTGATAAGAATTCTGTATGTTTCTCTGTACACTTGAAGGTACTTAGAGTTATAAAGCACAGTTTGAAACTCACACATGCACTAAAAGAAATGCCAGACAGCAAGTCCGATTACTGTTAACGTTATGCTGTATAAGAAATGTTGTGTGTTTATCAATAATTCGCCGCAATGATAAACACTTGGCCGGGTTGGTAAGGAGGGAAGCATAGTTTCTGAAGTTGATTGACCAATTTGTTCTGGGCGGGCCTGCAGAAACTTTAGCTGACCTTTTTGCCGAGAGGCAGGATTAGACTCCCAGTGAGGTTTTGTATACATGTACTATTAAACCACACGCATGAAACCAGCTTGTTTGGGGCGAGACAGATGCTGAAATTTCCCAACACTCTTAAGTGGACAGCCGAGATCCAGAAATTCCTCTCAACTTAATTTTGCAAAACACATGAAAACAGTCTGGGCACGGAGGTTTGTTTGTATCCAAACGAAACCCAGAGCGTAAACGGAATACAAATCTTCTGACTCGAGGCATAGAACAATATTACAGCTATCATAACAGTTAAAACTTTGACCGCAGACATATTAATACTCGCTGAGGAGATGTGGCAGTCCGTTTGAAGTGGATTTCAGTGGTGGGAAAATAAATCTCACACTCCCCTTCTCCACCATTCATTAGCTCGCTCGCATCGAAAATCTATCGCTCTCTCTTTCCTGCTCCCCGACAGACAAAACAAGAGAAAAAAAGAAAGAAATTTTCCACTTCGGTTCCAAAAGCAAACGAAATATGAAGTGCCTCCGCATTCACTTGACGGCTCTGGGAATGTAGAGGTGTGCGAGTCGGGGTCAGGGGGCAGGTGAGATGTTTGCTTGTGTTTTTTAACGCTCCAGCAATCTGAACCTACGAGAAGCGCTTCTGTTAATGGAACGGTTACAAAGGAGTAAAGTTGAGCTGGGGAAGTGAACTTTTGACTCTGTAGTAGCAGTGAGCAGGATGTTTGGTGTGGTTCTGCTCAAAAGCAGATAGGCAGATGATGATAGAGAGGGACAGAGAAAGCAAAGGACGGTGAGAGAGAACAGAGCAGGACTACAGACATTGTCTATCTATGGAAAAGCAGACTGAAAACCTCCATCCTTGATTTGTGCTCCTCAAAGATGTTTCTTAAAGGGATTCGATACCAGTTTACCCAAATTGACAGCATTTGTGGCATAGCGCTGATTACAAAAATGGATTTAGACTTGTCGTCCCTACTTTAAAAGAGCAAAAGTCTCGAGCACTTACAATGCAACCGAATGGGGCCAATCCGTAAACATTAAAATGACTCACTGTTTCAAAAGACAATGGGTGTTTTAACATGATTTTAATGTGAAAAACTTTGTCTGTAGGATGTTATATCTAGTAGCCATGACAGCATAACACACCCTAGGGCTGTAAAAAATGATCAGATAATACACAAGTTTTAACAGAAGAAGTGCTTTTATGAAATCAAGTTTAAAAACAAGTTTCCCATTTACTTCTACTGCAAGTGCCGTATTGAATCACCATAACCTTATTTTTAAAAAGAAAGGGGACAAATTAAGATGGTTAATCAAAAAAATGCTGTCGACTTGTACCTCGAATAATCATTTGATAATCTTCTCTTCCTTTCGTTTTTTGGTGGCGTTTGGCATCTCTGAGTCATTAACCCTCTGTTCACCCTGCTTGTCCTCATCACGGGCTCTGCGAAGAGAAACAAAACTTGAGATATGGAGTAAAAAATGTGGAACAATATACTCCGAGTCTGACCATGCTTCATAAATGTGTCCAAAGGAAATATTCCTCTCAGTTTCAGGAAACCCCACTCAGTGAGAGCTGAAAACCAAAGCTGCTCATAAAGTATAGAAGGAACCAATATACTCTTTGAGTGTTTAAATAGCAAAATCTACAGCTTTTTTTAGTTAGAAGTTTCTATTGGAGGTTCATCACAAGTATAATTGTCGGTTTTGTGCATATCCTCTCAGAGAGATAATCTTCACAGGTTCAAAACATTGAGATTCTTAGAAATTCTTATCAATAAAATAGCCTTGCTCACTTCCTTCATACAGCTGGTACTTTTTTTTTTGACCCATCTAGATTTAACATAAATTGTTGATCTTGACTCATGTTGCAGCAGTCTGCAGTGAGTCATGTGGAATCTTCCATGATTGTGGGATGTCTTGGTGTCAGTGGTGTGGCCCACAATGCACCTGTCCATCTGTCTGTTTCATTGTCTCATTGTTTAGAAGGAGGAAAATGGTTCAATAGGGAGTGAGGGTGCTTTGACACATTCATCTGTTTTACATCATCATTTTTGTGGCTTCATATTTGAATCATGACTTCGATCACTCGTCTTTCTCAGTGGTCTTCTCGTTCGCTCCACTCCTTCTTCTTCCTCCCACTCAATCTCCTCCCTTCATTCTCTATACACGTTTCCCAAAATGACCTCGAGCCGTTGTTCTCCCTCTCCTATGGCCTGACCCACGATGCTCAGCTCTTGCCCACACCTCTGATGAAGAGGCACCCAACTGTTTTTCATGCTGAAGAAGACAGTTGTCTAAATGTTTATGTGAATAACTTCTCTTTAAGCTCCGATCGAGTTCCCAAGTGAACTTAAAGGCATGCGTTAATATCCTCCACTAGGCAACGTAAACTATGTAAACCTTATACGGGGGCTATTGTCTCCGACTAAATGACTATAAATATATCCCAGAGATGCAGATTAAAGAGGAAGTTTGTGATTAAGGAAACATATAAAAGGGAAATGAACATACTAATGCCGCCCGCACTTGCCAGTAAGGCCAACATGTTTAGGGTTGCACAATTTTGGCTGGGTCACACAGATGTTCTTGCCTCCCACTGAATCTGTGGAAATATTAAAATGACATGCTTTTTTAAAAATAGAAAGGTTCTTCAATTATTTTTATAGTTCAATATAAAACCATATTATGGGGCAATGACATGATTTTTTTTTCGGGGCGGGGGTGGTGGGGTGGTGGGGTGGTAGGGGGGGGTCTGGAATCTATTGATATTGAAGAATATATTAAAAAAACAATGACATACACATTTCTGACAAGGATTTGAATGCTGTTCAATTAATTTTGTGCTCACAAATGTATTCTAAGTGTAAGGAAAATATTTGATTACTTTTTAATGTGTACATTGACCTATATACCTGAAGAACCCATTTTTGCTGAAATGGTTCTTTATGTTGGTTATTTCAGGCATTTTTCATAAGGCAAGAGCAAAGTTCATTGCGAGTCATTTTCATTTTACAAAACAAATCTGTCTTGTGTTCTTGACCTTGTAATGGGTCACTAAACAGCAAGCAGAGAAACATTTTTGAGAGTGTCAAGTTACGTTTTTAGTTGTTTTCTCGGAGTGGCACTGAGGCATAATAGTGATGGCGGATCACATTTCTATTGCAAAGCTTATGCGCGGACTATCACGATACTTTCACCAGGCCCTAAAATTATCACCTCATCTCAGTGTGACAGGAACAGGCTGTCTTTGTGCTGGCAGTGAGGTACCGCAGCTACCAGTGTCTCCTTCTGCATGTTTAGATTGGAACGCAGGCGCAGCCGAAACTCTGGAAGCGGAGACCCGAATCAGTGAAAGTCCAGGACACACAATCCCGAGCTCTGTTTGTATTTATCATCCTTGATTAGACATGCATAAAAATTCTGTACAGCCTGACCAAACATGTAAACAACAGAAAAGCGTCAGCAAAACGACCGCCTGATAGGACCGTGCCGCTGTAATCATGCATGACCACACACACTTGCAGCTGGATGGCAGACAGCCCTGTCACTGCTCTCTGTTCCAGATTAGGTCAGATTTAATTAGGCTGCCCTGCTCCTTTTGGAGTGTCGCTTTGAGTTGAAAAAGCCATAAGTAAAACACAGCCAGTGTTACTGACGAGACACAGCGAGAAAGAGACCATCCAGAACATCTCTGAGACACACACACACACACACACACACACATACAGAGGCTTGTAAGTAGTGTGATGAGGGAAAATAAGTGGGGTGAAGTTGTGATAAAGGACAGAAAAAAGGGCTAGTACATTAACCAGACACCAACCAAAGACCTTAAACAATTGTAGGCATTTAGAAGTACAAAAAAAAAAGTGTGAACAGTGAAAAAGAGGAAAAGGCACAAACTCAACTCAACCACCCAGCTCACTGTGAATGTTCCCATTACTCTCCAGCCAAGTAATACACCAGCATGTCTGTTTTGATATCACTGATCACCATTACTTCTTGTTCTGAACTTGTTTCAAATATAACACAATTTAATATGCCACTTTCAAGTGCTTTTTTTGCAAGATTTACTTGACCAAAAAAAGGCAATAAAAACACATTTGAGCAGTATTTTTTTTAAATTGCGTTGTCGATAGTTTTCTTTTTTCCTTTTCCTTTTTTTTTTTTCCCCCTCCAACAAAATGCTTTTACTGAAATGAATGTATTTATTGCATGTCAAATGTTTTATAAGATTTTTTGTATAAAATTAATTTGTGGGGTATTAAAATTGTGTTATTTAGTTCCAAAATCTTAATGAATGACTTTGATTGGGCTTTTAATTGCTTTAAAAGCCATTGTGAAAATGTCATTTTTTTTTTCATTTATTATCTGAATCAACTTGGCAATAAAATAACTTTCACTGAATGTTCAAAGATTTGTTTGTTTTTAATGTCTATCTATCTATCTGGTTCACATTTCGGCATTCCACACACTATAAGTAATGCTTATTTTAAAAGGAAAATTGTAACTGAGACATGAATTTACATTTGATTTTGCATCCTCATTTCAGAACACCACTGATATAGATTGATATATATACTGTTTAATTTAATAATATATTATTAACCAAACTACAGTTCTCTTAATGTTCATCTGGGTCATCAGGCTGTGCTTGTATTGGAGATGAATGATTAAAGCTGAGCGTGAAGGCGGGTCAGATACTCCCATCTGGACTTGAGTGCAGCTAACCAGCTGAGTTTAGTTCAGAAGAAAGACGGGAGAAATTCTGAATGAATCTCATAACTTACAAAAGATCCACATTCTTCATAGCAATTACTATGTCAGCTGGAGTTCATGCAGAAACCCTCCCAGAGCACATATGAAAACACCTTGAAACCAACAACCTCTTAATCGCACAGACAAACACTTGATCATCTCTCGATTAACATTTCGACAGCGCTGGAGAAAATATTTCCTGGAAATATCAGCAACATAATCACATCCAGCACTCTGCCACGTGTGGCTTATTGAGATGCGGGGGAAAAAAAAAATAACAGAGTCCAATTTTGAGATCTGTAATGAAGTCACAAAAAGTTTATAAAAACAAGTAGGGGCAGACAGGAGGAGAGGTTCCAGGAGTTTCAACGGAATAAATGTAACTCTTCGGAACTGTGAACTGGGACTCCATCTGTTACAAGTCTGCAGCCAAGACCCTGAACTTTAAGGGCTTCGACGTGTTAAGGCAAATTACAGCAAGCCCTGCGTTTTACTCTTACACTGATGAATTCAATCTGCATATTTTGAAGACCTCGTCACCTTTGAAACAGGCTGATATCATTTATGTGACTGGCAAAATGGTGACGCTTACATTTACATTAAACACAGATGCGTTTCTGATTTTCGTCAGCAGTTTATCTATCATTTAATTTTTTTTTATATTATATTACTCAAACACACAGTTTCCCTTTTTATGCGGACTTTACATTTTTTATACTGTACGAACTGTATATTCTATTCCCCTACTGCTAAACATACCGTCATAGAAAACTTTCTGCGTTTTTACATTTTCAAAAAGCATCACTTACTATGATTTATAAGCTGGTTTCCTCATGGGGACCAAAAAATGTCCCCACAAGGATTTCGAATATTGGATAAGAGGATCTTGGTTTCCCACATTCTTTACTCATTTTTAACAAGGAGTGACGAGAGCGTGTGGCTCTGATAAAATGCTGATGCCACTCCGCAGATCCGAGTGCCCATGCAGGCTGGATTCTTTGGCAAAATGCCCTTGCCTCCTGCCGCTGGGTGTCATCGCAACTCAAATGCCAGAGGTCTGAAGTATCTGGTGTCATGTAATGAGTGGTGCCCCATGCCCATGTCAGATAATGTCATAGGGCGCAGAGTTCTGGCATGGTTACATCAACATACAAAGTCTGAACATAGCAGTGCACCAACACACGGTAAACAAACCCTAACGGCAGATTCACATGCCTGCAAAAGAGAATCATCTACATTCATAATGCATGTCAACAATGGTTTCATCTAAAACTGTCCATTTTGGAAGAAAACAAACATTTATATTTTCAATTAAAAACACATCTGCAGTCTTTGTTTTCTCTCTTATTCCATTGGAGGAAATGTCCAGGGACTTGTGTGGCGGATGAGGGTAAAGGGCACAGGGGCGTATTGTGCTGATGGAATCACATCTCACACAGCAAGAACCTGGGCTGAATAAACTCTGCCAACACAGCATGCTTCACAAAACAGCTGAAAGATGCTGGCAGACAGAGACAGGGTGTGTACATCGCACAAACACGCTCTGAAACTCTCCTTCAGAAAATGTTGACCGTCAGCCTCAGGAGCTCAAAATGAATATTACTTGATCTCTTATGTTTTAAATCATTTTGTTATGATTTTATTTTTATATGATATTTGCTTTTTTTTTTTGTAACCACGATCCATTAAAGATTCAACTTTGAGACTAAATAAAATTGATCAATTTAATAAAATAAAATAAAATAGAGGGCAGAATGAGGGGTAAAAAACTAAACCTGCCCAATCTGACCCTGCATTGCCTGACTTTCAAAGTAGACAAAGTGTTTCTTGTTCTGCATTATATATGTGTATGCACTCTGCCCTTACTTGCTCTGAATTAAAATGGAAAAAAAGTGAAAAAAGTGAAATGTGAAGGTGAAATATGGCATTTAACCTCACTCTCATTGGTCCATCCATACACTTATACAACACATTAATATACAAATGTAAAACGAGAAAAATCTTGATCTGTAGACGTATCATTTTCAGCTTCAAAAATTCTCTCTGCCCAATCCTTTTCCCATGAGGTGGGAAATTCAGCTCTCCATGTTCGAAAAAAAAAAGGCAACTCTCTGATTGTAATGAATAAGAAGTGCTTTCTACCGCAGACGTTCTCTTAGCCAAGCTGTCATGATGAGGAAGACCGAGGGATCGAGGATGAGGATGAGAGGTAATATAAAGTAGGTAGCGATCTCGGTCAGTTTGAAGTGTGAACACATCCTTAAAGGGTCATCATTAGGTTATCATTAAGGGTGTGTTCACACTTCAAACCGAGACCGCTACCTACTCCCTTAATGATGACCTAATGATGACATTTTAGGGTGACCTATCCCTTTAAGGGCGTGTTCACACTTGGCATGTTTGGTTTTTTTAAACGAACCCTGGTGCGATTGCTCTGTTAGTGCGGTTCATTTGAATAAGTGTGAACGCTGCCATCTGAACCCTGGTGTGAAACAAACAAGAGGACAGAGACCGCTGAAAAAATGGGTCTCGGTCCGCTTCCACATACAATATCATACAATATAAAATCATATATCAATATCAGTCATACAATATGAACGCAACACAGACCAAAGACATAACACGACAAAATGCGACCCTATAAAAAGGACATAATGCTTGAGCATTGCTGTTTTTTCTTGTCATAGTCACGATGTTGCCCATCGCAGTTCGGTAGACAGTCATCAGAACCGCAGCAGAAGATCTTCGTTTGAGTGTGACGGAGGGATTCCTGCCGCTGTTTTGACTCCTTTACACATTTTTAATCCTCTTCACGAGTTCTCAGCTGGTCAAAATACCGAAAGCTACGCACATACTACAAGTGCATAGCCCAAATAGCACACAGTTGTTTTGGATGTTCGGTAAGGTCTGTCATAAAAGCCGATCAATCAGGTTGAGAATCTCTATGCCTTTATAGGTTCTGTATCTTTAGGCTCCGTGTTAAAATGCCTATGCAAAGCGGACCAGGCCTAATTTTATTTTATTTATTTTTTTGGCCCGGAGAGACCAAGAGTAGGCCTACCGAAGCTGTGTGGAAGGCGGAAGCGCACAGTTGCCGTGATGAACAATATCGTTCGTAATTCTCCATCTGAGGCAATAATAGCAGGTAAAAGCTAACAAAACTAACAAAATGAATGAAGAAAATGGCATGTATTTAAGTTGAGGTGTTTTGACTTATTTATTTGTAAATGTGTGCTTTTTTCATATTTCTTTTGACATTTGAGTAAACAGCACCGATTATTCTATAGATTAGCCTACTTCTTTTCCACACAGAATGCGCTTTTGCTTTTAAAAACGCAAGATAGTGGAATAAAAAAACAAAAGGCATGCAAAAATGCATTCTGTATTAACGGCCCCTTATGTTGTTGACTGCATAAAAGCCGTTGGCTTTCTTAAGTAATCATAGCATCTTTAGCAGGCATGTACAACAAAACAGCAGTATGCTGGCGACTTTTATGGCCTAATGTAAATTGGGAGACTACATTGAATATTTGAACTTAAAAAACCATAGGACCATTTTTAACTAAAGAAGGTAAAAAGGTTATTATATAATGTTTATAATTTACAAATACAGACTCAAACACTTTCCCGTTAGGCTAGACATTCATATGTAGATTTGAACCTGGAATCTTGATGTTGATCAACATAAATGCATAAACTACTCAAATAAAAAGTCTAGGATCTAAATAAGCATAACAGGTTTGCAGCTGCAGTAGGCTAAATACATATGTGCCACACACAGCAACATGTGTGCAATCTATGCTTTTTATTAGAGTAAAGGGTGTGTGTGTGTGTGTGTGTGTGTGTGAACGTGTGAGGGTGTAAACTTTCAGTGCCACTTCCTGTCTTATGATTGACACACATCTGTGGGTACCTACCCAAACAGAACCACCCATCCTGTGACATTACCAGAGGAGTTGTGTCAAAACAAGTGAGAGAGATCAGCGTTTTTTAACACTCACACAAAAACTTACGAAAACACCTTCACGCTGATATGCAAACACATTTACCTGTATTTGTTTTTACACAGAATTCAAGTTTCAAAAAGAGACTGCAGAAGAGAGAGAATAGTGAATAGATAATGCTGTAGCACTGAGATGGTGAAAAAGAGAATTATGATGAAGCGCCTGAGGTCTAAGCTCAATGTAGATTGTACAAGTCCAGACTGTGGAGTACTAAGGGGCCTGAGGCCAGTAAACACAGGGGAGCCCCTGCTTCGGAGTACAGAGCACACACACACACGCACACACACACACACACACACCATTATGACACCACCTTCAGATCTCCTCTGCCATACTGCTCATGCCCGGAGGTGAGTGAGACTACCAATGCACTACTGAACAGAGTGAGTGAGTGTGTTTCCGAATGTACGATAATTTACATCTTAACCATAAAGAATATAAGCGATATAAAGAATATATAGGTATACTGGGCTGAAGATAGCCTTTGGTACTGTCAGATCAGGTGAGTTTGTGTCCAAACGGGGCTCTGACAGTCAGTGAAGCGCAGTGATCTCAGAGCGTATGGAGTTACTGATGGGCTATCAGCTCCACTATCACTTTCACTGCCTGTATCTGTGCTGGAAGGGTGTTGGTGTATCTACAAAGAGATGTGTGAAAGCTCTCGACTTGGGTGTTACATCTTTAGTAACACACTTTTAACAAACACACGCACATCCGTTTGCCACATTACAAGGGCATAGAATAAGGTAGAATGTTGACTTTTTTGGTAATCATACATGGGTGTTAAGAAGAAGAAAGTACGTTTTCAAGTGTCATGTCCGGAAGGTCTGATCATGACCTTGATGAACTTTCAGATAAATTTTGGTATAATGTGTATGCATTTAATATATTTAATTAATTAATTAATACTTACTAACCCAACAAGTTAGCTTTGCAGGCAATTAACTTTGAATGTATGAAAATAAACTGAAAGTGATTGTTTTTTTGAATAAAAAAATCTACTGATTGTTAAAAGATAATATTAATAATATAATATGTATATATATATATATTTGTTTTTTTTTGTTTAAAGTTCTTGGGAAAAAGTGCAACACTCCAAATTTAACATTTCAAAAAACTCGTGCAAGAAGAAAAATATATAAAAAAGTCTAATAAATAAGTTTAAATCTGTGAGAATTTATTTTTTAAGCATCCCAGGGGATTGAAAAGTTGAAAAATCACGTGTATGATATATTGAACTCCATGTATGAGATCATGAGATTTATGCTATCTCACCAAGATCTGACAAAGACGGGTGCGGTGCTGAAATCTCATGGAGGAGTGCAATGTTCGACAACAGCATATTTTTGCTGTAAATTTCAGTTATATTAGTAATTCTGAGAAGTGTTGTATGTATTCAGGATGATGTGGTGTAGTGTCAGTACAACCGTGGGTAAAATGATCACAGACTTCAAGAACATGTGTCTCTGTGAATATGTATCAAAAAAGGAGGACAGGGAGTGGAGGAGAGATGTGTGTGGTGGAAATGGAGATTAGCACTCACATTAGTAATACTAACTGCCCTGTGTTTTGGTGAATGGTAAACACAGATGACTGTGGGTTCATCCTCAGCATATTAACACAGAGGATGACTGCACAGACACTACAGGGAAGATCTGAACTAATCTTTCTTTCTTTTGCCAATAGTTGTTGATAAGGACAGTAAAGAAAGGACGAGATATTAAATTGGAAAAAAGAAGGGGGAATGGGACACAAGGCCAAAATTGAACACGTGTTTTCTGCATGAGCACCATGAGTCGTGGGTCTAGAATATATGTATTAAACACTGAGTATTTTCCTGATTTCATGAAATAAAAATTGCAAATTTGAATCCAAACCTAATGAAAATAGTTAAAATGCCCTCATATATGTAGGTATATGTATTCATAATTTTACTCACAACTACATTAAATTGTGTTGACATTGATGACATTGGTTCTCTCAGGCCATGAAGATATCTGAAAGAAAAGCAGAGATATGAGATCAGATACAGGTAGAGCTGTGAACCCATAGTGAGGTTTTGTATAGCATGGAAATGACTTTTCTGTAATTTCTTCATACATACATTCTGGTATACACAACTTATCTGCACATTTGTACATTATTGTGGACATACTCTTTATGTTTATATTATATTTGCAGGAATAGGTTAATACTTAGGCTATAATTAGTAAGGTATACAGAAAGTATCTAATGATATGATGACCTGGGATTTAGTCAATGATATACATTTCTCCAAAAAAGACTCATAGGTTATAAATTCCATACTATGTACTTCAGCTATCGACTACCTAGTAAAAATATGTTTAGATAGGCTATCATTTAATTCAAATAACTCAGATCTGTTACACTAATACACTGGGATCGATACACATTCACTTTTTCTCTTGAACCCAAAAGAGACGCTGTAATCTCATGCATTCTTCTGTGTGAATGACTTTGCCAGCTATGGCTTGATCCCTTCTTTCTCTTTCATTCTCACAAATGTTCTCTCTCACTTCTCTGTTCCCAAGATCACATGTCTGTCTTTTGATCCATGCAACTCAGGAAAAACATCACAACAAAGTCATTCTAGATTCAGCGCTTCAGAAGCCTGTTAAGTGACATAACTTAAAGTCCCTATCTCTCTCTCTCATTAAACTGAGCGCATGGCTCATTGACATTAAGTGTCTGTGTGTCAGAGAATGGCTGAGAGATGGATAGAAAGCATGAGAGTGTGAGGCAGAGATAAGAATAGAGATACGATTCTTCACTCGGTAAGGATGAGAAATGTGATTTGGAGTGTGGAATGCTAGTTGCATTATTAAAATGTCTTTAAATTGGAAAGGCCATTGTAAAGAATTAACTAGTGTTTCTGTAGCTCAAAGAAATAGTGAAAAACATAGCACATGCAACGTCAAGGACATTTGATTCCCAGAGAAAATATGAACGGATAAAATGGATATTTGTTTTATAAATATATATGCTAACTGTATATTCTTTATATACATTTGAATAAAATACATTTATTATAAATGTATTATATACAATCTATAAACGCATTAAAAAAGGTATGTTACAGTATACAAAAAGTATACAGAATATGAATATAAATGGATTTTCATGGGTAAATCTGTAGCCTGTTGTCAATTACCATAGAAAATAAAGATGACTCATCCCTCAGTTTGTAAAACATGTCTACAATAATACTTAAAATGGCCATGGTTGTTTCAAATGCATAACCATAACACTTGTTTTCACTGAGTGTAATGGTTACCATAACTTTCAGTAGCAATCAACATTAGGCCAAAGACTCTGTGGAGTCTAATCTAGAATATTTCTTTAAGACTAAATCCTAGTACTCTTGTTAGTTGATGTGAAATACCTAACCAGTGTTTTAGGGAAGAGACAGTACATTAGTGTGTGCCCTATTACATCTACATGTGTCCGTGTGTGTGCGCGCGCTCATCTCTCGCCTCTCTGCCCCAGATTATTGGCAACAGCCCCAATGTCTGTGCTAAAAGTCACGTCGCGAAGAGAGAGAGAGATGTGGAGAAAGAGGGGGAGGTTGAAAGAGGGGGCGTGAGAGGGCACGGGGTGCAAGACACAGGAAGTGGAGAAAGATGAAGAGACCAGAGACAATGAGATGTACAAGGGTGCTGAGGCAGAGGAAAGGAGAGAAGGAAATGCAAGCAGAGAAGAGAGAAGAACAGAGGAGAGAGGGAGAGGAGGAACGTGGGAAGAGCAGGAGGGTCCAGGGCATGTGTGTATGTGTGTGCGTCTGGCACTCGCAGGCGGAGAGATAGCTTGGGTCAGGCTGGCCGGACGTGTGTGTTTGTGTTTGGCTGAAGAGGGATGTGAAACCAAGAAAGCCCTACTGGCTAAGCTGAGAGTTGGAACGCAGCCATCGGTGAGATGGACGTGAACGCACAAATTATAACGGTCAAGAGCGTCTCCCTCAGAAGCAAACAGATGCGGTGTAAAGTATCAGAGCGACCGGCTAACATCGTTGTGTGGGGTACAAACATGACGCGGGAATGATAACAGCTGACTGTTTTCGAGCGAGATGCAGGAAAGTCAAAACGCTCAAGGTTACAGCAGAATCCCAAAACAGGATGGGCCCTGCTTAAGTTTAGCCCGCTATCTAGGGGGCTCTTGAGCAGAGATGCCCTCTGTTTGGCACCAGGAAGTAAACAGACGTCTGTCCTGAAATACTGAGGGGGCTCGGTGTGAGTGACTCATCCATGACCTATTTATAAAAATCTAACTTATATTTAATGTGTAATATATATATATATATATATATACACATATGTATATACTTTATTAAATACAGTATAATGTATAATGTAACATATACATATGTTTTACATATATCATCACCTTCTTAAAATAATTGCCTAAGTATTTTTTTGAGTCATTAAGTCATTTCCTCATGATGCTGGCCACCAGTGGAAAAATCGCCCACATCCTCAGTTGAACAGATCATGCAGTTCTACCCCTGTAGTATAATGGCCTATGTCAAGAGTGTGACTTAGGCCGTTTTATTTTGCCTAAGTCAAAAGACAATGAAACTTAGCAAATTTTACAAGCTTTTCAAGATGGCAGCTGCATCAAGAAGAACGAAAATCTACTCGGCCTCTGAAGTTAGGTTCAGTTTTTTGTGTTTTCTGAGAAACCTGAAGAAATTACTTTATTATTTTAATTATTAAGCAATTATTTTAGGAATGTGAAGATATATATATATATATATATATATATATAATATATATATATATATATATATATATATATATATATATATATTCACTCACCGGCCACTTTATTAGGAACACCTGTTCAACTGCTCGTTAACGCAAACATCTAATCAGCCAATCAAATGGCACCAATATAAAAATGTATTTAGGCATGTATACATGTTCAAGATGATCTGCTGAAGTTCAAACTGAGCATCAGAATGGGGAAGAAAGCTGATTTAAGTGACTTTGAACATGGCGTGGTTGTTGGTGCCAGACTTACTTGTCTGAGTATTTCAGAAACTACCAATCTACTGGGATTTTCAACATGAACCATCTCTAGGATTTACAGAGAATGATCCGTAAAAAATAAAATATCCAGTGAGTGTCAGTTCTGTGGGTGAAAATGCCTTGTTGATGCCAGAGGTCAGAGGTGAATGGCTAGACTGGTTCGAGTTCGAGCAAGAGTAACTTAAATGACCACTCTTTACAACCGAGGTCTGCAGAAGAGCATCTCTGAACACATAACATGTTGAACCTTGAAGCAGATGAGATACAGCAGCAGAAGACACACCGGTGCCACTCCTGTAACCTAAGAACAGGAAAATAAGGCTACAATTCACACTGACTCACCAAATTAGAACAATAGAAGATTGGAAAAAACGTTGCCGGGTCTGATGAGTTTCGATTTCTGCTGCGACATTCAGATGGTAGGGCTAGAATTTCTCATAAACAACATGAAAGAATGGATCCATCCTGCCTTGTATCAGCGGTTCAGGCTGCTGCTGGTGGTGTAATGGTGTGAGGGATATTTTCTTTGCACACTTTAGGCCTCTTAGTCCCAATTGAGCATTGTTTAAATGCCACAGACTACATGAGTGGCGTTGCTGACCATGTTTATCCCTTTATGACCACAGTTTACCATCTTCTGATGGCTACTTCCAGCAAGAAAACGCGTCATGTCACAAAGCTCAAATCATCTTAAACTGGTTTCTTGAACATGACATTGAGTTTACTAAACTCAAATGGCCACCACAGTCACCAGGCGCCAGTTGCATAAACTTAGCCACTATGTTAAGACTGTGTCTTAAGAACTAATTTGGCCAACTAGAAATTAGTCAAGAGGTAATCAGCCTTACTTTTCTGATTCAAATTAGACCGATCTACCCTTTTATGTAACTGACTTTAAAAAGTTAGCACCAGTCTTGAAGAGAAAAATGAGATGACTAACTTTTAAGACTAGTCTAAGCAGTTTATGCAACCGTCCCCAGATCTTAGTCCAATAAAGCACCGTTGAGATGTGGTAGCCGACAAATTGGGTCCAACCGACAAAAGTGTGGTCCAACCCGGTACTAGCAAGATGTACCTAATAAAGTGGCCGGTGAGTATATATATAACGTTTTTTATGGGGCTTGATGTGAGTGGTTCATCAATGACATATTTATATAAATCCATTACGCTGAACAACATAAACATGGCCCAGTACAGACCACCACTTCCTGCAGGCTGTTGATGATGGCACATCACAACATCATTTGCTTTCCAAAAACGTCAACCTTTCCTCATGGACCCCTGCCGTCTGAGAATTCCTTCACTCTGAGAGTCACTTCCTGTCCACTTATTCCAGTGCGCAGTGTCCTCATGGCCAGAGGAGCGCTGAAGTCCCCCTTCCTTACTGCACTCTAGAGAGGCCATCGGTCGAGGAACGGGGAGTAGGAGCCATTATGGCAGGGAACACAGGGGTGCTGCGTTACATGATGAAGGTGTTGCTTCACATTGTTTCCAGTCTGAAAGGCTGGACTGTCACACCCAGGGCGAGGAGGAGCACTAGAAGAGACTAAAATTAGAAAGCAAATACCAAACATTCTTATGAGGACTTGTGTTTCTTCCTGTGATTATGGATAAATGAATGATATAATATGATATTGCATAATACACTACTGTTCAAAAGTTTGGGGTCAGTAGGTTTTTTGTCAGAAAGGGGGACATTTATAATGTTACAAAAGATCTCGATTTCAAATAAATGCTGAACTTTTGAACTTTCTATATATCAAAGAATCCTGAAAAAAATTATCACGGTTTCCACAGAAATATTAAAGGGTTAGTTCACCCCGAAATGAAAGAACTGTCATCAATTACTCACCCTCATG
Source organism: Rutilus rutilus (assembly GCF_951802725.1). Classification (NCBI taxonomy): domain Eukaryota; kingdom Metazoa; phylum Chordata; class Actinopteri; order Cypriniformes; family Leuciscidae; genus Rutilus; species Rutilus rutilus. Next base: position 20,600,689 of record NC_140223.1, read on the forward strand.
TCATTCCAAACCCAGAAGCCTTAGAATGATTTCTGAAGGATCATGTGACACTGAAGACTGGTGTAATGATGCTGACAATTCAGCTTTGAATTTTGTCAATACATTTTAAAATACATTCAAAACAGTTGCTTTAAAATGTAATCAGGGTTATTATCATTACCTAAAACTAAACCCAAAATAAATATTAACTGAAATAAAATATATAATAAACATTAGGCTATTTCAGCAGGTTGCCAAGGCAAATTTTCGTTTAGTTTAAGTAGGCTACTAAAATAAGAAATTCATATAAATAAAAATTTATACCATTTAGACATATATATATATATAAAAAAAAAAAAAAAAAAAAAAAACTCACTACAAACTTACTAAAACTTTAAAGCTGCAGTCTGTAACTTTTGTCGCTCTAGCGGTAAATAAACAGAACTGCATGCGTCTTGCGGAAGAACATTGTAGCCGGAGTTACTTCTCTCTGTTTATGTCTATGCCGAGTCATGCAGGTACTGGGCTACTCTGCTGTGGTACTACCCGTACCAGTCTAAAACATAAAGTCCGAATATAAACACTTATTATAGGTGTACCGTACTGACTCAGGATAAGACAAAAACATGGTATGGAAAATGGATTCATGATGTACTCGCTTTATAATATACATTTTTTACATTTTGAACACAACAAAAGTTACGGACTGCAGCTAAAATCACATTTTTTTATTCAAAATATTAACATTAACTATACTACTAATGATACTAAAATAACACTGAATGTAAATATTTCACATTATTACTATTTGCAGCTTTGCATAAGAGACTTTGCACACAAAACATTTTGACAAAATCATACGATTCCAAACTTTTGAAGTCATACAGATTTGGAACAGCATGAGGGTGGGTCAATGATGACAGAATTTCCATTTTTGGTTGAACTATCCCTTTAACAAAGCATATGTCAGTAACAAAATGGAGCATATGCACTGTAAGTTCAGTTGGAAAGAGTTGCATTCGGGAGTCTCAGTTCCGGCAACAGTGAGAGCCCGACCAGGCTGGCAGTGCAAGGGTTAAGTCCTCCAGCACTGGGCCAGAATGTCTTGGCCGTTTCCTGTGGGCTGCCCAACCCTGACCTGCTGGCCCAGGCCCGGCTGCACTCACACGTAGACAGTTGACCCAAGCATCCTGTCAGACAGTGACACCCCCGCGACTCCTCACAAACTTACATAAAAACACACGCATTAAATGTCTCCATGAGTTTCCCTGATATAGACAGCTCCATGCATGGGATAGCATGGGACTCTTCTGATCCGAGGCTAGGGGCAGTATTACACAAATAGCATCAACCATCCACCCACACACCAGGTCAACAAGAAGTCCTTTACCTCTCCTTGGCTACATACGATTGTCTATGCCTCTCTATTTGGGTCTGGACAGGCAGAGTGGGCGCACTTGCTCCTGCACATCCATGGCCATCTGTGTGCGAGCCCAAACGGAAGGTGTCAGGAAGCGAGGCCAGAGTCCAGAGGCCAGAACAATGAAGGTGCACCATTCTATTTTACTGCACAGGACTGACTGTTACCATTTTCCTCTTGAAAGAATGTACATGTGTGTCTATGTGTGTGCGGCGGTCTGGTTTGTCCATCAAGCCTGTGGTGCTGTGTCCCTGTGTTTCCCGGCGGCATGGTGTGCATTGTACGTGTCGAAAGGGTGCATCTCGCATGTTGCGTGTGGCGGGACCTGTCGCATTTCCGGCCTTGGCTTGTAATCTGATGTCATGCTTTGTGGGGGGTTTGGGCAAGATGCCGTAAGTGGCGGACAATATATATAATCAAGCTCATTACAACAGGATTAGACAGTAAGAGGGGGTTTATTTAAACACAAAGTGCATGGAGAACTCTAACTTCTGTCTGTCTGTCTGTCTGTCTGTCTGTCTGTCTATCTATCTATCTATCTATCTATCTATCTATCTATCTATCTATCTATCTATCTATCTATCTATCTATCTATCAACCCTAACGTAAACACGCTTACTGTATCTCTTCCCAGTTTCACAATTCTGTGCATTAGGCCTTCAGTGCATCATGTGCAGGGCAGCATGTTTAAGTCTCTGAATCCACTGGCGTGTTTACTGGCTTCACATATTAACACTCCTGTTAAAGCAGCAAGGGGTAGCCTTTGGCTAACAACCATAACAAAGGGGATACCCTCATCTGATGTGCCACATTTTGGCTTTTAGACAACTAAAATATGACTTAATATACTGCCACCAAACTATGGCTGATCAAATCGCAAACATGTTCTGCAATAACAGAGGCCACTTCCAAGTATTCCTCCAAAAAGGCATAAACATTTCACAAACACCTCTTTTACCAAAGCATTTGGACTGGACTTGTTGGTTCAGTCTTTTTTTGTGCCAATAAAACCCTCCACTTTTCACGTCTGCGACCCATATGAGTCGTTCATTTAAGAGTTTACTGTAGCAGGCTGTTCCCTTTGATGAATCGGCCCAGATAATATGTTGCAATTACCAGGCCAGGACCAACCTGTGTGAATAAAACATGTCAAGTGTAAATCTAGCTCCGTGTTCTAGATGACACCCGGCCCTGGAGTCGCCCCGTGTGTAATTAGAACCAAATGCTGGGGTGCGCGAGTGGATGCGTGAGTGTTTGCACTCGCCCTCTCTTCTCCATCTCTAATCAGAGAGCCCCTCCAGGATGGAGAGAGAGCTCAGGGGGTGTTCATAAATCAGGACCGGCCTGGAAGGACCTGCACAGGCAAGCAGGAACAACTGTATGGATACGACTATGCCAAGTCTGCATTCTCTGGGATAGGACATGTTCCAGTCCACTGAGATCATGAGATCAGACTTGATTGCAATGACTATTCAGAGAAGGTACAATCTGGTGTCATTGATCCTCTTATTTGGAACCGTCCAGAGATGAATTGGACGCCACAGTGACACCTTTCCATTCCATGTGCGAATTTCACTTAAAGACCCTGGGAACAAATTCAGACATCCCCTTGACATCTCTCCATCTTCCTCTCTCTCTGAATGTCTTGATTTTCTTTTATGCTCCATTCTCTGTGGAGCCCCCTTTCTGTTTCAGGCCCTCATCCCCTGTTGGACCTTGCCTCTCCTTCTCTCCCACATCTGGACAGGCAGCTGGGGCTGGCCCGGTTTCAGCGCTGGGGGTGGGGGTGGCCGATTGGAGCAGGAGGGTGGGGGAAAGCTATCCATTGCAAAGCCCAGGGCACTGTAAAAAAAAAAAGGGGATAGCTTACAAAAAATAAAGGATTTCACACATACACACACGCAGTGTACAGCCAAAAGTGTGAGTAAAAAAAAAAAAAAGTTAAACCAAATCTCTTATGTCTTTCTCAGTCTATTTATCAAAGTGTCTCCCCACACACTATTAAAGTGCATTAAAGAGGGCAGAAAGGAAGTTAGGGAAGGAGAAAAAAAGCGAGTGAGAGAGTGAGTGAGAAGCAAGCAAAGCTGGAGAAGGTTTGGTCAGGGCAATGATGATTATAATGTAATAGAAAGTTTCATCTTTGTCCAATGTCCTATCTATCTATCTATCTATCTATCTATCTATCTATCTATCTATCTATCTATCTATCTATCTATCTATCTATCTATCTATCTATCTATCTATCTATCTATCTATCTATCTATCTATCTATCTATCTATCTATCTATCTATCTATCTATCTATCTATCTATCTATCTGTCTGTCTGACCTATAAACCAGACCTAAACATTTTTTGCTAAAGATTTTACATCTAGTTCCTCAAAATAAAAAGGGAAATATTTTTTAATTACATACTTTTACATAGCTTAAGTACGTAGCTTATTAGTTACCATATGTTTAGTGTACTCAAATAATTAAGACATTCTTCTTCAAATAAACTAATAAACATAAAAACAAGTAAAACCCTGATTTGAAATTACAATTTGCCATGATGTTTGCTACCCCAATTCAAATTCAGGAATTCAATTAGAATTTAAAAGGCATTATTAATCAGTTCTGACTGGCGCACAACCCTAATTTCCACATCTTAAAAGCATACATTTAACTCTAACTTTAGAGCCCAGCAGAGGAAGAGATAGACCGACAGCGTGGGGAAGAAAAATACGAACGTGGAGTAGGTTGGAATAACATACTAGTCTCACGGTCATTGTTTTACATCCTAAGAGGTCTGCTTTATCACCCTTCCGTCTATATGTGTGCTGCATTAATGATGCATGCCCTCTTCTTTACTTTGGAACTATTATTTTGATATAGATGGTTGCCTTGACGTCACAGTTATAAGCGAGTCCAAGTCATTGTGTGGGAAAGTGCAGGATGTGTGCACCGCACTGGCTATAAGTTGCACCTCCCTGTTGTGCCAGGATGACCGTAAAGAGGTCTTTTGTTTCAATTAGCGCTCTGTGGTCCACTTTCTCCATTCTGACTAAAGGTCACGACCTCTGCTGTAGTTCACTCAGGGACAACCCGATCAGACCTCGTCTTGGCCAGCAGATTTGGAGCGGGTGGGGAGCGTGCATGAATATGGAAAAGATTTCTCTCACAATTTTGCATTTTCCAACTCATTTTGTGGAACTCAGAGACAGAGTGCGAGAATCCTGCACAGTGAGGTCACCGCACTGTCGAACAGGCCCAGGAAGTCAGAGAGGGAAGTGAGGCAGTCAGAAAAAGGTTTGGAATGGCATACTAGATACAGCACAGCCTCTCGTACCTTATTGCTCACGTATACTGTACACGCACTATACTATGGTTATGGTTATGTGTACGCTAGGCTACACCAAATGTAAATTTGACCATCAGCACAGTACGCGTGTACTGCTGTACGTACTCTGAAGAACTGTTCTGTATGTATGACATTTTTATCTCTTAGAACTTCTGGAGAAAAATAGCACAGAAACTGGACAAGGATGAATCTTTCTAGTGCACATGTGTCGACCGCCTGTGTTTGCGCATGCTATCAATATATTTTGAAAGGCTATGTGTTCGACTGTATGCATACGTAAGCGTTTGCGTCACAACTGAAGAATACTTTGGGCTTTACTGATGAAAATGTTTTTTTTTTTTTTTTTTTTATTCTGAATTAAATTACTTTGCTAGCGGGTTAATTAACTCAACCAAATGCATCCCGAGATTAATCAGATATAGCCTGCGTTCACACTCAGTTTTGGTGTTTATTTATTTACAGATGTGAGCCTTAAAATGTCCCATTCCCACAGCAGCTTACGGTAGCGTCTCGATTACTGACTGTATGAATATGCAATGAGACCTGGAGTCAAGCCCGTATTCTCTTATCAGTGACTTAAAGGGTTAGTTCACCCAAAAATGAAAATTCTGTCAGTAATTACTCACCCTCATGTTGTTCCAACCCCGTAAGACCTTCGTTCATCTTCGGAACACAAATTAAGATATTTTTGATTAAATCTGAGAGCTGGATCACTCCTCCATGGGCTTCTAAGGCATTATAACTTGCTGGCCCAGAAAATGTATTAAATACATCGTTAATATAGTCCAAGTGACTACAGTGGCTCAATCTTAAGTCTTTTCACGAGTCTTTTCACGTAGTATAACTGCACAGCGCATCTGTGTTGTACGTCACACGCATCACACACATGACCAGCGTCGGCCAATAGTGAGCCTACGTATGACGTACAACACAGATGCGCTGCACAGTTATTCTACGTGAAAAGACTCGAGGCCCAGAGAGAAGGAAATAAATAGTGGAATAAAGTCGTTATTTTTGTTTTTTTTTCCGCAAAAAAAGTATTCTCGTCGCTTTATAAACTTAAGATTGAGCCACTGGAGCCACTTGGACTATATTAACGATCTCTTCAATACATTTTCTGGGCCAGCAAGTTATAATGCCTTAGAAGCCTATGGAGGAGTGATCCAGCTCTCAGATTTAATAAAAAAGATCATAATTTGTGTTCCGAAGATGAACGAAGGTCTTACGGGGTTGGAACAACATGAGGGTGAGTAATTACTGACAGAATTTTCATTTTTGGGTGAACTAACCCTTTAAGTGATATCAAAGATGGTGACGTCCATACAACTGAAAAGTCTTTTCACTTTTGACACGACAAGAGTCCAATCGAGCCATGAGTTCATCGATCAAATTTTCATTATCTGACAACAGTGTTTGTATCTGGGTTGAGAGCGGAGCATTTGATTCGCCTGTTGAAAAATGCGGTCACATGACCTCATTGCGCTGCATGTGAGGAGTATGTAATTATCTTTAAATGGTTATTTAGCCTTTTAAAAAGGAAATTTTATGTAAAGATGTGTTAGCATTTAGTAATTTGATCAATAATATAAAAAGAGACTAAAACTTTATTTTAATATCTATAATTATTTTAATTGTATGTGCAATGCATTGTGTGACATGTTATTCAATTTAATGTGAGCTGTCTTACACTGCAAATTTTGGAAAATGTAGTTGGTAATTCACTGCAAACAGATTTTCTGCATTCTCAGTATACACTACACTGCTTGAATAGTAAGACTAGTACGCTAGCATGTTATTCTGAACATAGCATATGTTTCTGTGTAACCCGGGGAGAGCGAGAGTGGGTGTGTGCGTGTTTGTGTATAAAGGAGAGGCAGAGAGTGTGCTGTTCGCAGGGCTTGGGAAGGTGAACCCAGGCTTCTTTCAGTACAGGAAGCCCTTGATTAGTGCTAACGAGAACTGCAGGCCGTATTAATGCAACCACACACCTCTCCTTACCTCCTGCCATCTGCAGCACCACCACTCTCTGCCAGACACCATAAGCCCACGCAACAGTCACACGCTGCACACACACACACACACACTTCACATTCACCCTACACATGCATATCGCACATTCCCACTGTCCGTCCCACAACAAACCGAAACAAATGACAACACGCACTCAGGTATAACATGGACACTTTCATGCACATGATCCATATCTTTCAGAACAAAAGATTCAGGGTCAAACCCACAAAATCCTTTGCATTATGGGCCATATATGATGTCAACCCCCATAGATGAGGTGCCTAACATCATTTGCATCGAGAATAGCCGGATGGGGATCAAAGTATGTGAGAAGATGGAAAAGATGTAGATGGAGAAAAGGTCTGTGACACACACTCACACCCTCTCTCTCTCACACACACACGTTATTAACTATTCCTGCAGATGGTAGAGAGGGGTGTTCTCACACACTGAGACATGGATACCCTCACATATTCTCCTCACTCTCCCACCCACACATCAACATGTGTTTCACATTCAGATAGGCCATGTGGAAATCTCCAGCCACCACACACACACACACACACACACACACACACACACGTTAATAAAGGATGTTGTGTCAGCTCAGAATTGATGTTTTTACACTGGATGACCACTGCTCTGCCACACACAACTGTACGGCCACAGACTGTAATTATTGTAATGACAGAAACACAGAAGTGTATATAAGCAGTCTAAGTCTGAAGGGACTAATCAGGTGAGATTGAAGAGAGTCAGTGTAATCTTACAGGCTGCATTTTAACTAGTTTATCAGTTTCTTATTTCAGTTTATGGCCTTTTTGCCATTTTAACAGAAAGTACATGAAAGATTAGACTAGATTGCACTAATATATCTATTTAATTTGATGAAATATTTCATATTATATGATGTATATAATATACATTATTATATATTAATACTAATGTTTAAGAATATAATACTTTTGTCTAAATAAATGAAAAATAAAACACAAAAAAGTAATAAATGCTACAATTTATTGATATTTCATATCATGTATAGTATGGAAATTAACATTTATTTTAGGATTGGTTGAAGATTACACAAGTCATGTGTATATGTTTTTAAAGATAAGCCCAATGAGTGTTAGATGCATATCTAATATTGGCCAATACCTTTAATAAAACAATAAAATAAAATAAACTCTAATATTAGTTGAAAACTGATGTAGTACAGATATATTGTGCAGCCCTAAAACAATTTATTTGCATTATTTTAATCACTGGATTACCCTCTAAACTGATATGAAAGCTTTAGCGTAAGTTCTGCCAGGAGACTCAATTGTTACGTCACTTATTACCTTCACATCTCACCAATCGTGCTCTAATATTTGCAGTATTAAAGATCGGTACTTACACACGTCTAAGTTCGATGCTGACGCCATCAATTACCTCCATCCTCCCCACCACCACCAGGATGGTCCCTGCCCATACCTCCCAGGGGGTCGGCTGCGCCCCTGCCTTCGTCTTCAGGCAGGAAATGCAGAATCCGTTACCCTCGGATTGCGTGCTATACGGATTAGGCCAAAGAGCTTTATAAATGCTTGCTGGGCTGTTAATAAATGTATGCTTTGTTACGCTGTTTTGCCTCCCGAGTCTTTCTGATAGAAATGTTTTGACCAAATTCAATTTGTTCCTGGTCTGCCACTGTTATTCAGAAGAAAATGCAAGTTTTTCTTTAATACCTTGTATGTAATGTAATAACTTACAGTCTATTTTCGACCTCTTATTTTCCTCTTATAGAGACCACTTTTCACAATGCAAGTCAATTCCGACTAATAAAATCTAGTTTGACCGTATATTTTCCTCATTGAATATATGACATTACATACTGTAAGTAAAAGGGTTGTGAAATCTGTTTCATGTTGACTTTAGGGCCTCGTGGTTGAACTGACTTAGTAACTGATGTAGCTTTTTTGTCCTTGTCGTGCTGTCTAACATCAACAAACATCTTCGTCCAAAAGTCTTCAGTTCAGCATCAGCCGACAACTCCCTGCATCTTGAACAGCTCTGGCATACATTTCTCTATCACTGACAGACTGGACGTGCAAATGTGCTAATGCTATGGGAAATATAGAGTGTAAACGTGTGTGTACTTATCTGTCTCTATGTGTGGTCAGTGCTGCAAACATGTGTCTGATTTAGAATGAGGTCACACGTCTGAGTAAATGAGCGGCTGTTTTCCTATGCGTGCTGTACATAATGCATGACAGGCAGTGTGAAGGCCATAGTATGTGTGTGTGGGCAGTGTGGGTGGACGGTGGGCAGATAGCGGTGTGTGTGTCTGAGAGAGCCCCTGAGGCGGGCAGACTGAAAGAATGAGCTGTAAGTAATCTGACAGGAGATGAGATGAGGAAACACATGGCATGGAGAGCATTATATCTCTAATTACATAAGAAGAGAAAAAACAGACTGAGTGGAGAGTGAGAGACAATAATAGAGGGGGTCTCACTCTGGTTTATCCAGATGGATAGCTATGAGACCCAGACAGAGTTCTGATGTCACCCCATGTTTTCCCGGCCTGCCCAATACCTCCTGCACTTCCTGTCCCCAGTGCAGTGATGTCACAGGACAGCTGGGGATGTCATGTCCCCCCCTTCTCTCTCGCTCTCTCTCTGTCTTTCTTCCATTCTTCAATCAGTTCAATTCCTCTGAGACCAGCGACTGTTGCAGAAGCACGTACACACACACACACACACACACACACACACACACACACACACACACACACACACACACACACACACACACACACACACACACACACACACACACACACACACACACACACACACACACACACACACACACACTTTGCTTCATTCAAAATTTTATCAAGAATGCCAAGTCGATTGGATTACAATTCCTGAATTGAGTAGTAAAGTAAAAAACAGGATGCACAATTGTAATTGTAATTTGAATTTAGGATGTCGAATAGGTGTATACAATGAATAGTTAAATAAACAATAATTAACAATAACATTATTTTTTGTATGAAATGCCCATGAACATGGTATTTCCAGAAACACAACATAACATTAATTAATTAAATAGCATTGAATTGAAATTAAAAAAGAATGTAATCAAATAGAAATAAAAACATTCATGTATGTTAATTCAATTTCATGTTAGAAATTAATTAAAAGGAACGTAATATTAAAACTAATTTTATGGACCATATAGAACAAGAGAGTTGATTTCCCAGAGTGCTTTAATTTACATTCAAAACGGAGCCAAAACACCATGATTTAGATGATGAAAACAGAACACCTAAGTAGTGATCAGTTCTGACACATTGTTGGACAAATGAAAATTCCCTGTTGTGTGACTGTTATTCTTTTTTTAATTTATTTAATCAGTACATTTCTTTTCTTGTGCTTCCAGTTTAAATTTCAAGTCAATTTAATTTAAATCCAATTTGTGATTTGAAAGGGGGGCAATTGGGCTTCCATGTTTTATGGGGACTTTCCATACACATCATGATTTGAATACTGTACAAACTATATTCTATCCCCTAACTTTAACCCTACCCATCAGAATAATCAGATGTCATCAATCTGGGCATTTCTCTGATGTTCAGTGCATTCTGTCAATGGCCGCCTGACCAAACATCTGTGTTGACCTTGAGGACACAATTGCTGCAGTGTTTGTCCTTACTGTACATACTGTCTCGGCCACACGTTATGAGGCTCATTTTAATGTCTTTCAAATGCTCCCTCAGTTCTAGCATAGAACATGACAAGAGAATCTGAGCCTGTCTCTCTCTGAGTTTGATCAGAAGTGGCATGTTTGCTTTGCTCATTAGAGCTGAGTGACAGTGAACTCCTCGCCGCTGGGACTGAGACAAGACTATGAGGGGAAGAATGAGACGAAAAAGAGACTGAAATTAGAAGGAGACTGGCACTGAGACAAAGATGTGGCTTATTCCAGTACATATATAAATGTGTATTTCTCTTCCTGACTTTGGTCTATACAATTATCTTTCTCCACTGGGACAAAATGAGACCAATACTGAGACTAAAACGAGACTAGCACTGAGGTAAAGAAGGTGATACAAAAATGAGACTGGCAGTGCGACAGATATGAGACAACAATGAGATAAAGATGGTGCTAGAACTGAGACCAATACTAAGACTTAAATGAGACTAGCACTGAGACAAAGATGGTACTGCACCCCATTGAGATTGTGTGAAACGAAACTGGCACTAAGGCAGAAACGATACTAACAATGAGATAATGGTGCTAGCATTGAGACAGAAATGAAAGTAACACTTTGACAGGCATGAGACCTGTCCTGAAGCAGAAATGAGTCAGATGAAACTGGCATCAAGGAGTGACTCTCCGACATAAATGGCACTGGACTGGCACTGAGACTCCAACAGAAATGGGGCAGAGATAGAGATGGAACTGAGGAAGAGATGAAACTGGGCCCGAGACAGTGAGACTGACACTGAGACAGGAGTTGAAAAAGAACGAACACCCCCCTGTACCTTACCTCACTGTCATAGAGTCTAAATGCTTACTGACTTGGCAACTTGTTTATTTATAAACAAATTACTCTCATAAACCTGCAACCAGAGAAAGTACAAACCATTGCCCACACTCCTGTTCCTGTCCCGCCTTCCTCACCTCATAATTGTTCAGCAGACCGTGACAAAATAACTAGGAGAGACTCATTAGAAACAGCTGTCCCCTGATCTGATGTTAAACTACGATATGATTTCCAGCTCCTCGCTCAACTCTCACACTCCCACAACTCCATTCATTCACCATCATCTCTTAGCCACACATAATTCACTCTAAAAACCATTCATTCTCCTGCTGAAAGAATGAGAGAGGTGGGAGGAGAGAGAGAGCGCTGAGGAGAAAAGGGGTGTGTTTGTCTATGTATGTGTGTGTGTGTGTGTGTGTGTATTCAAAAGGGAATGAAGGAAAGAAAGTGCAAAGGAGAAGGGTATGGGGTCTGTGCCCCCCACCTACACACACTGTACGTGCAGGGAAGAAGGACACCCCTCGTGGAAAATGAATACGCTGATCTCTGTCTCCTCGCTCTTCCCCTGCCCTGAACCCACCCTGTCCCCTGCTGGCCACTGTCCTTACCCAAACACACGCTCAGCGACACTTTCTCACACACACACACACACACACACACACACATGCTGTACAAACACATGCTGATGCAGGACTGGGTTTCATTAACCACTCCACATCAACACATCACACACACATTCGAAACATACCACAGACTTCTATTGTTTTAATAAATCTCATTAAAATATAAATAAAGCACATACAATTATAAATTAATGATTAATAAAGCATATAAAATGATTAATCTTAAATAATAACTTAATCATAAATTAAATGTCCCTATACCCTCAAAACTTTTATATATATATATAGAATACAGGTCAAATGTTTGAGGTCATATGATAAAAAAAAAGAAAGATTATTAGTTTTATTCAGCAAGGATGCATTAAATTGATCAAAAGTGACATTTATAATTTCACAAAATATATATATCTATTTTAATTTTCTATTGATCAAAGATAATAAGCAGCACAACTGTTTTCAACGTTGATAATAATAAGAAATGTTTCTTGAGCACCAAATCAGCATATCAGAATGATTTTTGAAGGATCAAAAAACTAAAAATCAATGCAGTACTTTGCAACTTTTCATCGCCCAATCAATTCCTCTTGCATAAAATAGATTCTAATTTAAAAAAAAAAATTTCTAGTTGAATACCCAGTTTCACTTAGAAATATGTCAGAAGCAAAACCGATTACGAATGTCAATTTATGTTGATGACGCACAGCGACTTCCAATACATTTATAAATGCGTATTTCTCTTCCTGACTTCCTGTCTATACAATTCTCTTCCTCCATCTCTTTAAGAGTGGAAGCCAACCAGGTTTTACAGGTGTAGCTGTGGTTGTGAAACAGGTATAGGAAATAAATAAAACAATAAAATAAAAGTACAATAAACAGAATATGACAACTATTTGTCTCTCTATTTTTCTTTCTCTCCTCTACCTGATTGTCTGCTTGCTTTCCCTTGCGACTCCCTGCTTCCGTTCCCAGGCTGAGAGGTGGGACTGTGGCCACAGAGCGCATACTTTCCAGTCCTGAAGGCCAGCAGCGGCTCCTCCTGTCCACACAGGCCTGCAAGAAACCAGCTCAGTTCACCAGCAACCTGCAGCAGGCACAGGGAACCTGGAGACATCTACGCACACAAACACATGCTCACTTAGGTATCAATAAGGACAATATATAGACATCTATAATTTTTTTATATAAAGCAAATTATGATTGAGTAACTCAGAGTAAACTTTTTTATATGTTATATATGTGACCATGGACCACAAAACCAGGGTCAATTTTGTTCAAAATTGAGATTTATACATCATATGGAAGCTGAATAAATAAGCTTTCCATTGATGTATGGTTTGTTAGGATATGACGATATTTGGCCGAGATACAACTATTTGAAAATCTGAGGGTTGCAAAAAAATCTAAACATTGAGAAAATCGCCTTTGATCGTCCATTTATGTTTGCTATTGTGCTGCATTCACTCACAAAAATCAATGTTTTATAGATTTACGGTAGGAAATTTACAAAATATCTTCATGGAACATGATCTTTACTTAATATCCTAATGATTTTTGGTATAAAAGAAAAATCAATCATTTTGACCCATACAATGTATTGTTGGCTATTGCCACAAATATACCCGTGCGACTTATGACTGGTTTTGTGGTCCAGGGTCACATATTTGTTTTACTTATGCAATTATTTGTTCAAACAATTTTTTAAATAAGATCGATTTTGATCGATCCTATTATAGCTAGGTTCTGGAGCTCAAATCGTCTACCTTTGTAATACCTTTTTGCCTTTGTATGTTTGATTTATGAATTTAATGCGTAACTGCCCTCTGTATAAACCCTGTAAACAACCTAAGAGCCTTGGTCCTCCAGAAAGCACTGCTAATGAGACAGGAGAAGCCAGAGATGACTAAGTTTGTGTGTTTGCACAGCCTCTGGCCTTCTATTATACGGCTCTGCCAGCTTCCCTGTATTCTGCCAGTGGATTACCACACTGATTATCAACACGGGTCAAACTAAACGATGGCTGGCTTACCGTCGTGGTTCTTCTGTTTTATGTGATGCAAATGTAACAGTAAACCACTCTGATCTCATAATGTTACCCAGGATCCCAATTATCTGCAAAGAGCCAGACCCGTGTGCCACTCCACCAAAGCTCTAAAGCAGCTGTGCGGATCTGGGGGAAAAGAGAAAGATGTGTTATCAGCTGCCCTGTGCCGATGTTAACTGTGGATTGGAAATAAACACACAAGGAAACCAGTGCAGTGTAGTCTGGAGAACAAAGATTCTATTTACAGCGGAGATTTTTTTTTTTTTTTTTTTTAAACAGATGAGACTGGCACTGGGGCTGAAATAGAGATGTGTTTTAGATATAAATTGGACGGTGAAAGAAATGAGACCAAGACAGAGTTAAAGTTGGCATTGAGATAGAGATGATACAGGCAGAAATGAGACAAAGATGGGACTGAGATAGCGATTAGACCAGTGTTATCGTAAAAACTGAAATCAATTTTCATTTGAAAAACTGAAAAAAAGGGATAAAAATATAACAAACTAAAATAAATGAAAAATTCATTTCGCTTAACAGACAATATATATATATATATATATATATATATATGGCATATTATAAAACAGCTCTCCTGTTTTAAAACTCAGCATTAATTTATATTTAAATTATTATTATTTTTTTTATATATATACAGTAGGCCTATATATATATATACAGTGCTATGCATAAGTTTAGACACCCATGCTAAAGTTGACTAAAAAGAGGAATAAAAAATCATCTTTTGGAAATTGAACTTAATGCCTTAATTTAAAAAATTAGGAAAAATCCAACCTTTAAGGACACCAATTTTCTTTGTGAATGAATAATGTATCGGAAATAAATAAATGTTCTTCCTTAAAATACAGGGTGCATAAGTTTGGACACCCCTATGTTAAATTCCCATAGAGGCAGGCAGCTTTTTATTTTTAAGTTTTTTATTTTATTTTTTGTTTAGGATACTATGCATCCTGATAAAGTTCCCTTGGCCTTTGGAATTAAAATAGCCCCACATCATCACATAGCCTTCACCATACCTAGAGATTGGCATGGGGTACTTTCCATAAGATCATCTCTCAATGCAAATCAAACTAGCTATTAGGCTAACTGAAATAAAACCATGCCAATCTCTAGGTATGGTGAAGGCTATGTGATGATGTGGGGCTATTTTAATTCCAAAGGCCAAGGGAACTTTATCAGGATGCATAGTATCCTAAACAAAAAATAAAATAAAAAACTTAAAAATAAAAATCTGCCGTCCTCTATGGGAATTTAACATAGGGGTGTCCAAACTTATGCACCCTGTATTTTAAGGAAGAACATTTATTTATTTCCGATACATTATTCATTCACAAAGAAAATTGGTGTCCTTAAAGGTTGGATTTTTCCTAATTTTTTAAATTAAGGCATTAAGTTCAATTTCCAAAAGATTTATTCCTCTTTTTAGTCAACTTTAGCATGGGTGTCTAAACTTATGCATAGCACTGTATATATACACTGCTCAAAAAAATTAAGGGAACACTTAAACAACACAATGTAACTCCAAGTCAATCACACTTCTGTGAAATTAAACTGTCCACTTAGGAAGCAACACTGATTGACAATCAATTTCACATGCTGTTGTGCGAATGGAATAGACGACCAGTGGAAATGATAGGCAATTAGCAAGACACCCCCAATAAAGGAGTGGTTCCAGAACCACTCCTTTATTGGGGGTGTCTTGCTAATTGCCTATAATTTCCACCGGTCGTCTATTCCATTCGCTGCTATTGTTTTTTGAGCAGTGTATATATATGTATATATATATATATATATATATATATATATATATATATATATATATACTGTATATATATATATATATATATATATATATATATACTGTATATATATTATACATTTAAATATGTTCATTAATATATTTTAACGGCAACAAACATTTTTTAAATTACATAAATTAGTTAATTAACTCTGGTATCCCTAAAATACTAAAAATAAAATAAAAGACAAATGAACTGAAATGATAAACTAACAATGATACAGTGGAAACTAGAGTAAAAATAACTAAATTGAAAACAAAACAAAAACAAACAAACAAACAAACAAAAACATCACTTAAAAACTAACATAAAATAAAAATGGCCACAATTTCATTTTAGTTTTTAAATTATGGTATATTATACAACTTTTACAAAACACCTGCATTAAAATGCCATAGTATTTAATGCTATCAAACATTTTTAAATTACACAAATTACTGGATTAATTTTGGCAGCACTAAAACTTAGGTGTTGTGAGGTTTTGAGCCAGCTTCTTCTTCAGCTCTGACTTTGCGTGCAGCCGTGCACGAGCACAAAACCTCACCACACCCTCCCCCTGTCGGTGATTGGTTGGAACACTATTTATTTTGGTTTTGAGTGGTGGTGAAACCAACTGTTTTTGTGTGCAGATCTCAGAGCCTAGGCTGCCTACAGAGACGCGTTTTTTTTGACGGCATGCTTATGGGGCGGGCAGCTAGCGGATCGTTAGGAAAGATTAGATGAATGTGACAAAAAAAAATTGGGCCTGAAATCACTGATACAACCTTTAACTAAAGTAGTTAACTAATGTTAACTAATGAAACCTTATTGTAAAAGTGTTACCAAAATACTATAGAAAAATAGAAAAAAATATTCAAATTAAAAATGTGAAACTATAATAAGACTATTATAGATAATAAGATAATATTATATAGATATATAGATAAGATTATAAGATAATAAGTACTTGTACTTAATAAGTGGCCCTAGTGTTTCTTAACGATACGAATGTCTGTGATGTAAAGACTGAGACCTTAAACATCTTTAGCTCATCTTAGTGTTCCTCCACAGCCATGCAGATTTGATCAGGCATCAGTGGTTCTGTTGCAAGCAGGCCTGATGAGAAGGTGCGAGTCAGTGTTATTGTGCTGGTGCTGCATGGGCTGGTGGGTGCAGTTGGAGTTTGACTCATGGAGGTCAGAGGAAGATGTCAGGTTCTTATTGAATTACGCTGGGAGCGCAGGCAGGGAGAGTATGGGCCCTTCAGACGGGACAGAGGGCTCTCTGTGCCATGCTCTCCAGACAGGAAACTGCCAGTCTCTTTCAGATTAAGCCTGCTTCCTCTCTCCGCTCTCACCTCTCCACGACCCGCAGACCTTGTGACCTTTACTCTGAAGAAGAATGGCACGGGTCCAGCGGGCATAAAAAAAACAGACACAAACACACTAAAAACAGTTACATTCTTCCCTTTCGAAGCGATACCTTATTCTGATTCAAAAACAGTATGGGCACTGCTCTGGAATGCATGGCTAAAGCATTCAACAGACAGAGAGAGAGAGAGAGAGAGAGAGAGAGAGAGAGAGAGAGAGAGAGAGAGAGAGAGAGATTGTGAATTAAAATGTCAATACCCCATCCATATACAGAGAACTCCCCAGATCCCTGCTCACTCTTTCCCTCCCAAACAAATAGTGGCAGTAATTTTTCCCTCTCACTGAGTTTTACGAGCAGTAATGTGAAGCACCTGTAACCACACTGAAGCCAGACCAGTACTGCAGGAGGCTGTCTGTGACCTGAACCCCACATCACCCTACACACGCATAAACATGCACGTACGTACACAAACACAAAAGACAAACACCAACAAACACAGATATACATGCGCTGCAGGCCATACAGTAGGAAAACTAAGTGGTATAATAACTCTATGTCAGCAGGCCGCCACTACATCCAGAGAAAGAGTATAGTCGTACGGTATGCGAGTAGTATGACTTGAGTTTGTCCCTTCAGCGCTCAATTTGACCATATTTCGATGATTTACAACCACTGGACTGATTCTTCATCTTTAGTTTATCTTTCTTAATTGCTAGTTCAATTAATATTAGCTCTTTTAATTCATTCCTTTTTTGTTTGTTTAAATTTGTTACAGCTTTCTTAGTGTACTCCAAACTGTTATTTCACTCAGTAATATTTACTATTTATTATTATTATTATTATTATTAAAATCAATAAAATGATTTGTAAAGAATAATAATGATAACAATAATCATTTTAATTGACTTGTTAATATTGCCTAATTATTTGCAAAACTGTTTTTTATTTTAAGTTTTTGTCATGGCAATAAAGAATACTAAAACTGAAAATTGTAATTGAAAGAGGAGACAACGATGTGCCACTTTTGTGTCTTATTCAATTAAATAATTAAGTAAAAATAATTAAATGATAATGATAAATAGCAATAATGTATTATTATTTGAATATCTAAAAAATATTGTATTATGAATTACTGATATTTCAGTGTATTACTGGTACTTAAAATTGATTCATTGTAATTTCACTAATTTAAATAAAAAGTAATTGTCATTCTTTTTTTGCAAAAACATGTATTTTGCGTTATTTATTTATTTTTTAATGCAAAATGTGAGCTAAAACCTGCATTTTCATTTTCATTATTCATTTCAAATTCATTCATCTGCATTTTGGGCAAACAAACACCACTATCGATGGGTGCAGTTCATTCTTAGTGAATTCCCCCCAGAGTGAGTAAAAAGCAGAATAATAACCAGCTGGTGTGTGGGGACATGACCTAACCTCATGACTTAACAGTGAGAGCACTGGGAGTGCCGTGCTGCCGGTCACAAGGGAGTTGAACTGAGAGGAGGTTCGAGACGACACCGTCACAGTCATCACCCTTCACAGCCTCCACCACAGAAGAAACAGTCCTCCTCAGAACCTCCTATCACCTTCATCTGTTATTAGATAGAGAAAATGCACTTCAGCAAATGTCCAATAAGATAACGGCAAAGAATCAGGAAGTTATGGCCGATAACCATCTCCATATGAGTCCAGCATTTCTATGCAGGCTCGTGTGCACATTTGCAATGTTACCTGTGATAACCTGTGTTTGATTTCCAGCTGCGTTTATGAGATCCTGCAATGAAACCAGCTGACCTGGTGTAATGCCAAAAACGCAGACATAATAATTATTTACAGGGCCGTGTTTGGCGTAATTGTTTTAGTCAAGGCTATTTCTCTCCATAAATCTGTTGGCAAATATGTTATTTCCTGTGCATTTTTGGACTTTTGTTACAACAGGAAACGGCGATTGAAATATTTCACAACCGTGCTTTAATGCACACGCAGATGAGTAAATAAAAGCATGTGAAATATCACAGCCCTTGTTTGACGAATCGTATATCAACCGTGTTAAATGGAGGGTTGGTTTCCTTTCATCTCGCGGCGTGGGTGGACCACTGTCCTATATTAAGACCATATGTAATGCCCAGCACTCTGCCTACAATAAAAATAGTGATCTATTAAGCACCGTGAGAGCTCTTTTAGATTAGGTTTCAGGGTCATGAGTCTTCCATTAGCCATAAGGTTAACTGGGTGTTTGTGTTAGTACCAGTACATAGGTTTAAGCCCACCTTGATCACTCACACACATACATGAGCATATGGAAACATAGGCAGACGCGATTTTTTGCTATCATAGGAACTTACCTTGATTTCAACTGACTTTATTGGTTGATTTCATACTGAGCTAATGATATTTATTTCTATACACAACATCCAAACATAACCCTCACAAAAACCTTTCTTCATTTAAACATTTATTACGCCATTTTGTAGTTTTATTTCATAGTACTACATTTGGTAGAATATGATTAATTTCTACTAAACTAGAACTTAAATACTTTAAATAAATAAAATAAAAAACTTAAAAAACATCTTTCAAAAGTGTGCAGTCTGTAAGATTTTCATAATGTTTTTGAAAGAAGTTTCTTATGTTCACACAGGTTGTGTTTATTTGTACTAAAATGCAGTAAAAAAAAAGTTATATTGTGAAATATTATTTCAATTTAAGATAAATGTTTTCTATTTTAAATTTTTTTTTTTATGTAATTTAATTCCCGTGATGAATTTTCAGCAGTCATTATTCCAGTCTTCGGTGTTGTATGAAGCTTAAGAAAAATGCTGATTTGGTGCTCAAGAAATATTTTTGTTATTATTATTATCAATGTTGAAAACAATTGTGCTGCTTAATATTTCTGAGGGAAACGTGATTCATATATATATTTTTTCAGGAGTCTTTCAAAAGAACAGCATTTATTTGAAATTATAAATGTCTTTATTGTCACTTTTGATAACTGTAATATATCCTTGCTGAATAAAATCAAAAAGGATTTTTTGAAGTTAATGTTAATGGTGCTTGCCCTAGAACATTTAGTTACTGACAAGGTGATCTGTGTGATTTCTAGGCCATTGCTAAGGTCTTCTGAATGGTTGCTACTTGCTAGGTGGTTAAACTATTACAAGTCAAAAGAACCACCTAAACTTACATATTCTTGTAACTAGATCTGTGTGCCTTCTTTATGGGATTTGTTTTCCATCTGGTAGAATGTAATAGCACACCTCTCTTCAACAAGCTGCATGATTTGAGGCATCATCAAAGCCCTTTAAGACAAGCTACCTCACTCAACGGCCATATTTCGAAACCCATGGGCAGCTACTTTCAGTCAAGTACACAGCTACATCTACTTGAATGGGGAAAGACACGAAATTTCAAATCCATATTTACATGCTTTTGAAAAAAGCCCCAAGCTTAGCAATGATCAATCCTAATCCTGAAGCTTGCCTCAACAATTGCATGAAGAAATATTTACTGCAACAAACAATGAAAAACGACACTTTGGATTGAAAATGAGGCACTATAAAAAATTATGACATGAGGTTTTTTGAATTTTTGACATATTTAACAAAAATTACAAGCCGTCAGCGCTACTATGTGCAATCAAGGCTTAATTTATTTTATTCGTGACACATAACATTTCTCAGAATCTTATCATAAGATGACCCCAATCCATTTCATGCAAAACTCTTTCTCACAACTATAATCTAATGATTTTCCAAGTAATTCCCGTTAATTACCCAAAAGACTTGTGAGTGCACAGACTCACAGACATTTTTGCTCTGTTAATTAAAGCATGCCTGTCGATTGACTTGCCATCTCAGCGAACACACAATTATCATAAAAAACCACTGACCACAGTTATGCTGCTATATTATAACCCAAAACAGACAGGGACCATTAAAGCATAGAATGACAGTAATGGAGCAGGATGGGACGAGTACTGTCAGAGAAGCCACTCACTACCAGAACACAGTAGTGTGGGAACCGCAAGATCCGTTGAGGCAGAAATGAAAATGATTGTACAAAAGGGGAGGGGCACTAATGAAAAGAGCGTTTCACACTTTCATGCATGGTGGAAATCTAGAGTAATAACTGAAGAAGGCTTCATAGAGTCACACGAGGAGGTGGAGTTCTAATCAGTTAACCCACATTTTCTCTGATCGTTTGATTCTGAGTCATCTGCCTCTCACCTGAAAGAAATCTTTCGTCTGTATGTGACCCACCTGAGCCAGGCCCTGGGGTTAGTGAGGGGATATGGCTGTGTCTCCCTCTCCAGGTCACAAAAACTCCTGTCTGATCCATCTCCAGAAAGGAACAAGTTTAGTCAGCCGAGGAAATGCTCGGAGCAGCAGACTTCCTTTGAAATACAAATGAGCAGGTATATTCAAGGTACATTTGCAAGAAACACAAGCATTCATTCACCGGGTGGAAAGCGAGCAGAAGAAATTGACAGGAAAAAAAGGAAGAAAAACAAATTAGTCATATTAGTGGAAATGCTAATAAATGGAGTCAGTAATTACTATAACATGCTTCGCTCTTATAAAATTTCAAATGGATCCCAGGCCTCCTGTAAAGTGTTTAATATTCGCCGTGAAGCCAGCGATCGGTGTGGGAGGCGCACAAATGCAAATGTGTAGCTGATAATCTCTGAAAGTGATCCCTGCACACACCTGTATGCTGTTCAAAAACACTTAAATCACTTTAAAAGGATCTGGATGCTGCTTTGAGGTGAACTGATATGATCTAAATGGGGGAAAAAAGCCAAAGGCTGCAGGGTGTGGGGATGTCCCCACTTTACCCCTCTCTCTGTTCATAAAGCCAGAGTCGTTTAATCAGAGTAGCTGACAGTCATGTATGCCCACCCATGTAGCTGCACACAGTTACACACATGCACTACCAGCCTGGCTGAGGATCACAGTTAACTGTGGTCTGATTTATTACGACCTCCTCTGGTTTTACAGTGATTCCTCTTTATGAATAAACAGTGGGTGGGGCTTGGACCAGAGGGAGAAGAGTGACAGCTCACCCAGGGCAAATGACACGCTCGCTGCCAACAGGCAAACTCATCCTCTCGCTGAGCTCACTGTTCCTCTCTCTAACATACACACAGATAAATATCTGCGACTGCGGCACAATTTGCAGTTACAGTAGCCCAAAAAAGTATTCAGCTACACTTACAAGGCATTAATGTAATTGCTTTAAATTACGCCAAATTATCAGTTTTAAATTGATCAGTTCCTGATTTTCCTGGTAATGAAACCCATGAGCTTGGCTTTGCTAGCACCATGCTCTACCATTTGGACAACAGAAAAGCTCAGGTCAGAATACTTTTTTGGTAACAATGAATACAAAAAGTAGGTTACACTTTATATTGATGGTCCCATTAAGACATTCTGTTGACTACAGTAACGTTGCACCTACATGTCATTTAACTCTCATTACAGTTTTAGTTGAGTATTAGTAGATGGTAAGGGTTAGTGGAATAAAGGGTTTGGGAGGGTTAGGATTCTATTGTCAGTAGAATGTCTGTTGGGGGACCATCACAATAAAGTGTAGATATGAAGCAGACAGTCAACTAATACGCTTATTAATACTAATAATCGTACTTAGAGTCAACAGAAAGTATAAATGGCGACCATCAAAATTAAATGTTATCAAAAAGTATCCAGACCTACTTTTTCCGACGAGATTCTTAAGTGTACATCCAATGGACACTTTACTATCCAATGACGCCACAGGAGAGGATTTGTGAATGGCAGTGAAGTGACGCTGTAGGTGGTCACATGACAACGACAACATGACAAATATAGAACGTCCAGACTAAATTCATCCAATACACATTCATACTATAGAGCAGAAGTTTTTAGTGGTCATGAAGTACCAGACTTTTTTTTTTGAGAAAATGTTGGCAGGTTGGTTGCCAATGAGTTGCTATGGAGTTGCTAAGGGATTCCTAGTGGTTTTTAGTGTGTTGCTAAACTCTCAAGTCTCTATGATAATCAGGTGCCTACATATGACTTTAATGGAAAGCTTTCCCTTATGAAAAAGAAGTATACTTCAAGTTAATTTTATGAAGTATACTTAAGTAATGGTCAAGTATATTTTTAAGTATACTTTATGTAGTAAGTATACTAATGACAATGTTCTAGTATAAACTTGTAAGTGCCCTATTTCAGTACTGCTTGGGACTAAATTGGCCCACTTTTAGGATATAAAAAGTAAACGTTTAAGTGTACTATAAGTGTAACAGTAGTAAACTTTAAGTGCACAACTACTTTTTTTAGTTTATTAAAGTACACTTTGAAGTCGGCTAAACTCTCAGTAAACAACTAGTTTAGTAGTTTTATACTGCAAGTATACTTGTAAGTTTTCTTTAAGTGAACATAACATCATATTTATAGTTAACTAATATTTATATGTTATTTTTGATTTTTGATGTTAAGTATGTTCCTATTTAGGTATAATTTTTTTATACTTAAAATATACTTTAACTGCACTTTAACTAATTTTAAAAACATTTTATTCAATCTTCATGTATCCTTTTTTATTAACACTTGAATGTGGGTAAGTTTAATAATAAAAAAAGGCAACACTTTAAACAAAAAGCGGAGAAATTAGCATTTTTGTCAAAGACAAATGTAAGTTTATAAGACAGTATGTAAAACTATGTGAAAAAACAGGCAACTCAATCTAAAGATTAAACACAACTACAAGCCAAGTATACTTGGAATACTTAATTGTACTTTGAAGTATATCGCGATCAAAAGGTACAGGTCGGCCAAATAGATCTTTCTGTCAGCATAAGTCAAGTATACTTAAGTGCATTTTAAGTATATTTATGAAAAGTACATAAAGTATATTTCTGAGAAGTATATAAAAAGTAAACTGAAAGTATACTTTCTTATTTTTTTAGTTTAAAAGAAGTATAGCACACTTGAATAAACTTCTTTTCATAAGGGTTGGGATCTTTTCCCCACCTTTTTGTCATTCATCAAACAAAAATAAATAAATGTAAATCTGACCACACTATTAAGCAGTAAGAAGCAAGTACTCATTCAAAAGAAGTACGTACTCAGAGAATATACGATTTCAGGTGCAGCCATATCTTCGGATTGGCTGTTATTTTAGTTGACGTAACATATTCGCTTTCAGTGTAAACTGACAAACTACTTCCAGATGCTAGCTTGTTGTGTTGCACCTGGATGTGGTTTAAGTGTGGTAAATGTAAGTACAGTATGTCAGAGCTGTGGTGCAGTAGTTAGTACAGGTCATAGGTCTGAGTCTTGCCTGCAACATGTCCTGATACACACTCCTCTTTCCTTTCCATGTCCTATCTCTCTCCACTGTCTCCAGAAAGTCTACAAAACAGAAAAAGTAGGTAATTATGTTCAAAA
This sequence comes from Rutilus rutilus, assembly GCF_951802725.1. NCBI lineage: Eukaryota > Metazoa > Chordata > Actinopteri > Cypriniformes > Leuciscidae > Rutilus > Rutilus rutilus. Next base: position 20,625,233 of record NC_140223.1, read on the forward strand.
CACAAATGGATCTTATGTCCTAAATTATGTACCATGTAAATGTGTATGTGCTGAGGGTTGAAAAGGACCAGAGCAGAGCGATAGAGAGACGGGGGACGGATGGAAAGAGATCCGCAGGCCACTTTATGACTTTTTCTTATGCCCTTTCAGCGGAGAGAGAAAAAAGATCTCTCTCCCTCTTCTCTCTTTCACCCTTTTTCAGATTCACATAAAGTCTGAGATATTTGATGATTTATGGGGAGAGGAAGAGAGGAAAAGAAAGAAATGGAGAAAGGGAGGGGGCGCGGTGGCAAGGGGGTTCAAACATGATGCAAACCATTTGGAGGAGAGAGAGGAGGCTGCCAGCACAGCCTGCTCTGTTTAAACTGGGGAGGAAGTGACCGTATATACAGCATGCCAGCAACCCCGCTCTCCCCCCAAACGCGCGCACACACACTATCAGTGCTGAGGTCAGTCACTGGCCATTGGCTGAGGAGTGTGTTTGTTATTGTTATATTGTGTTTCTTTACATCACCACTGAGGCCACCGCCGCCGCTATTATCGTTGTTCTTTTTATTACAATCTATGAGGCTTGGGGGCAAACATGAGGGCAGGGATAAAGGAGCACAAGGGGATCAGGGAAACGTCGAAGAAGAAGATGAGACCGAAAACTACAAGACGGAGCACAAGGGAGGATGAGAGGTCAGCGTTTTCCCTCAACATCCGTCCATGACTTAATCTTACAGAGCTCTGAGACGGAGACCTTCCCAGGGACACGACTGCGCTACGACAGGGGAGGATGAGAGAGAGGAAGAAAAAGGATGTGTAGATTATGGTCCTGTGAGGCCTCGGGGCACCAGCCTCTTTGGAGGTCCCCTTTTGTTACAATGAGATGTAATGAGAAATGATCTGGCAAATATGAGAAATTAAGTGGCAATTGCAAGAATGAATACACTATGCAAAAGACCATGACTACAACTTCAAGACTAATAAAAGGTGTTCAGAAAGCATTTCTAGTTTTGAGCAGGAATTTTTCTTACTCCTTCATTTATTTACTTGTTTTCCTAGGAACACAAAATAAAGAACAAAGCAAGTTTTTAGATGACCCTGGGTTCAAATCATGTAATTTTTTAAATGAAATGAATATCTGAAGGAATATATATGTATGTATATGTATTCATTCAGATATTTATTTATCAGATATTAATATGATAAATGATCATCCCTTGTCTCTATATCTAAACCTAACTCTTGATTGCGCTAAATTGTTGTGGCTAAGCAGTAAGTGCATATGCACCAACATGCACATCAACATATTGAGCCATAGTGCTCATACAAAAGATGCAAGTTCAAATCTGACCTGGCCCCGATTCCCAAACCCCTTCCCTCACTCTCTCCCCCAATTTCCTGTGCTTTCTCAGTAAAGTGGCAAAAAGCCCAGAAAATAATAGAATGCTTGAATTATACTGTATATTCACACATACTGTACCTCAATACAGCAGAATAACACATTAAACCATTTTTTTGAAGAAAATGTTGTCAGGATGGTTATCAGGGCTATGTGGTTGCTAAGGTGTTGCTATGTGGTTGCCAATACATTCGTAGTAGTTATTACTGCATTGCTAAGCATTTTCTGAATGGTTGCTATTGCCAAGCAGTTACTCACAGTCAAAAGAGCAAACTCTCAAGTCTCAATGATATTCTGGTGCCTATATATGACTTGGATCCCCCCTTTAATGGAAAATTATGTGATTCCCACCCCCCCACCTTTTTATCATCCATCAAACAATATATATATTTTTTAATATGTAAATGTGATTAGGCTACTTAAAGAGGGAAAACCTTTTTTGTCAGCCAAACCCCACTGACTGAATTTTTTTATTTTTTTTTAAATTTTAATAGTTAAAATTGTAATAATTGAACAAACATTTGCATATTCACAGTTCTCTGATGTTGGTTAATGATCATATGATGTGCAGGCAAACAAATAAAATATTAAATGTTTAGTGTGCTTTATTTTAATTGTTTTTTTTGAATTTAAACATAAATAAATAAATAATTATTAGAATTTTGTCAACAGTTGTGGACACGCTGTCATGAAGTAATAGCACACCTCCTCCTCAACAAGCTGAATGATTTGACGTTGGTGCAGGATGAGTTATGTATGCATCAAAGTTTAATACTTAGAGTTCAAATCCAAATGAGCCTTAGCAAGCACCACTAACTCAGCTGAATAAGCCGTTAGCACTTTTGAGCACCTAATGGTAATAGGTGTCGCAGCACATCGGCAGGTGAGCCAGCCCTCAGGCTCCTGCTGTGGATATCAACAGAATTAATTGGCATCACTTTTCCGGAAACAGAATAAGATGGGAAAAAATCTATGTCTCAGGGTGCTGATAGCAATCTCTGGCAGTGGGTCTTGTATAATATGGTGAGACTGGAGTTGGTATGCCTCTCCCATCATACCCCTGGGTGCCCACTCCTTTGCAGAGTCAGCTGGTTTCACTCCACAGCTGGTGGGAACGGGGAGGCTGAGTGAGTGAAGACACGCAGGGCACTTTTCTGGGAGAAAGAGCCTGGCAGAAAAGCACGTAAAGCACCGGAAAAACAGCTCAAGAATGTTTTATGATATGTAGAGAGTCCCAACAGGCTGGTTGGATGTTGGGCAGAGCCAGATTACAGAGAGGACGTGTGCTTGATGGATTGCTCTCCTAGTGAGCTGGCACTCAAGAGAGGGTTAGCCAACCACTCGCACTGCCACATGTACAGAGACTCACTGCCAGATGCACACACACAATCCCAGGTCATATCTCACCACCCACACACACTCTTACCCTCCTGCCTCCCAGGTTTCTGGCAAAGGGAGTCACACTCACATGCTAGAAGGGATGCAGAGGCTTGTATGATTTCACAAGAGCAGCAATCAGAGGAGGTCAGGGTGGCACTGGGGATCCGACATTTGTTCGTGAATCTAGCTGGACTGGTCGTGCTGTATATTTTTGATTCACTAAAGATTAATTTGTTCGTGAATCAAGCTACACTGATTGCTCTGTGCATTTTTGATTTACTAAAAAAAAGAAGCGGCTCATAAGAGTCATTTGTTTGTGAATCGAGCTACACTGGTCGTGCTGTGCGTTTTTGATCCACTAAAAAGAACTGCCTCATAACATTAATTTGTTTGTGAATCAAGAATAAAAATATCCGGGTCATAAGAGACATTAGCGAACAACTGAGCTACACTGATTGCAATGTAAGTTTTTGATTTGTTTGTGAATCAAGCTACACTGGTCACACTGTATTTGTTCGTGAATAAAACTACTCGCACTGTAGAGGAGGGATCGGAGGAGGCCAGGGTGGCACTGGGGATCAGTAACAACACGGCAGGATCCATCTGATCCTGTTTAACCACTCTAACACGCACACATGTATCCGAAATACTCATATTTCCAATTTAGAAGTAAGCATCTGGAATGTACGTACAAAAAGTACTTGAACAAATATGAACATCCACACACCTATATGTGTGTGCGACAGAGCGGAGCATCAAGATACATCTGTGCGAGAGCATCTGTTCGAGTACGCGTGCATTGCCGCCTGCATGTGCGTGTGTGAAAACGGCTGTGCGCGATGGATCCCGTGCATGCACGTGTGTGTGTTTGTGTGTGGCTGGGCTTCAAGATTGTGTCGAGGGCGTGTGTAATAAATGTGCCCTAGCGCGAGGGCCCGAAAGATATATCACAGGCAGAGGGAGAGCAGAGAAAGTGCAGCGGGGAGGGAAGGGGGGCAGAGAGAAGGATAGATTGGTGAGGAAAAAAAGTGGGGTTGGGGGGGGGGGGTTTGACTGGTTTCTCCTGGGTCCTGCTATGTTTCCCATTATGTAAGCCATGGTCACCGGCAGCATGCCAGCAGGCAAAATAAAAGAGTCTCTCTGGCTTGGCACGGCTCGTATTTTCCTATCCTCGGCGCGGGGTCAGAGAGGGGTCAGGCAGCTGGATGGGGCGCTGGGGGGATTGTGGGGTCTGGGCTGGCCTCCAAAACCCAAAAGGCCCAGGGTTCAAGTACCAGCTGAAAGCAATCAGGGGGAAATCTGGGAGTGCCACAGCTGCTCCGCGCGGTGCTGCTCTGTGGCTCAACTCTCTCTTCTTCCCTCTTTCCTTTTCTCTCTCTCTCTCTCTATCACTCTCTATTGTTTTTCCCCTTGTCTTGCTCTCCCTCAGCCAACACAAAAGGCAAAAACAGCGTACTTTTAACATGAAGCTAGCCGTGTGCATACGTATATGCTAGAATTTGTGTTTGTGTATATGTGTGTGTGCGAGGTCAGGAGGAAGACAAAATGGAAAAGAAAAATAGCACTACAATCTGCATAAACCACAGTGAATGGTACACTGTGTATGTCTGACCACCTATTATGTTTGAGGGGTCTGTGTGCTCGCTGTCAGACACCGTAATAACGTTAATGTCTTCTTATGGGTTTCTGGTGGACAGCAGAAAACATCCACTACTGTGAATTTAATTATAAAAGTGTGTGTCTGGTTGCTTGTAATGACCGAACCTCACTACACTGAAATCGGCAAGATTTCCCAATCTGGTTTAATTCCAGTTCATAAGCTCTCAATGTAAATTCTCATTCATTCTGGTATGTTTTCTGTTATAAGACTGATGTCAGTAATATTCATTAAGAGAACCAGCTCAAAAAGAGTAATTTGCAACAGGAATTAGGCTACATTGGTTATGCACAAGATTTTCCCCCAAAACCAGTTCAGTGCAAACCCCACCACTCAGCCGATTCGAAAGATCTCATTAGTCATGTCAATCACAGTGCTGATTGCCTACATACTGTACTGCTGACACAAATACTAACCCCCTAACCCTAACCTGTCACAATCAGGTGAATCGAGATACACTGATGATGCTATATTTTTTTCCATCAGCCATTAGTTCATGAATCATGCTACACTGGTTGTTTTTGTACATTTTTGATTCATTAAAAAAGAACCTGCTCATAAGACTCATTTGTTTGTAAATAGAGCTACACTGGTCATGTACATTTTTGAGTCACTAAAAACAACATCTAATAAGAGTCGTTGAATCGCAGAGAAAATGTCAAATGTTTGTTTTTGCATGCAGGCAGTGAGGACAGAAAACCGATTCTTGCCATTAATGTCTGTTTCAAGCCGGGCGGGGCCAAAAGCAGTGGGAACGGAGCGAGGCCGCTGGAGCGATTGCTAATGAGCATCACCTGCGCACCACACTGGTCTCGAGTCTCAAAGAGGAGCAACGGAAGGGTAAAAGGAGGAGTGACGACAGTGAAAGATGAGAGAGGACCAGGCCTGGACTTTATGTTGATGTTTTGCTGCTGCCAATGTTTGCGGAAGGCCAGAGCCTGATGCAGTCCACCATGATGGGGAGGAGCAGGGAATGGGGGACTCTCTCGTCGACTGTCTGACGCCGGAGGAGCCGTCGCCGTTAGAGTTTTCCAGCACCACCGCCAGGCATCGCGGAAGAGTTCACCCAGCTGGTGGAGGACTGGATGGCAGTGCATTTGTGGAACCTATCTCTTCTCGGGCTCTCCTCATCCTTCCGTCTCCTTTTCCCTCGCCTCGTCTGTCCTTACCCCCAGGTGCTGCGGCTGCTGTGACCGGGGTGGGGGTTGGGGTTGGGGGTTTGTAGAGCGCAGTCTCGAGGGTACCCTCGGCCTGTGAGGGGGGAGTAAAGAGCGCCACTAGTGCGCCACATCGGTCTCGAGTCGCACGAAGGAGCTCTGGAAGGCTATAAGGAGGAGTGACAACAGTGAAAGACGAGAGAGGACCAAGCCTGGACTTTAGGTTGTTGTTTTGTTTTAGTGCAGCAGTTGTCCGTAAGGGACTGCCGCTTTACTTTCGTTTTGTTGTGTGTTCATTTTGTGATTTAAATTTATCGTTTGCCAGTTCCTGCCTCCTTATTCCCTGAGCCTTTAAACCCCATTACAATGTCTTATCACATTCCATACACAATGCAAACTCACAATCACAACTCAAAAAAAAAAAAAAAGAGTCATAATTCACTTTTAACAAATCTTTAGAAAACCTACAGTTATTTGAAAACCCTGTCAGTGTGAATGCACCTTTAGAAGCCCTCTACTTAGTCTAAGCATTTACCCATACGTGACCTCTCTGCTAGCCAACTGGGGTCAATTACACGAGCACCTTTTCACAAACACCTCTCACTCATCATTAACTCACACTCTCAGCATTGAGGGTTGACAGTGAGCGATGTTTAAACCTCAGGGTTGCCATGACCTCTAAAAGAGCGCAGCATGTTAACCCCACTGTAGGACAGAATTGCCTGTGACCTGACACGGAAAGTGACCACAGTAGCGCTGAGTGGAGTGAAAGTGAGTGGGCCATGACAGAGTGCACATGCAATGAATCCCGAAGCGTATCCACATAGCAATTTAGCGGAGACAGACGCAAGGTCGAGCAAGCAGCCAGGCATCTCCCCACACACATTAAGAGAGAACGAGAGAGAGAGAGAGAGAGAGAGAGAGAGAGAGAGAGAGAGAGAGAGAGAGAGAGAGAGAGAGGTAACCACTGTTATCAAGAATTATTAACAAAATACTCAATACTAATAATAAAGTTTGGTGGAATAACAATACCTCATAGTTGTGCACTTTTTAGTCTGACAGGACAATATGCATAAAATAGCCAACAATAGTTTTCTGTCCATTTATGTCGTTATCAACATAGCTCAATGAGTCAGTGTTTCTTGAAACCCCAGTTCCAATGAACATTTGCAAACAGCATCGCAAAGTTGTGTGGTTGGAACGACAGCTATGCTTTAGGAGCATAGTTTCTTGTTTACATGACAATCCCTGAGCAAAAAAAATGCTAGAACTAACAAGTTAACAATCAGTATAATCTATATCTTTTATTTCAAATATGTACGTTTTGTCTTTTAGTTTGTCAAGAGATTTAAAGCACCGTTTTTGAAGAGTGCGCATGTGCGTACGACGTACGTGCTCTAGTACGTAAGAAAGAGAATACGATTGAATTTGGAAATAAAGCAAAATAACTAAGAAAAATGAGAATTAGTGGTGCCATGTCGGTAATTTATAGCAAAAAATCGGCCATTAATTTGATCTCAAACGGATTCATTAAAGGGATAGTTCACTTTGAAATTAATTTTTGATATGTTTTAGCTTACCTCAAGGGCATCCAAGATGTAGGTGTCTTTTTTTCCGCAGTAGTTTCAATTTTTATATTTTTAGGTCAAACCGTTCTTGTCTGTCAGTCATTTAATGCAGGTCTATGGTCACTGTCTCAAAGAGCATGCACAGAGTCCAAATTAAAACAATTCCCCGTCATCCAAATTAAACAATTCCCCATCGTAAGTACACATTGATGGCCTAAGACACGAATCGAGCGGTTTGTGTGAGAAAACGAACAGTATTTATATCGTTTTTACCTCTTACACACAGCCACGTCCAAGTGATCTGAGGGCGCGTGCGCATCCTGGTGTGTGACGTGTACGCAGACTGGTGCATAGATATATACACTAGATGTCGCCTTAAAGACATTCGTTCCAATGAACTGCCGTAGACAAGGCGACATCTAGTGTATATATCTATGCACCAGTCTGCGTACACGTCACACACCAGGATGCGCGCGCGCCCTCAGATCACTTGGACGTGGCTGTGTATAAGAGGTAAAAACAATATAAATACTGTTCGTTTTCTCACACAAACCGCTCGTTTCGTGTCTTAGGCCATCAATGTGTACTTACGATGGGGAATTGTTTAATTTGGACGACGGGGAATTGTTTTAATTTGGACTCTGTGCATGCTCTTTGAGGTGGTGACCATAGACCTGCATTATATGACTGACAGACAAGAACGGTTTGACCTAAAAATATCAAAATTGAAACTACTGCGGAAAAAAAGACACCTACATCTTGGATGCCCTTGAGGTAAGCTAAAACATACCAAAATTTAATTTCAAAGTGAACTATCCCTTTAAAAGGAGTTATTACTTCAACATCTGCGTGACATCCTTTGTTGAACGACAAATTTGCGAAAATACGGTTTGGGGAAACAGTTGTGACTAGCTAGTTGATTTCTTCAATAACACAACGTAAGCAGTGAGGTATATTGCAGTACGGGAAATGCAACCCAGAACAAGACAATGAAAATAAACATGACTGTGACAGCTAAAAGCAAGAAACAAAATTGGGTTGCCTGAATTACTAATTAAATATTCAATGTAAGCAAGCTTTGTATAATTAGATTGGTTTCGGGTTAACTGATCAGACGTGTTCCTTATATGTTGTTTATATAAGACACATTCTTGCTTTCAAAAACAGCTGGATGGAGTGCAATGGAACAAAACAGAATGCAGAGGTTCTGGCTGAACTGTTTTTAATTTCTTATGCGGTCTTAAAAACGTAATTTCTTGAGCAGCAAATCAGCATATTAGAATGATTCCTGAAGGATTATGTGACACTGAAGACTGGAGAAATGGCTGCTGAAAATGTAGCTTTGCCATCACAGGAATACATTAAAATATATTAAAATATAAAACAGTTATCTTAAATTGATAATATTCCACAACATTACTGATTAATCTCCCAAGAACAAGGGGAAGGGAAGATGCGCGTGAGAGGAAGATGGGAACGAGACAGTGAAAGAGAGGGAGCGATATGCTAGTTATCAAGGGGATGAGAGAGTGGGGTAGAAAAAACAAAGGAAGTCATATAGACAGAGCCAGAGAGAAGCAGACACAAAGGGGCTGAGGTGACACACACACACACACACACACACACACACACACACACACACACACACACACACACACACACACACACACACACACACACACACACACACACACACACACACTGTGTGTGTGAACGTGTCAGGCTGGCAACAATGCGGGCCAGGCTGAAGCAGGAAGTGTGCTGGGGATAAGGCAGCCATGTGGCAGGATGTTATGGACTTCTAATTAGAGCAATTCATCTGTCAGCGATGTTAAGCTTTCACTGGCTGCCCTAGCAGACCCTCGACACTCCTGCACTCCTGCACTGACCACACGCTCCACAGCTGCTGTTACACCTATCACAGCCTGTGACTAATACACTCAATCAGTGTGCAAATTACACAACAGCTTTCAGAGGGGGGTCGACTTTTGCTGTAATTTTGGGGTGCAACCTGTTGAGGTTGTCTTTGGCGCTTTTAGTGCAGTTAGCCAAACGTCAACTATCTGTAGTTTTTAAAGAAAACACTAAGGGGTGAATTAGCTATTCTACTTTTCATGCAAAACGTGTATTATGTATTTGCTACTCACAATCTAGTTTAAACAGGTGCTAATTGCACTGAAATTAAATGCATGACTATTAAACCCCTTTTTTAAGACCCCTTTTACCACAAGGTGAAAATACACACTCTGACTAACTTGTAATGAAACTTTAGTGGTTACTGAAGTATTATATTATCTATACATTTTATCTACCATTCAAATTGGGGTCAGTAAGAGTAAAAAAAGAAATAAAAGAAGAAGTTTCTACTTTGATTCAGCAAGGGCACATTAAACATCAAAAGTGACAGTAAAGACATGTTAGAATGTTACAAAAGTTTTCAAATAAATGCTGCTCTTTTGAAGTTTCTATTAATCAAAGAATTCTGAAAAAAATGCATCACTGTTTCCATAAAAATATGAACTGTTTTCAACATTTATTATAGGCCTATTAAGAAATGTTTATTGAGCAATTTTAAAACCACTATACATTTTGATTTGACTTCCTTAGTGGGGTTCAAGTCTTAATTAGAGGGACGATACCCCCAAACCCCTCCATAATTCTCTGCCTACACTGTGATCATTACATATGCTCACGTAAGCACATAAAGCACTGTGTGTAAAGCTTTGTGTTTCTCATGTTCCAGCACACTTTGCTTGAGTTAAAAAGGCTCTGACAGGTATTGTTCCTTACACACACATTGTATTCACATTCATCCAATGCTTGAATGACATTTTAATCAAACGCCATGTTGTTGGAACTCAAAGCAGTAAATGTGTTTGCTGTAATCATTCACTTATCGATCAATGTCACGTACTGATTTCAAGACTCTTTCTCTCTCTCTCTCTCTCTGGAGTTGACCGAGGAGCTTCCATTACTAAACACTCTCTTTTCCCTCCAAACAGCATGCCAAGCCATTGCTTTACACACATGATACTGCATCACTCTGATCTATAAAACCAGACAATCATATCAAACACATAAACAGATGATCTGGGATGTGTGTGATTGTGTACAATGATATATGCTGGCATGTGTGTATTGGTTTCTCTGAGTACTACGTTTGTGGGTTTAAATAGTCAAACTTATATATATACAGTATACATTTTATATAGAATAAAAGGTTACACTTTAAGGTGATATAGATACATTGTACTTACTCTAAATCCTGAGTAATATTAATTAACTACATGTACTTACCGTTAGGGTTTGGTTTAGGGTTAGTTACTTGTAAGTATGCATAAATTACTGTTATTAATATAGTAAGAACATGTAATGTGTAATAACGTCACCTTAAAATAAAATGTTACCAAAAAAATTAAAATAAATTCTAAGCTAAAAAAGACAAAAAAAAAAAATTATTTAAAAAAAGTACTTGCAATGTTGTTTCTCAAGTAAATTTATCTTTTTTTAAAGGAAATTTAGATGCAGATTTTTGTATTGCATGCTGAATCTGAGTGTAGTTGACCTAAAATTGTCTTTTCACTTGCTTTCACAGGACAGTACGCTATGTCCCCATTTACATAACAAGCTAAACGTGTGTGCAACAAGATTCTGCTGAAGACAGAGTTCGGAGAATTTTAGGAACCCTCCATTCAGAAACAGAGGGATGCAACATGTAATACAAAAAAAAAAGAGTGGAATGTCCGCATGTGAAAACTCTCCCTCTTTTTCCATCTATTCCTCTTCAGTCATCTTCTCCGATGCATTCCAGCCCAAAGCAGAGCATGGCGCAAGGAGAAGGAGAGAGGGAGGCCGTGCGAGGCCGGGAACACAGAGCAGCGGCCGGAGGGATGTTTAGATAGGTGCAGGCTGCCACTAGGAAGTCCGGGCTCCAATATAAACATGCAGCCACACAGCCCAGCGCTCACGACTGTGGGAGAAACCTGCCCCCAGCCGCCTGAAAGAGAGAGAGATAGAGGGAGGATGGGTACACGGTCACTTTCAAATCATTGCGGAGTATATACACAGCTGACTAGCCGCTCTGTAGCAATTTCCTCCCTCTCCCTCTCTCTCTCTCTCTCTCTCTCTCTCTCCAAGCTGGGCTCTAGAGGCCAAAAGTAATAAGCGTATCTAGATGTGATCTCACTAACAAACAAACACACTTATGCACACACACTCTCACTCGCTCCCACACGCACACCCACCCACATGGGTCACAGTTCATTTCTTCAAACTTGTCATCTTGATGAGAGATATAGGAAGTGGAACGGGGCTATAATTCCAGTGAATTTACACAATTGCTACACAAGTGCATCAGCAGGGTGGCAACACACCATGATGCTTTAAAAGAGAAAAGAACTGCCCAACATACAGATGAGAAATGATTAAACAACTCCAAATTTATGTAAAAAAATCTTCCTTATTCTGAAGAAAAATGCTTAAACCAGCAGGAATTTTTTTTTTAAGAGGCCTGGTGAAAAAGAAAACCAAAAAGGACATTTAGGCAAACGTGATAATGATAACTATTATTAGCCTTTTTTTTTCCAATACATCCCTTTTTTTTACTTCCTAAATAAATAAATGAATAAATAAGGATTTTACCCAAAAAGGCAAAAAATGCAAAAACACCAACACTACAACTACAAAAGTTTTTATGATTTACCTTAATTAATTAACTTAATTTCCCACACTTTCCTTTAAATCTGAGTGTATAGATGACCCATACCCGCCTGTCACAGGAGACCCCATTTCACTTAGAACTGAATTTTAAATTCAGTTTTTTTTTTTTTTAATGTTTATGGATTATCTCATGCTGAGGAATAGCATTGTACATCACATACAGTGACCCCCAAATGTACTTTGGGCAGTTAATCCACACTTAAAATGTAGGAATGTCACTACATTAAATATCAAACCAAGCTGCATTTATTTAAAGAAAGACAGCACAGGTGCACTTTTCAAGAAAAACATTTCACAAAAAGACGTTTGTTAGGCTTTAAGGATAAAACAAAAGATTTACCGTTCAAACTTAGTGCTTGCATACTTTCTTGTTGTCAAACTTAGAGGAACATTTCCATAGTTAATGTCTCTGCTAGAACACCTGTGTGAACCTGAGGGCCTATAGTTGGTTTCCAATCAAACCGGTTCACTCGTATTGGATCACTAGACGCGATGGGGAAAAACTCCTTTTCAGCGATTTTAGAGCTGGGCTGGATGCCGAATTATTCTGCGTCCTCTCCAAAGCTGTCGAAGAGCTCGGACTGGAGTGGTCTACCCCAGAGGAGCCCACACGCAGCCGCTTAGACGAATGGTTCCTGCCGGGGCGCCAACAGGCCCCTCGCCAGCGAGCAGCACCGCTCTTCCCTGAAGTTCATGACTAACTCGTCGTGGCATGCCCCCTACTTGAACTGTCTACACACTACTACCTCCACCGCCCTCACTACTATCGACGGCACTGTGGAAAAAGGGTACGAGAAGCTGCTTCCTCTCGACGAAACTGTGGCCGTGCACCTCTGTCCACCCACCGCAATCGGATGGAAGGCAAAGATGGCTCACCCATCCAAACCCTGCATTACCACTTCAGCTCTAGCTGGCCGAACCTACACCTCCGCTGGGCAAGCTGGCTCCGCCTTTCACACCATGTTTCAGGCCAAACTCTTGTCTCCGGTCTATGGACGAGTCTGGTCCAGACCCAGCCGCATTCAGGAACCTGCTCAGTGCTACAGACCTGGCCCTGTGAGCCACTAAAACCACCAGGCCATCAGCAGAACCATGGCCAGCCTAGTGGTACTGGAGCGCCATTTATGGCTCAACTTAAAAGAGATCAAGGACGCAGACAAGGCTGCCTTCCTCGACTCCCCAGTCTCCACCACTGGTCTTTTCGGCCCCGCAGTAGAAAGCACAGAAGTCCTCGCAGTATACTGTCCTTCCATTGGGACTGTCTCTGGCACCGCACACTTTCACCAAGTGCATAGATGCAGCCCTCTCCCCTCTGAGACAGAAGGGAGTGCGCATCATGAATTACCTCAACGACTGGCTCGTCTTAGCCCAGTCGGAAGCCGAGTTAAATACTCACAGATCTGTGCTCCTCATCCATTTGGAATGCCTGATATCAAGAGCTCTCTGTTTCCCAGCCAGCGGATTGCTTTCCAGGGGCAGTTTTCGACTCGACTCGGAAAAAGGCCTGGCTTACACCAGAGCACACTATAGCGATTCCTAGGGTCTGAGCCCCTTCTCTGTCGGGCGAATACTCTGCCCTTGTTGAGCCCTTCTGCACTCTTGTCAAGTGTCTTAGGCTGGGGCCTTATGCCTGGTTCAGATTACACGATTTTAGCCCGATTTTGGCACGATCCGTTTGACGTAGGGTGTCGTGAACGACAACTGTCATAGTGGGCGACAACCTACGTCGCGTCTGCGATGCTTCACGACATCACGACAATAAGACTAGCATGTTTCATTTTTTAACGGTCCTCCACGACGGGTTCCGTCAGGAGTGAGTGAGTACGTGAGCGAGAGTGAGTGTGCGCGAGTGAGTGAGAGTGCGAGCAACAGTGAGTGTGTGTGTGTGCGTGCGAGCGAGAGTGAGTGTGTGTGTGTGTGTGTGTGTATGTGTGTGTGTGTGTGTGAGTGAATGTTTGTGAGTGAATGTGTGCGTGTGACGGCACGCGATGACTGGTCGGAAAGCAGTAGTCAGACATGTTTCTTGTCCATGACACGACAAGATTTTAGGAGTCAAAATCGTGTAATCTGACACTGTGACTATCGTAACAGACACAAATATCTTTTAATCTGAACCAGGCATTAGAACGATTGAAGTTCTGCAATCATAGCACGGCGTCATTGGATAGGTTCCCCATCGTGTCTAGCGACACAATAAGAGTGAACCGTATCGATAGGGAACGTACTAGGTTACTTACGTAACCTTGGTTCCCTGAGATAATGGGAACAAGTATTGCGTAGCTTACTGTGCTACTATGCTACACGACTAGGCATTCGTCGCTTCAGTCGAGTTAATCTGAATCCTATGGCGAGACGAGACAGATACTCCGCCCATTCTAGCGGGCTGCTGAGCCCGCTCGACAGACTACCCGCCAATTGGTTCGTGTGCATACGCTGTGTCGCCATAGGTTCGTGCAGTTGTCACTGCTCAGCCAATAGACTCGTGCAGATTCCTGCACTGCTATGGCTTGTGCAGAATCACTGCGTTATTTGATAAAAAGGCTTCAACATTCGAGGAAAAAGGAGTTTTTCCCCATCGTGTCTAGCGACGCAATACTTGTTTCCGTTATCTTAGGGAACCGAGGTTACATTAGTAACCGAGTACGTTATGTAATTGCAAAAATGGCATAATTTATTTATATGCCATTTGGTTTGATACTTCGTTATTTAATGCAATGGCATTCATACATTTTAAGTGTGGCTTAAAAAAAATTATATTGCCATTATTTTACTCACCCAGGGTGAAAATAATGGGTTTTTTTCTTCATATTTGAACGTCAATGGGGTCCAAAACAACAATGAACCGACTGAAATTGTTCAAAATATCTTCTTTTGCATTCCGCAGAAAATAAAGAAAAGTCATACAGGTGTGGACCGACACAAGAAATTATCATTTTTGGGAGAACTATTCCTTTAAGTGTTCAAAATATGTTTTGTGACCACTATATGGTGGCAACCATATTTTCTAGGTCTAGGTTTGCAATTACTAACCAAAGAAGCATATGTTTACGAAGGTACAATATGGCAGGTTATCGTGCAGTTGTCTCATCGAGTGTAGTGACATGATATATGTAGTTCGCCGACCGTGACGGGTTCTGTAGAGGAGGCCTGCAGAGACTCAGACCATTTGTCTCTTAGACAAGTGTGTGCAGACACCTCTAATTCGGGTAAAGATGGAAAAAGACCAGTCTTTGCATGTTTAGTCTGTCTGGTGGTGATAAGTCCCATGAGCAGCGAGTGTGTGAAGAGCGAGACTGTCACCGCGCATCTCTTTGCAGAGAGGATCCATTACACGGCACTCAGAGAGAGACAGAGAGATTTTTTAGCACTGTCCTGCAAGTCATTTTAGTGAAAAGCAGTATTAAGAATATAAACATTGGTGTAGTGGTACAGTGAGGCTCATTCCCCCTTACTTTTCTTCACAACTTCTTGTTTGTGTTAAATTAATTAAATTGTATTTATAAATTTGCATTTATTTTTT
The DNA here is from genome assembly GCF_951802725.1 of Rutilus rutilus. Taxonomy (NCBI): domain Eukaryota; kingdom Metazoa; phylum Chordata; class Actinopteri; order Cypriniformes; family Leuciscidae; genus Rutilus; species Rutilus rutilus. The sequence goes on from NC_140223.1 coordinate 20,640,621, forward strand.
AAATAAAATGTTTATACAAAAATGTATATAAAATAGACATATAATTTTGTTTCTATACAAATACGAATTTATAAAAATTCTATTCTATTATTCCATTTCCATGTGACAAGGTCGATTTGGCAAAAAAAAAAAAAAAAAAAAAGAAAGAGAAAAAAAGTTTATAAAAAACTTAATGATTTAAAAATATTTATATATAATATGTCATTTGGATAAAAGCGTCTGCTAAATGATTAAATGTAAAAAAAAATTTTACATAAATAAATTGTTTATTTCTATAAAATATAACTAAATTAAATAAAAAATATTCCTAATCTCTTTATCCTATGTGACAAGGGTGACTTGGCTTTAAAAAATAGCAATTGTCCATTTTGGTAGGATAAAAATTGTAGTCTTTATGCTTTTTGATGCAATCTTATGAAAATTCTAATAGCATTCAACAAAAGTTTGAACTCAGAAAGGATCAAACATATGAGATGTAGAGCTACATAAATGTGTAAAAGTAACAGAATGGGCCTTATTACATGGCAAAGAAAAAAGCCAGTGTTTGACCAGAACAGTTGCTTTATTCATACCCTGGTGTTTGGGCTTTCCTCACCCTGAGGCCCTGGGGAACTGGTCAGGTCCATAATGCAGCCCTGGTTCTGTCATATAGAGGAATAAAAAGGAATAACATATAAAATACAGGAATAAAAATACAAATGGGAGTGTGAATGACTCTTAGACGGTGGCATTCCTGCCCAACACACAATGCAGTTCAGCCTAGACTGACACACTGGCCATATGGAGAAGGAATGGACCCACCCGAGCACATGGACACACAAACAGGCCTTGACACACAACTCCCTGCCAGTAAACACATGCACATCCAGCTCTTCCTGGAACAGCACCATGATACAGCTGCAAGGCCCGTGAGCAGCATCAACACCAAAGACACGCTCTGTGATAAACAAAAGATTGCATTATTACTGTCATCAACCAGATGTCCTTTATCATCATCATTTCACATTAAGTGAGAAGGTGACAGAAAAGCAAACGCCCCATATACTCACAAAATATCTATTATTGTTACTCACATACACATAAAAAAATGTCACTGTCAAAACGGGGACACAGGCTGAATATGAGAGTCAGCACATCTACAACGTCTCTGCTATTTGGCGAGGAGAATGCTTGTACATATTTCCCCTTAAAAACTCGCCATCGAGTTCCCACAACAACAGGTTCTTCCTCTGACACACTTTTTCTGCAGTATAGTTTTGCAAAAATGCTCTGCGGTTTCATGGTGTGTGACTGTGGGAGCAGCTCAGTTCCCGAGCTCAAGCACCGATCAGCTGATTGCCTTATCAGAACGTCAGACAGTCACACCTTTAAAAAATCCACATTTCACATTCATTTAAGATGTGGTTTTGGGGGACTGTCAGCCATTGCTGATGCATGTGCTGGTTAATAATGTCGCACTAAAAGCAGGCCGCTTTCAGGAAATTTTTTTTGTGGAGATTCCAAATCAAGGTTAGAGATTGTAGTCTGTTAGAATGAGCTTTGCAGATGTGACGGCTGGAATGCTTAACTGCAGCCACATTGTTTTCCCTATCTCTTTTTCAATTCAATCAATTTTCTGTCTCCCATCTTTCGCTTTATCTCTATAATCACAATGACTATGTTCACAACTATATAGATAAACAGCTATGAAAATGAAAAGATGAACTGTGAAATAATTACATTATGTCTTTCCATTGAAAGTCCTTGGCTGCTCATAAAAAAAAAAAAAAAGCCTACAACGTGACCAGGAAATCAGTTGTTTTATTTTTACCTGAGTATAAGGCGCAGCATTTGGGTCATGTACCGACCACAAAACTGATGTTCATATCTCCATCTCTGTGAGTTACTGGAACCCACATGAAAAAAATCTCAACACACAAGCATGAGCATTGTACGGTGTGAAAGATTCACACAGCAGACGTTTACTGAAAATGCAGTTTGAGTCCTGAAAATGTAAGGGACTTAGTTATAGAATATGATGGTCAGCTTTGTTGATAACCAAACTGTGTGGAAACATAACCATATTTATGACATCTGTATTGTATTTTATGCTGAGTGAACATATTTTGCTCTACTAACGAACAGCAAAGCAAATCTCTCGCTGTGATTTCGCACGTTCCTGGATCAAAACATGTGTTGGCTTGGAACAATGTTCATATCAACCAACCAAATTTTAAGGTAAGCCTTGCGACAAGATAAGAATTCATGATATATCGGTATCATATTTCCCCTATCCCCTATTGAATATCCATTTGTCATAATGTTGTGATGTCTAGAACTATATTAATTGACAGGAATGATGTTTCAGGACCAACAATTGAAGTTCATGTTGAACAAAAGAACATATGCTACTTCGCGCAATCATATATCTGCTCAATCGGTTTGTTTTATTTTATTTTCTGCATCTTGATGAGCTTAACAAACAAGCTCAACCGGCTTCACCAGAAAGAACATGCTAGTTGACCAGCTTTCACTAGCTGCATTTTTATGGTGAACAATATGATGGTCCACCAGTGTAACGCTGATATCCACAGAAGATGAAGATGAAGATGAAGATAAAGCCAAGGTTTATTAAACAAGTACTAACAAAAGAGCCAACAATGCACAACAGTGTGCTACACACAAACACCGGGCAAAAAAAGTGAACACAAGGAGGAACTTAAATACATAGTGATGATGACGTGCAGGTGATCAGGTGATGGCTGATTGATTGCAGGAGGGATTAATTAGGAATGCTGGGAAATGTAGTGCCACTGAGGTGTGTGACAACCAGCTAGACCAGCATGTCTAAGCTATAGTCTTTTCAACAGGCTTTAGTGAAGTCGAGTTGCTCCATTGCTGATTTTGTGAGGCATCCCTCTCTGGAGTCTGTGGACAAAGACCCCAAATCCTCCTGCATTGTATCATTGTCGCTGTCAGAATACAAGAGTCGTCCATGTACACACACGTCTGCCACGTCATACAACAAATGACCAACTAGTCAAGAACACTTACCATTTTAAAAATATGTGTATTCACGTAACACTTACAGACATACATACACACTAAACGCTTTCACACAAAAGTCACTCACATAAAAACACACCTTGCATAAATCCATGTAAATGCAATAAATGTGTTCCCCTGCACTATAAACACATCGCTCAGCCTGGAGGAGCTTCAGACGGAGCAGTCGCGTAGTGACATATGAGCGTGTCCTGCGACACAGAGAGAATCCATTGTCCATCAACACACATTAACGCGCTGCCTACGCACGCTTCTGCACTGAGTACGCCATGCTGAAACTAGCCAGGTCCTTCTGGTTTACAATCCTTCAAACTCCACAGACTGGTCATGGGTCTCATGATCTACTACTTTATAAGAATAGCACACACACACACACACACACGCACACGCAGAGACAAGCTTCAGGTGTGTGAAGGTGACGGGCTGAGGTCTCTCTCATTAACAACAATCTTGAGGACGTTTTCTGTCCTGTGTTGATGTATTTCCCATTACAATTTTGTCGAAGAGATTGTGCCATGATGCTAACTAGTCATTTAAGGCAGCAGGCATATACTTGTTCCAGAGATTATTTGAATGTAGGGTTGGTGTTGAATATTGTTGGTTACATTAACAGTTCTCAGATATCTACATTCTGCCACTGAAGTGAACAGAACACTGCAGTAAAACAGTACCACAACTGAATCTATAATGAGAAACATTGAGCACAACCAGTGGTGACTGATTCCTTAACAAATGACTTATAAGTTGGTTTGATTCTTTTTAGAATCAAAACATACAGTGTAATGAGATTCCTTAACAATATACTCTTGTGAGTCTTCAGAGTTCAGTAATATATATATTTTTTATGAAGAGTTTTTTATTTACATTTTTAAATATTATTGGTTCTGTTTTACTGAAAATGCATTATTTCTAAATATTTCTGGTTACACTTTGTTTTAAGGTGTCATTCATACAATGTAATTATACATTTAAGTACTGAGTAATATTTATTAACTACATACTATAGGATTAGGGTAGGATTAGGATTTGGTTGAGGGTTAGTTGCATGTAATTATGCATAATTTACTATGGTAAGTCCATGTAACATATGTAACAAAGGTCTTCAAAGGTACTAAAATAATCATTAGTAGAATAATTTAATGGGATAGTTCAGCCAAAAATAAAGATTCTGTCATAATTTACTCAACCTCATGTTGTTTCATGATGATAATGATGACAATGTTAAATTTTGGTGGACTATTGTTTACCTTTAAGGAACCAGAATAGTTAGGAGGAATCAATAGTTAGTAAACAAAATATTAAGAAAAACACGGTAAAATTGCAAGCAAGTAGAGTAGGTGTACACTAGCAAACAAAAGGCCTCAAAGTTAACAAATATATGTACTGTACTAAAAGCTACCTTGCCCATTGGAGATGATCTGCAGTCTGAGATTTATTGTGGCACCTCACTTTATGTTGTTCACAGTCCTAAATAAACAACATTACATAATAGAGAAATGCAGTCATGTGGAGATTTTAAACACAGTGGCATCTTGAGAGCAAGTAAAGCTAGACAGGGTGAGGAGGAGGTAGAGTGGGACAGAAAGAAGGGAGTGGAAGTTCAGTAGAATGAGGAGGCTCTTCGGGGAGATATTCAGAATGGAAAATCCCTTTCTTTTCTCCGATTTAGGCTGAGGAGTGCCACGGGACTTTCTGTCCTGTTGGAAGGGTGAGAGACAGAGAAAGAGGTTGCAGTCGCATCTGAAACTCACACCCTCTCTGCGGACGTATCATTACGAGTGTTTGGGCAGCCTGAGAGCGTGTGTCCACGCATGTGGAGCCCCAGCTAGCGTCTGAAAGCCATTGCTTGCTGCGAAGAAGTGCAGAAGGGGGGCGGCGGTGGGCTGCAGGTGGCTTATTCCTGAGTGCTGCCAAGAAAACAGAATACCCCGGGGTGGGAGAAAATAATGAGAGAGGGAGGACGGGATGGAGGTTGATTTAGGCAGTTTTGTTTTTTTCAGTATTGATTTGGAAGGGGCTCTGAGTTACATTGCAGCACGCTTTGCCTTCTACTTGAACCGGGGTGTGACTCGTAGTGAAGCCCAAATGACTTAATTCATTCTTCTAATCCTCCACACGATGCACTTTCAGACCTCAGAGGCACAGGGCTGTGCCCGTTCCCCAAGCTAGAGAAGAACCGGGGCCAAGATCCATCGTTTTTAATAACAACACATGCCCTTTCTCTCGATCGCACAAACATGTTCCCAAGTTCACTCTCCCACCTTAGACCACAGTCTGTGAGCTGTTCAAAGAAGAATGCTCACTAACACAATCTGCACCCAGAGAGCCTGGGGCCGCATTTGTCAAACACTGACACGTTGAAACGGTGCTATTTGCATTCATGCGAGTCGACCGATAAGCAACATTGCGAAAATATTTGTAAATATTTCCCCCCGGCGGATTTCGAACGGACAAATAAAGGATAACCCAACAAATTGTGAATCGCATATACAGATGTGGATGCGACTAAGCTATTAAAGCCCAAAAATCCCATAGTCCAGCAAATGGACAGTTTCATTAGCGGTCCAGATCTCACGCAGTGCGGCTAATAGCTGAGGACTTTTGGAAGACCCCGTCCAATTACTGTCCAGAAGACCTCAGCTCAGCAAGGTGGCCGTCAGCCTACACCTGAACTCAAATGACATGTGAAGATGCACAGGGAGACTTTAAACTTGGCCCTGCGTAGTAGGAAGGAATCTAGAGAAGCACAAAGAGGAGGAGGAGCAGAGGAGGGGAGGGGTGGGGTAATCTTTCCTATGGGTGCTGTGCGATCCAGCCTGTATGACAGCTGAAAATGTGGAACACATTACGGAAGTGACAGAGTAGGGACATAGATACAAACAAACACATAAATCCCCATAGACTGACATACAGACGCTCCGCCAGACAAACAGGCACCCCTGTGCCCTAACTCCAATGTTTCTCTTTCTCTTCGCTCCATGTATACAATGCAGCTCTGTTCCAAAACCAAGCAAGATGCCTACATAGGCAGAATTTAAAGGCGTTGTAGATGTGCAGTGGATGTTTACAAAATCCGTGCTACCTAATTATACTAGCTCGTTTTTGGTCAAATTCGCAAGTGTAACAGCTTTGCAGAGGCAAAGGCAATCCAATAATGTATTACGCAGATTTTTTTTAAAAAGTATATACTACCACTCAAAAATCTAGTAATATTTTTTTGTTTGTTTTTGAAAGAAATTACTTTATTTAGCAAGGATGCAATAAATTGGTCAAAAGTGACAGTAAAGACTTTGTTACAGAAAATGTCTACTTCCAATAAATGCTGATCTTTTGCTTTTTCTATTCCTCAAAGAATCTTGAACAAAATATATCACAGCTTTTATAAAAAATAATAAACAGCACAACCGTTTTCAACATTGATAATAATAAGAAACGTTTCTTAAACAGCAAATTTGCATATTAGAATGATTTCTGGAGGATCATGTGACACTGAAGGCTGGAACAATGATGACAAATAGAAAATATTTATTTTAAGTTGTAATAATATTTAACAATAGTGTTTACCATTAAATAGAGCCTTGCTGAGCATAAGAAAAACATTTGAAAAATCTTAACGATCCCAAACTTTTGAACAGTAGTATAATTTAATTAATTTAAAATAAAATTTTGACTAAATATAATAATAATTATATATAATACAGCAAATAATTAAATTTTTTTAAAGGAAAATTATATATATATATATATATATATATATATATATAGCCTAATATATATATATATATATATAGCCTAATATATATATATATATATATATTTTTTTTTTATACATTTAAAATAATTTAAACATAAGCTCAGATAAGGCAAGTATAATGGCAATGCGTGAAAAATGTTGATTATAACTATAGTGACTTATTTAAGTTTAAAACAATTAATATTTTTTGTGCCCAAAATGCACTGGTTAAGAGGTCCTGTACATGTAGAATGTTCAAAACAATTCACTTATAAAGGCCCCAATATACTCACGGCGAAGTTAATTTTCGTTCTTCGCTTTGGGGTAAAAAGAAGTTTGAAATACGTGAAAAGCGATATAAGTGATATATGTGCTGCGTGCTTTCCTTTCAGTAACAAAATAAACAATCACCAAAAAAGACAGTGGTGAGAAAACAGCAGTTAGGACACCAATGGTAGTTTTAAGGCGTTTAGAAGCCAGAGCAAACTTTTCTGGAAAGTTTGAAAACTGTTTCGAACTCCCGAAACGAACACAAAACGAACTTCATCTTAGCTTGATTTTGTTCTAAATGACATCACCAGTTGCTTTGTTGGCCATGGCTGGCTTTATCAGTCTGTGAGATGATCTCTCTGTTGTGAGATCTTTCGATCTCTCTCACCCTCTTGGCCTTGCTCTTGGTCAGGGGCCCGAAAAGAGAAAGTATTTGCCCCATCACCAGTCCCCTGCCCCTCTCCTCCTCTCACTGTGCCTTGGCCGAGCTATAAAGGTTAGCGAGGGCTTGGTGTGGGTGTTGTGTCCTATAGTGAATTATGGGTACTGCAGCCAGGGGACCCCAGAAAGAGCGAGATGGGTGTGCAGCTGGAAGCAGGATGAAAGGGAAGGAGAGAGCGAGGAGAGGAGAGAGAGGGCAATTCCAAGGTTCATAATGCCAAGTGCTGATGTGTTTGTTTTCCATCACTGCTGTTCCGGGCAATGAGGAGGGGAAAAAAATAACATGAAAAACAAATAACGGATGTGATTTATGACATACTGTATGTTAATGTGCAAAAGAAGGGCAATAACTTCACTATGAAAATGGGTGAATTATCACCTAACAACCCACTGGGAGGATTTCTATTTTGATTGACTATTTTTCATAAAGGATAATGCAGACTTCTGGGCTGTTGTTCAGTTTATTACATTTTTTCTCATTCACATTTGTTTTTGATTGTAAAAACGTATCATGACAAGTGGGTATATATAACAGTGTTTGAAGAGGTGAGTGTATGGGTGAGAATGCAAGATAAGTACTGTATAGATAGACTGATAGATTAACCACAGTAACTATTGTAAGTGTAGCGATTTACAGTTGTGGTCAGAATTTTTGGCATCCCTGGTCAATATGATCAAAGATGGCTGTAAAAATAATCTGCATTGGTTATCCTTTTGATCTTTAATTAAAAATTCTCCAAAACACGGTGGCCACAATTATTGGTACCTCTAGAATTTTGTTTTTGTTGTTGAGTAAAATATCTCTGAAGTATATTTCTATTAACATGAAATTGTCTAGCTATGAATTCTTGTTTCACAGGAGTATATGAAATATGTATAAACACAAAGGCCAAATACCCTTAATTGTCCATCACAATGAATAAAACCAAAGAATATAGTTCTGATGTGCAGCAAAAGATTGTTGAGCTTCACAAAATAGAAAGTGGCTTAAAGAAAATAGCTAAAGCATTGACAATTCCAATTTCCACCATCAGGGCAATAATTAAGAAGTTCTAATTAACTAAAGATGTTATGAATCTGCCAGGAAGAGGATGTGTCTATAGTGTCTTAATGCAGGGCGAGCAATAGTTCAAGTGGCCAAAGACTCTCCAAGGATCACAGATGGAGAATTGCAGAGATTAGTTGAGTCTTGGTCGGAAAGCCTAAAAAAAAAAAAATCGAATAACCCCTACATCACTACATGTTGTTAGGGAGGGTTTCAAGAAAAAAACATCCTCACTCATCCAAAAACAAACTCCAGCATTTTCACTTGTCAGACACGATTCTATGGTCAGATGAAACTAAAAAAAGAGCTTTTTGGCAGCAACGATCCAAAACAAACATCAGAATCAACACAAGAATGTGTCACTGAGCACAAAAGGAAGCTTCAGCCATGACCACCCCAGTTCCCTGACCTGAACCCCATAGAAAATGAGTGAGCTGAACTGAAGAGAAGCAGCACCAACATGGATCAGGGAATCTGAAGGATCTGGAGAGATTCTGTACGGAGGAATAGTCTCTGATCTCTTGTCAGGTGTTCTCCAAACTCATCAGGCATTATAGGAGAAGACTTAGAGCTGTTAATTTAGGAAAAGGAGGTTGCAAAAAGTATTTAATTAAAGGGTGCCAATCTTTCACTTTAATGAAAGGTTAGATTTTAGCGATTTATTAATTAAAGTTTTTTTCTGCACGTAATTGTTAGTGAGTGCTTAATTATGTATAAGTATATTATATAATATATATTTAACATATATTTATAATATATAGATATGATAAAATAAAAAAAATATTATAAATGATCAAAAAGGATTAGGTCAAAATAAAAACAGACAAAAAAGTATTAACACAGACAGATGAAAGTCCATGGTTGCAGACAGATTTTATGCGGTCAGGATCAGACATGTGTGGGACACCTGCTTTATCATTTTTTAAAACTTCTATTAATATTCATGTTTAGTGCTGGGTAGTAACTGATTACATGAAATATTGATTACACAATCAGATTCCAAAAAAAGAGTTACTGATTAGATTGCATTACATTGTAAAATACTAATCAGACTACAATTTGTTTTTTTAATGATAACATGTTTTTCTCACAATGGCAGAAACTATTCATAATTCAATGATTCTCCCTTTTACTTCTTTCTATCTTTTAAATATAGGACCTTTCAAAAAAAAAAAAAGTCCACTGCTTAAATACGTTCAGAAGGTCTTCCAGGTTTGTGTAATCGCACACACCAGCCTGTGACTATCACTGAAAACTGAAACCCACATAGAATTTGATTACCTGATTTACAGAAATCGTTTCTCTTATAAGTATTTTCTCAACATTGCATAACTAATCAGCTCCTGATGAACACATTATTATTTGAATTATCACTCTTTACTGTCATTGAAAGGCTTTTGTCGTTCAAACACATTAAAATGTACAAATTCACATCATTTCATATTTTCATGCAATGCAGGGATTCCCCTTTTTTTGTCAGCTGAACCTCTTTGACCTAATATATTTACTTGAAGTACACCCATAGATTTTAAATTAATAAGTTAGGTCAATAATAATAATAATACTACTAAAATATAATAGTTCTCGGTTCTCTGATGTCAGTTAATGGTCACATGACATGCTGTACTAAAAACAAATAAAACATTTTTTTTTAGTAAGTGTTTCATTAAGTGTTACATTTTTATGACTGAATTATAAGCTTTTCATTAAACTCACAAACACACTGCAGTTCCATCAAACCCCAGTCTGGGAAACCCTGACGTAATGTAATTTTATTTCTCTTTGTATTTTTATCTCAATATGGTACAAGATTATACTATTCAAATCACTGTGATAAACAAGTTAGTTCAAAAGTAATCTAAAAGTAATCAAAAAGTTTTATTACCTTAAATGTGTAATGTAAAGGATGATCATTTTTACATGACAATGACAAGGATGACATAACAATTTTATTGTACTTTATTACAGTTTTATTACAATTAATTGTATTTATTACAATTTTATTACAGTAATCTACCCAGCAATGTTAATTTTATAATTATTATAAATGTCATGAAGTACACAGATTTAAATATTAAATACACTACAAAAAAAATCTGTATGAACACCAGTAAATTGAAAATGGTTTGTCATTGTTATTTTTCAACTCCAACTTTTAGAACGAGTCTTGCATCTCATTCAAAGAATAAAATTAGTGTCTTCACACTGTATTTTCAATAAATACTTGTACTGTAGCTGCTCTATGAAAATGTAAAATGTCTTTATAAGGTAAAAAATACTAGTCCTCTGTGCATAAGCATCACATGGTGTGACTCACTGCCACAGTCCAACATTAATGTGTTATGTTCGATGCAAAAAGACGCAGCGGAGTCAGGCACTTTCGCTGCACTGTGTCAGTCTGAGAATGCAACAGAGTGCTATTGCGAGGGATGGAAAGAGGAGGGAAGAGATGACCGAAGAGAGGGGAAGAGAAGTGACATGTAGACAGGCCTTCACTCAGACACATACAAACTCACCCTAGGCCTGACCTACAGCTGATCTTATGAATGGAAGGAAATTGTTTCCTAAAAAAGAAGCTTTTTGAAAGCATGAGTAACTCCAATAATACAATCACTCCGCCTTCCAGACCTACTACAAGAGGAAGGGACAAGGTAACAAATGAAAGAAAAGGGACAAGAGAAAGAGAGAGAACAAGAGAGGTTTATTTTATTAGCCCTTAATAAATATCTGACAGATTTCCTCAGGAAATATTGCAGATCACATGTAAAATAGTTTAAGACTGATGTCAACTGCAGCAACATATGAAATCTATTACTGCGAAGCCGCAGCAGGCACAGAGTGAGAGAGAAAGAGCTGTGCTAAAAGTCATGGCGAAAAAAAAAAAATCTCATGGCCTTTCCAAATTCTTCGAGAGGTAAAAAAGTCAGCCAAGACACAAAATCAGAGAAAAAAAAAAAAAATGAGAAGGGGAAAAAAAAGAACAGAAATCCACACACACATGCATACACACACAAATGCTGAGCTCCACATCCTGTTGGGGTTGAGGCCAATGCTGTGGAGAGTGCCCAGACTCTGCTGCCAGCTCCGGGGAAGGATGGAAGATGGAGAGCCGACTGGGACTGGAGAAGCGGGGGGTTAAAGTGCCCGGAGAACAATACCAGCTGCAGGGAGGCAGGGGGAGGAAGTGAACCCTCCTCCTCATCCTGAAGAACCAGAAACTTGACAAAGTTTCCTCCTCATAGCCAGCTCATCCTGCTGGCATCCTCCTCACATCTGGGCCAGAGGGCAGCATGGCGGACTATTTTCTAACAGGCTCTAATGAATTTCCATGCTGGTTCAGACTAGTCTAGCTTGTGGACCAAAAACTGAAACTGGTCGACCATGTCCTGCTGGTTAAAGAAGATAGTTGGGGACACCATCTTACCAGCCGGCAACATATGTTGGTTCGACTAGTCTTAGCCTGAGATGTCATGCCCACTTTTGCCCATATCTTAAAATGTAAAAAAATAAATATAATAATACTGTATATATAATATTAATTTGTATGTATATATATATATATATATATTATATATATATATATATATATGAAGAGTTCAGATGCAAAAGCCTCTAAGTGCCACCTGAAATTTTCTTCTAGAATGATCTTTTTTATCAAGCTTGTATATTTAAATTCAGTAATTTCACTTAAATGGCAATGAAAATTACCTATTAATTGTCATTTAAGTTAAATTAATGAGCTTAAATATACAAGCTTGATAAAAATGATTATTCTATAAGAAGATTTCAAATGGCACTTAGAGGCTTATGCATCTGAACTCTTCATATATATATATATATATATATATATAACTGTTACTGTTTGAACTGTTACCGTCAGGACGGCGACACAGATCACTGGCCACAAGAACTTCCAGGCACAGGAACAGTTTCTTTCCACAGGCCATTTCCCTTCTGAACACTTAACATGCCCCCCAAAGCATATGCCTGTAAGTGCAATACTCCCACTGTCTAGTGCAATAAACTCAGGTGATATTTATATCTATATTATTCATACTACTCAAAATACTGTAAATATGTTTATAATCTGTAACATGCGCTAGACTCCCACTGTCTAGTGTAATATTCTCTAATTCAGGTGATATTTATATTATTCATACTACTCAAAATACTGTAAATATGTTCATAATCTGTAAATGTTTATTCAGACTAAACCCAACTGTGACCCTACTTTTTTACTTTTATACTATTTTTATTTATTTTTTATATATTTTCATTCTTAGAATTTGTATTACTGTGTTCTTGTTGTATTTGTATTTGTATATGTGCACTGGAAGCTTCAGTACCAAGAAAAATTCCTTGTGGGTGCAAGCACACTTGGCAATAAAGCTCTTTCTGATTCTGATTCTGATTCTGATATATATAAACAATATATGCATTACACACACTTATTCTTAATTTATGTGCATAAAATAAATCAATATAATAACCATCCCAAACGTATGAACAGAATGACCAGTGATTGCTTGACGTGAGTCAGATGGCTATTTCTGTCTAAGCGGGCATTTCTTGACCAGAACAATTCGCATTATTGACCAGAACATTTGCAGTCTCGTTAAAGGTCTTGTTGCATTAGATTATATGCAAAGAGTCTTGAATTTATTACACATTTCCTATTCATCACAATCAGAATCACAAAAGCCAATAGGCTGCAGAAATCCAAACGTTCTAGATTTAATCTGGTTAATGAACAGCTCGGCTCTCGACTGCAGCAAATGTTCAGGCAGTGGTCAAAAGGACAAAAGTAAGTTAACCCACACTGACACACACACACACACACACACACAAAGTCTTGGTTCCTTGTTTTGCATGGCAAGAGCAATCAACTCTGCCCTACTGGTGCCAGTATGTCTCAGTGTGGCAGCTAAGAAGTCTACAGCCATCTTTACACACTGTCTCTGCTCAGAATGAAACCACAGGCCAGTACCCACAAACCAACCAGCCCTGGACTAATAACCATTGAACAACACACACACACACACACACACACACACACACACACACACACACACACACACACACACACACACACACACAACATCGAACAACCACACATACCAAAGAGGGAGGTAGCGCCATGGAAAATGAGAAGTAGTGAGGTTTCTGCTTTTTCTGCAGTATTTCCTTCTTTTTATCATCACCTCATAAGAGGGCATGCAGAGTTCAGCTGGGGCACTGTAGGGTAGTGGGCAGGGAACTACAGATATAAGCCAGCCACACACACCGCAGTAAGAGGTGATGATTTTAACTAAATGATCTGAGTGTCAACAGGTCTGCTATGAAACCTATAAGCCTCTGGTGGTTGCGTGTGCCAATGATGTTTGTTTGTGCGTGTGTGTGTGTGTGTGTCATGATCAACAGTGATATGGTACAGCAAGTGTGAGATCTGTTTAGTTGCACTACAGAAGGGTGTAAAGCATGTTGTAGGTCCCGATTAAAAGGGGACTGACCTAGCACAAGAAACTGACAGGGAGAATGGTGCCAGAGCCCAAACAGGACCTTATATGGAGTCCTTGGGTTGTTTTCTCTCCTCCTTCAATCCCTTGTGCTAGTAAGCATTGCATGTTTCGAGGAGAAAAGATGATCCTTCCAAGACCTCCTATTTACAGGACTATTTGCTGGCAAGATTGTTGTCAGTATAACCACCAGACAGGGTCGCATATATTCTTCATTCGGGTCTACCAATTTGCTTCATCTTCCCTGAATAAATTCTACCCTTAGTGGAAAAAGAATAATAGATGAGATCCAGATCCCTTTGAAATGTTGTATGTCAAAACAATTAGGGATCTACAAAACTATATATTGAATATAATTGGACAACTAATACCTGAATGCGCTGCAATATTACGCAATTTGGGACAGCAACACAGTCAGAAAAAAAAAAAAAACTGTGCAATGATTATAACTTTGGGGGTACAACGGCTTGTTTCTGGGGCAGCACCCTTAAAAGAAGAACTTTGTACATTAACTATCTCTAAAAGGTGCATATTAGTACATTTTAGTAGTATTGCATACCCTTAAGGTAATACAATAAACCTTTTATGGGTAAATAACGTACAAAGATGTTCCTTTAATGATACTACCCCATTGACAAGCAGTTGTACCTAAAGGTACCATTTTTGAACACTTTTTTCTGAGAGTGTAGATAGAGCACAATGGGATGGAACAGACTACAGTGGTCTCAAGAAGAATGAAAATTTGGAAGCCATCTGGCCAAAGACATCCGTCTGAATGTGTATGGATATAGGTACTACAGGCTCCTACAGGGGGTAATTTAAGCATGCAACTTTTCGTGAGGGTTTTACCGTGCCGACTGTTTAATACTGTCTAGGACAGGGGTGTCCATTCCTGCTGCTGTAGGGCCACTATCCTGCAGATTTTAGCTCCAATCCTCATTAAACACACCTGAACCAGCAAATCAAGGTCTTCGGGATTACTAGAAACTTAGTGTTGGAGCTAAACTCTGGAGGATATTGGCCCTCTAGGATCAGGATGGGACACCCCTTGTCTAAAAAACAAAACTACCAAATATAAACATCTAGATAAAATAAATAAACCTCAATAATCAATTGCCGATTGTTGGATGACTAGTCGCTTATCGTGAGGCAACTCCACACAAGATTGTCGATCATCTCCATTTTCCAAACAAGCCCACACACAATAAACAGTCATGTGGATTTTGTGGGTTGCGCTGTGAGTGTTTGAGGAATGATCTCTTCCTGACTTTAACTGAATTGCACTGTATGGGAAAGAGTTCTTCCACACCCCATTTATCTCTGGGCAAGGGCCTAAGGTAGAGCCCTGAGGAACCCCGGCGAGCCCTGCAGCCCAGCCTCCCTTCATCCCCTCAAGTTCCATGAGCACAGCGCCATGTTGCTTTTGGCAGAACTCTGCAGGCTGTCCCTGCGTGCCTGAAAACCAGCACTCCCCCCACAGTCCCCTCGGCCAAGGCGCACATTTCTCACATTTTCTCGTGCTCTCAGCGAACAGCACACTGGGAGTGCGCTAGCCGGCTTCGAACTGACAAACCGGGGGTTGGGACGAATGTGTCCAGTTCCACTCGTCTCCTTTCCCTCTGTGGCGGTTTACAAACCTTTAGCCCTGACAGACAAGCGGCCGCAGCCAACAGGTGTGCCTCTCGATGTCTCAATCAGGGAGCGATCAGAGAGCTGGAGCAGATGGAGAGGAAATGGTAAAGTTGTCCCGAAGCCAACCTGCTGCTCACGGTCTGGTAAAGATACTAAAGATACAAGTTTACACAAAATCATACTGACGCACAACAGCACCATTCTTCTAACAGCAATATAAGTATCCATGTCAAAGTTTATGTGAAGTAAAAAAAAGAAAAAAGTGTTTGTATTGAGTCTGTTTGTGTGTTCATTAAACGGCACTCAGGGCGAACAGAAATCAGACCCCCATTTGTTTCCAACAAAAGAGGATGGACGTTTAACCCTTATCCCACACACCGGTATCTTTGGCAGGAAAAGAAGATTTATATTTATTATTTAATCTCTTTTTTCCTCCTAAACCTTAATTTAAACTTTAGTCCCTCAGTGAGTTTTGGGTTTGGGCATTTATACATAAATGAAGCTTCTCTGAAAAAAAAAAAAAAAAGGATCAGGAGAGACAGAGAAAATGAGGAGAGGAGAGAAAAAAAAACAGAGAAAAAGCACAGTTTGTCTCCTGGGTGCCCTTCTTGCCATCCCATTTCCTATGCATCTGGTCTGTGTTTGTGCGCAAGAGAAGAGGGGGGAAAGAGGGAGGTAGGGCCGTCTGGGGCCGATTAATAACCAGTGATTTATAGGAACTTTTATAGAATAATACAATAAAAATGTGTGTGTACGTGGTGTGTGTGTGTATGTGAGTTCAACTGTGCGTGTGTGTGTGTGTGTGTGTGTGTGCGCGTGCGCACGTGAGAAAGAGGCAGCAAGCACACAATGGTTTTCTAATTCTGGGGAATCAAAAACAAATTATCGAGAAAAAAACAGACCCAGATCAGGGTAAATTGGGCACAGATGGACAAAGGGAGGCAGGAAATCAAGAGAGGGAGAGAGAACACAAGACTGAGTGAGGGAAAGAGAAAGACGTGTTTAAGAGGAGGACAGTGGAGTACCACAGAGCAGGGATGTGATGGAGAGGATAAAGAGGAGGTGGGAGAGGATAAGGAGGAGGTGAGAGAAAGGACAAGGGCACAGTGGGGAGAAGAGGAAGAAGAGAGAGGGACTGTGGGAGGAGAGAGATCAGGGTTCCCATGCCCTGTGAAGAGGAAATGGGCTTCAGAGGGGCCAGATTGCATGTGTGAATGAAGGAGGGTGTAAGGGTGACTTGACAGTACAACTTTAAAAATATATATATAATAGAGTTGTGAAGGAAATTACTGGGTCCGATAATATTTCACAGCATTTGATGAACAATGTCTCAACCATTTTTAAAGTATGTTATAAGCATGCATTGTGTAGAATGAAACAGGATATACTATACCTGCCATGTTGACATTGATGTGACCATTGTGAGTGGTTGCCAGGAAGTTGCTATTTGGATGCAAAAGTCTTTTGTTGTAGAGTGTTATAGAGGTTAACAGTACTTAAGCTTGCTAAGGTGTTCTGGGTCGTTGCAAGGGCAATGCTATGTGATTGTTAGGGTATTCTGGGTAGTAATAGGGAATTGCTATGCGGCTGGTGTTCTACATCTTCAAGGAGTTTTTAAGCATGTTGCTATGTTTTTTCTAAGGGGAAGACCCTTGTAATTGTGCAGCAACATGCTAAAAAACACTGGGAGTTTGCTAATGCGATGCTATGGATTTGCCTTCTTAGTGTTTTTCAGCATATTTTTCAGTCGCTAGTGAGCTGCTATGCAGTTGCTACGGTTTTCTACAACTTCAAAGTATTTTTCAGCATGTTCTGAGCGGTTGCAAGGGTGTTGCACGTTAGCTGCTTACTGGCCCAAGCAACAAAAAAAGTGTCACTGATATTCTGGTTCTTAAGCTTGGTTTTATGTTCCACCAGAACATAAACAATAGCACACTTCAAGTCGCATGATTTGAGGTATCATTAATATCCACTGTACAAAAAAGTGGGATAAATTACACACAAAAGTTCAAAACTTATAGTTAGGGATTGTGAAATGCTCAGTAACAAGAACCTATACAATATGAAATGTATTTTACATTCATTTTATTACGCTTAATGTGGCATGATCTGATCAACTGTCATTCTCTCATCTTTTACAACATATGACACTCAAAGTCTGTAAGAACCTGTTAAACTTGAGTGGTGTTCATGAGGGGTGGGTTTGGTTAAGGGAAAACACTGACAACCAATTAGAGCGGCTGAGCTATGAGAGGTTTAGGGCTCTGGATTCTGGGAAAGGAGAGGCAGGTACAGCTGCAACACGAGAGGAAGTGCTGCTTGTGTCCTGTCAAGCAGGAGGTTAACTCCAGCCCATATGAGCCCACAGAGTGCCTGTGATAAGCAAATAGCAATATGAATGACTTCCTGTGATGAGGGCCTGGACTGTGGCATCTGTCAGAGAGGATCTGCCGCCTTTGTATACGGAGCGCAGACCACCGCAGCCCCCTCAGCGCACATTCACACGCACACTCACAGCCCTACCCCGAAACTCCCTGATGACACTGATCTGAATAACATGCATTAGATCTCACAGAGCTGGCCCCTGGGCACTGCCACCCACATAAACAGTCCTGCTGTCTCCCAGCATGCTTCACTCCCACAGTCAGGAGGAGAGGAGGGGGGCAGGGGCGTTGATATTGGCAGCAGCTCTGTAATGGCCCCACACTGGAAACTTCATCAGTGAATCATACTCAGCTCCACTGTGCACAAAGAGAAAGGACAGCAATGAACTTCCTCCCTATCTCTCTTTCACACACACTCACAATCTGGTGTCCTTTGCATCAAAGTTCGCACTTAAAAAAAAGAAAAAAAAACTTACGGGGGAAAAAAGTTCTGCCACAACAAAAAAATACCCCTGCTTACTCACTCTAGTACTCTCAAGTTCTCTCTTTCTCACACTCTGATATTCTCAACTGTAAGAAGAGGCCCAGTGAAAGCTGAATGCTGACACAATGAAAACGATCACGTCTGAAGATGGGAACCAATGCAGCATGTATGAACGGAAAGCACCCCCCCCCCCCCCCCCCCCCCCCCCAGAAAAAACAACACTCCTAAATGTCACTTGCTGATGTGAAAGTTAAAGGGATTATTCACCCAAAAATGGTCATTCTGTTATCATTTACTCACCCTCATGTTGTTTCCAATCTGTCTCTATTTTCAATGTAATGAAAGTGAATGGGGACTTGAGGTGTAAAGCTCAAAAAAAAACAAAAACAAAAAAAACCCCAAAAGATTCATAAAAGTGTTTCACCTGATCCATGCACTTTTTTCCCCAAGTCTTTTGAATCTGAAGTCATACAATAGGTTTGTGTTAGAACAAATTAACTTGACATCCACTCAAGCTATCCTTGTCAAATTCATGAACAATCGTTCTTTTGAATTGGACGTTTCCAAAGTATCAGTTTATGCGGTTCACAAAACCTGAATGATTCATTTATGATTTTGACTGACCTGGTTCTTGAGTTCAACTCACCGATATAAGGATTCAGTCACGTAGTTTAACTGTTCACTGGAAAAAATGCAGTTAAATTTCAGTCTGGTCGGTTTTTTTTTTTTTTTTTTTTTGCTCGGAAAGTGTAAAAAGACATGAGTAAAAAAAGACATAATATATTTTTTTAATTCCTCTAAGACAATCAGCATTAACCAAAATAGTGACAAATATTTCAGAGAAGATCTTGGAGATAAAAGTTAAACCGTGCCCAAATGTTGCACAGGGCACAACATCGCTACACGCTTCCTGCTACGCTATAAATACAAATGTGAGCTGAGCAGTTTTCTCACGGTTGTATTCTGAGCTGAGTGTTTACAGTACAAGCTAAGCTGCAAACGTGTGTGTATATGTGTGAGTGGCTGGAGACAGGTAGCTGGGTGCTGTGTGGTACGTGTTTAAAGACGGGCGCGTACGTGCCGACCTGCCCGTGTTAAAGTGTGTGAGCCTGCTGGTGCGGTTGGCCCGATACGTGTGTGACCGCAGTACATCATACGACTCTGAGAGAGAGAGAGAGAGAGAGAAAAAGAAAAAGAAAGAGAGAAAGAGCGAAAACAGCATCACAGGATTTGGCGTGTGGCGCACAATTCAGCGTGGGTACAACAGGCAGCCCAGAAACCCACACACAGGTTTCACTTCTGCCTGCTGTGGCAGCAAGTTCACACTCCAAACACCGGGTGAAAAGTTCACACGGAGGTCATGGCACAGCCACGCAAAAACACAGACAACTAGAAAGTGTCACACTCAGATAGAAACCTTATTTGACACATAACAAATGTAAAAAATGCACATATACACACATAAATTTCACATTAAGTGAAGTTCTGGCATAGCCTTAAAATGAACTTGACTGGCTGGAAGTGAACTGAATTGTGGGCCTGCTTAGTCATAGGGAAAAGGGACTTCCAGTGTAAATGAGTGGTAACAGAAGCCATCGGTTATAAGAGAGCGATAAGACGTGGCATTTTCTGTATTTAATGTGTATGTGTAGGATTTAAGGAGAATTTCAAAAAGAAAAAACAAAAAACAACCACTTTGGTGGGCCAGAAAGGAAAAGGTCCATATCAAGCATCTACCATTTAAATGTTATTGCTGTGTGTGTCAGAGCGGCGCTCAGAGCGAGAGCAGCAGAAGGCAGCTGGGTTTGAGGGTGAGGGGGGTTGAGTCTTTCTCATGGCCTCTCGGCCCGTGCTGGCCTTTAATTCAGTCATGCTATTGGTCGGAGGAGCTCTGTGACACAGTCACCACCACGCACCCGAGACAGCAGCCACACAGGCGTTCAGGCACGCTGGAGGAGAGAGAGAGAGAGAGAGAGAGAGAGAGAGAGAGAGAGAGAGAGCGAGAGCGAGATGTTGAGTGTCAGTGTACGGTGTTAAATGAAAGTGTCAGAAACTCATGCGCCAGTGACTTAGCCAACCAGTAGAGCGCTGAAGCATGGAGGTCCGTGGTGAAGACAGACACAGTGCCAGGCTGTTCTGCTAAAGGAAGAGTCTGCCCTCTGCTGGTGGAGACCAAACCTGCAGCACTAATACAAGGATGAACCAAAAACAAAAACAAAAACAAAAACAGTTTCGAGCTCATTCACACATCAAATGTGTGTTTTTTTACGTAATCTCACGTGACTTGACCTCAGCATCACAATAAAAAAGTTGCATATTATATAGTTGTAATGACCTGAAAGCTAGGAATTTGAAAGGCTGTGGTTCTGCAAGGGCCAGATTTATCAACTGATATTTGGCCATTATGAAAATATTGCATCGGTTGATATCAGTGCCAGCTTGACCTGTTAACAAAAATGCCAGCTTCAAAATCTACCATCTACTATCTTCTAAAGATTATAATCATTTCCTGTTTTACAAAAAAGTAAAATGACATAATAAACACAGCAAAAGGGTCCTTGCACCGTCTGCACTTGGACCCTAATTTCAGACATAAATTCATAACATTTTGTGTACATTTCATTTAATATCACTCAAAGCACACTAATGCTATATTACACATGGAGTTATTAGGGCAGTTGAGTTGAAAATGTACACAGGTATGCTCTTATTTTTACGATGCTTTTTATGAAATTTTTATTCCTGATTTATTGGCTTTATTTACAGGACATTATACAGAGTAAACAGGAAAGAAGGTGTGGCTATCCTCATGGGATACACTCTCAGAAAATAAAGTACATAATTGTACCTTTAGGGGTACAATGGCTTGTCACTGGGGCTGTACCCTCAAGCGTACAATATTGTACCTTAACCTTTAAAAGAAACGGCACATATAAGTACCTTTTAATGCTTTTTGACCCTCAAAAAGGTATATATATGTACCTTGAGGTCCAATAATAAGCCCTATGGGGTACGTTAGTGTAGATTGTACCTTAGGGGACAGAAATGGACTCCTACTGTACCCCTATTTCTGACAGTGTAGCAAGCATTTTCTGCTTTTTAAAATAGTAATATTCATTTAATTAATTAAATAAATCAACTATTCATAACTTTTCATTTAAATTCATAACATTTTGTGTACATTTAATTTTATATCACTAATTATTACTGTACTGTACTAAATTAGTTGGTCAATATCACAAAATTAACCCCACAAGGTATCGTATCACCCTACAGGGTTTATTTTATTTGAATGACCGTCTGACTGTACATTATCCCGCTTACCAAATACAGCAATAAATGGACTTGAATTATTGATTTGAGTTTGCTAAGAACCAATAAACTGTAAGAACCAAAATAAAAACAAACAAAATAAATGGTCAATACAGTATGCTAAATATTTGATCAAAGAATGGGATGATCATACTCAAATGCATGTATAGTAAACATCTCAGCATTGGCTACTCTGGCATCAATCCATAAAAAAAAAAAAAAAAAAAAAACTGACTTTACTTTGATTGTAAATAAAACAATACCACAACAAGTATCTGTTAAAATCACTTTTTAACACTTAACACTTAAACACTTAAATATTATAAACAACCCCAAAAAAAAACTACATTTGTCCATTAAAAAACAAAAAACAAACAAGACCAACAAGTACAAATATAGAACTGTAATAGCAAAAGGTGAAAAAAGAGTCCCAGTTCATTTCTCAATCCTATTCTCCCTCTATCTACTCTATAAGCAACTGTCATGTAAATAAAGCCAAAACAAATACATAAAAATGTAAAGCGTCATAAAAATAAAAATATGGTACGTTAATAAATCGCCCTAATAGCTAAAATGAAGCATAAGTATGCTTCTCAGTAGTATATATCGTGAGTCTGATGAAAGGAAGCAGAGTCTCTGGGTGCTGTTTGAGCTCCGTTTAACGATCGGACCACCCTCATGATCCTCATCAGTGTCATGCTTGCTTTATATAAACCAGAGAGAAGAAGTAGGCACTGAACCCTTGCCAAAAACTTTGAAGCTTTACAAGACAGTAGTCAGGTACCCTGGCGATCCTGAAATGACTAATAGCAGCCACAGCGAATGTGGTCCTCACATATAAATACAGGTTTTTAATGGCTGTGACCCAGAACAGATGATTACAGTACGGTAAGTGTTCTGGCTGGGTACAGTAGCACCTACTCATCAGTCATAAATCACCACAAGTACTAACAAAGAGATAAGAGTGTTTCTCCATATTATACACACATAAGTAGGCTGTATACATAAGCCCTTTGTTAATAACGAACTCCAGGTTGTTTATCAAACGAATCACCTGCTAATTCCTGTAATGGGATTCCTGCAGCCCAACAAAACTATATGTAGGCCTACTTTTAAATATATGTTGTCACATGAACAACCAGTAAAAAGTATGACATCAGTCTCATAAACTAAAGTTACACAACATTACAGTCAGTAACGGTTCCCGGTTCATTTCGAATCAGACATAACTGAAAATGACTCCCGGTTCAGTGTGGGAGTCAGTAGTAAGCTGTGTGAATTGAGCCCGATCTCATGAAAGTATGCATCAAAAGCACAAATTTATGTTTGGCCTGCAATTTATACGCAGAAATGACTTTTTATGTGCATATGATATGCAGTGTTCGCGTACATATAATACACACTTTATGGTGTGTAATACACACTTAACCCACAACTCTAATCCTACCCAAGGGGTTAACAGTATGTATCATATGCACGCAAAAAGTAATTTCTGCATATAAATAGCACGATAAATACTATAGATACGCAGTACTAGGAGATCGTGCCGCCCAGTTCAGAGGCTGCATCCTTCAAAGGCCGCGATGGTCGGACGGAAAGTTGTTAAATGGGACGGTCTAGCCTACGGAGGATTGTTCTTGTCACCTAGCAACTGTGACAGCTGCCGTTGATGAGCCAGTACTGGTTTGTACTAGCCTGACTATAGCCGCTTTCCGACCGGAGGAACCTTTTCACAGTTCCTAGAACTATTGTCTAAAGTACTCGGATGTCGGCGTGTTCGCACCGCAGAAACTAGGAACGATTTTAGTTCTAGGAACTCCATTTGGAGGAACTAATTTAGGTCCTACTTCAAAGTAGGGTCTAAACCAGCACTATAGGAACTACCCGTGACGTTAGTGTACGCTGACTGAATGCACGCGGAGCACCAGCACCCGTTTTTAAAACAGCTAGAATGTAAACACACAGATTATAGCCTATATATTTACTCCAGAAACTAACTATACAAACATGGAAAACAGTGATAGATGGGCCTCTAAACCTTTATGCTGAAGAGAAAATCCAACGCAACTTTGAGGGGACCAAGCCAAACATGATTATGTTTATCTGCCCAGCTAGCAACACTGGACATCAACCACACGGCATAGGCTAATAACTTTTTTTTAATATACTGTCTACTTTCTATAACAGTTCTATCTAATAACATATTAAACAGTACTGTTAGACAGATTGCTAACTAATAAACACAGAGAATGCGAGCATTGTTTGCTCTGGCGTTCTCAGCGCCGCCAAAATAAAGGTCCGTCGCGCCGTCAAAATAAAAGTCACTGTGCTTGCGTCACTCCCTTACCCCTCCTACCAGTTCCTATGGCCGCTTGGCCAGTGCGAACGCAAACAGCAAAACTGAGTTTGGGGGAGAGTAGTTCTTAGAACTGTTTAGAAGTGGACAGTTCCTAGAACTAAGTTCCTGTAACTACTTGGTCGGAAAGCGGCTTATGTCAGACTTCCTACTTCCGCTCAATTTCATTTCGCTTCTGTATTCAGTCTGAGAAAGCGTAATAGCTTTCCGTTTTCTCAGGCCTGAAAACAGCCGGCCAATCAACGAACAGAGGGCGGGCTGAGAGCCGTGACGTAGACACTGATTGGACCGTGGATGTGTAGATTTACTTCACATAATCTGCAAAAGTCGTTCACAGCCATGTTCAGTCCGGTATTTCGCTCGATGGTTTTGTTTTCGCATCATACATGTGTTTACAGTGGAAGTTAGATGCGGCTGAGCATGCACATAACACACGCCATAACCAAACGTTATGTGATTGGCTTACGGGAACCAATGATTTTAAACTTCCGACAAGCATGCTAACAAATGAGTGCACTAGCAGCACTACCCAAATCAAACCAGAGTCGTAAAGCTCAAGCTGTCGCCAATTTCTCTCAAAAAATCCTGTCGTCACTGCCGCGAAATGAATTCTGGGGTAGGCAAGGCCACGAAGGATCCGTTGTATCTTTCACTGCACGGGAAACGAAGGCCGCATTTGGAGGCCGCATTTGATGAGTCTTTGAATTGGGACAGCCTTCGCTTCGCCGCCGTGACACAATCGGCCTTTGAATGCGCCGTTCGAAGGATGCAGTCTCTGAATTGGGACGCAGCTGTTAGACAATAACCGATGTGGAAGATTTGACTGAGCAAGCCGACTCAAACGGCAAACTCGAAGAGGTGTCCTGAATTCTTTTTACTGACTAGTAAAAAGAACCGATTCATAAGAATCATCTGCTTATGATTTGGACATTTTTTAATGCATTTACGACCATTTTAGTAGCAATCTTTTTTTTTTGAGAAGCGTCTGATAACCAAAAGCATACAAGTAATTTGATCCCCCCCAGCAGAGCTCAGAGCCTATTACAATGGTGAGAAAAGGACGGCCGCTACACAATACACTGGTTCCGTCTAAATGGTCTGAATGAAGCACATACGAACGCAAGCACGTCATCCCACAGCCCTTTCTAAGAAAATGTACTCAACATAGCTGAGGACACCACACACCTCAAAAAGCATAGCGGCTTTGTTCTACCAGAACCTTTCCCACACGGGGGCTGCGTGTGTGTAAGTGCGTGCGCTCGTGTGTGCGCATGTTGCAAGCGCTGACGAGCAGCGGTAACCACGGCAACAGAGTGATGATAACTCCCTGCCCACCGATACCCATCTCTCTTTCTTTCATCTCTAGCAGTTGGAGTGAGTCATGATGATGCATTCACTGTTTCCTGTGCAGAAACTCTCACTGACCTCCACTCAGACTTTCTTTACCTGTGTCTGTTAAATATGGTATCTTATTTTTGTCTTTTTGAGCACTGGGTAAAAAAAAACCAACAACAACCTAAAAACCCAAACTATTTGATCTAGATATAAATTCTTTAAAATTCCAAGATCGATCTTTAACTCTATGCTTATTTTCTGTGGCTGAATGATTTGTATTTGCCAATTTAGAATTTCCTGTCCTACATCATTTCATTCGAATGAACTACATAGTTTGGGCCATGCTTTTTTTTTTTTTTTTTAACTAATCTTTTCATAATGTAGGCTGCCTAGTAGGTGTTTATGCACAAGATTCTACAGCACCACAGAATTCATGGAGTTGTGAATGTGAGGGCAGAGGCTGTATTGAATGTGATGCAATAAAAAATGTGCCACAAAATAATGGCAAACGTCTTTCTATTGAGTTGTCCTTGTGGGTTGCACGTGAACAAAATCCCTTTAAGGCAAGTCAGTGACCATTTTTGAAACGCTTCTCGGGCAAATATTTCAGGCATTCAAGTACAGCTCCTATCTCTCTGAATGGAAAAACATCAACTTATCCAAAGCTGTTCACCAAGCTTATGAATAAATTTCATATTTGAAATCACCAAATAAATCTGACAACACCTGTCTTATAAATTTAGATTCTAAATGCTCAAATCATGACAAAAAACGACTTTCAGGCTGGATCAGCCAATGTGCATGTGCAGTCCTAAGTGCGCGTTTCAGAACATTGAGCTTCTAACGTAAGCCGAAGTGACGTGATGACTTTACCAATTGGCCAATGGCTCTTTTATTTCAAAGACGGGACTTATTCTGACATTTTGCACGTTGCACTTTTTCTCGAGT
Organism: Rutilus rutilus; assembly: GCF_951802725.1. Taxonomy (NCBI): domain Eukaryota; kingdom Metazoa; phylum Chordata; class Actinopteri; order Cypriniformes; family Leuciscidae; genus Rutilus; species Rutilus rutilus. The sequence goes on from NC_140223.1 coordinate 20,667,122, forward strand.
GCGCCATCTTTCAACATATAAAGTTTTTGACACAAAAACATACAGCATGACCGGTATAGTTCGATTCACAAACAAAATGACTTTATGAGCTGGTTCTTTTTAGTGAACACTGATTTGAAACCCTACATTGTATAGTTTACAGCATTAACAGAAAGATAGGCCTACATTAACAGACATTTCTTACATATGTAAGGCAAAATGGATATTATGAAATATACTGTAGCTACCAAAAAAAAAATCACAATCGAAATCGAATTGAGAGATTGTAAACGTAATAAAATCGGGCATCTCTAAACATAGCTACCCAAATGAATCAGAATCAAATTGAAAGCCTGTGAATCGTATTAGAATGGGGAAATCTGTAACAATACCAGCCCTTAAAGACTGAACAATTTGTTTAATTGAAGTTGGCATACTGTAATGCTACAGTTATCATGGTTACAAACAGCAATGTGACATTGCACATGAAAACATCCACATGATTGAAAGTCTTTTTTTTTTTCAGGATGAAATATCTACAAGTATGTGTTGTTGCCGAATACTGGATTTGAGGGGTGAGAACATCTCTATTTGCACCGGTGTGTGAATTTTCAGGTCCTTATTCTGAGGGAAGACTGTGGTGGAAAATAACATCGGGGAGGCCCCAGCAGACAGTGTGACAGGAAGACAAAGACAAGGTCAGACAAACAAAGTCACACTGGAGGAGGTGTGAGACAGGGCTACAATATTTTATTTAGATTACTCATTAGGGTTGGGAATCGTGAACCAGTTTTATTTTAGAACCATTTCCAAATTTCCACAAACAGTGGATCTGGATTCGATAAGTCGCACATTCCGATTCCGCTCCAAAGCACTCACACAAAAAGCTGCCTCTCATATAGTGCGCCAATACTCAATTTTCTCTTTCGAGTCTTCTTGTGCTAAAACAGGCAAATCACACAATATTATGTCAAAATATCCTTGTAAACAGTCAGCTTTGTCTTAAGTGAATGTAAACAGTTGAGAAAAAAAACGCATGTGTAACAGTATATTGGATCTGTGCATTAGGTCTTAATAAACCAGCTGCCGTCTCTGTCATTAATGTTAATGCAATGCTAATTTGATTTAAATTTCAGTAATTTGTTCAGTTTTTATGTATTTATTTGTGCTATTGCCAGTTTGTTTATTGTATTACTAACTGCTTACTTGAAATTTGAAATTTATGGTAGTTAATCTAGTTGTTTTTGCAGTGGTATTTTTTTGTTAAAACCAGGCAAAAGTTCCTCAAAAGTGTTCTTTAGGTGATTTTTGTTCATGGTATTCAGCTGCAACAGAATGGTTTGCAAAAAGACAGAATAAATATGTTGGATATCTAAATGTTTGACTTAATTTTTATTTTAAAAACTGGAAATCAATAAGAATCGGAATTGCTATAATTCAAACAATACCCAACCCTATTACTCGTGTTCTATTCTGTACAGTGGCCTCAGAATGAAGGATCCAGGCCTCATCCACCTAACAGGGCTCTTCAAACTCTCTCCAAACCCTTCTGAGAGATGAGATATATACAGTTTAGTATAAAACTGAGCATTAAGCCTGTTCTAATGTATAATAACCTGCATGTGTGGCCATATTAGTGTATTCCTATTAAAATAGTAATTATTGATGTAGAGTCATAGTTTACTTTTAACTGAACATTAGCGTTTTTAGCTTTGTTTGAAGTTACCTCAAAAGTGTATTTTTGGTTCATTCGATATTATTATTGTTATTATTATCTTTTTAAACTAATGATTTTAGTTAAACAAAAAAGTGAATCATTTGGAATTTCTTAAAAAAGATTATGTAGATTATTTCACAAAAAAATAGTCCAAGAACAATAATTAGCAGACCTATTTAACACATTTCTTCATCATTTAACATAACATTCTCGTAACATTCCCACCGTGGTGAGTTTTGCACAGACAAATACCACATACATTTTCACGGGAAAATGTAAAAAATGTATTTGTGAAAATGTATTTAATCTACTATTCTAGTACATTCAAAGCACTGTTCTCGTCTCATTAAAGCTGTTGCTTTAATAATGGAAATTTGGCAATTTATATAACTGAACATCGAGAAAGATCACTGGATTTACACTAATGCATATTCAAAGACATGTACTGCTGGAACACTGTACAGTATATAGTAAAAATATAAAATATAATAAATGCTTAGAAAAGATAACACTTTGAACAAACTCAACCACTCAGAGACTGCCTGTGTGACACTTTCAAGTAAACATGAGTTATCATGGGTTATCACAAGATAAGATCACACACTCTGATTTGAGCAAAACAACCAGCCACACTTCTCAGTTGCTTCAAATACAGGGACAGATAGTGGACCATGACGTCCATTAGCGGTGACTGAGATACCGGTTCATTTTTGCTTATAATACACTGCACAAGAGCTTTGCAGAACTCTGCCGTTTTTCAAATGTCACACATATAAACGAAGCTTTATACAGAATAAGCAATGAGCAAGTGCAACTGCACTTTGAACCATTCTATAACATCATGAACTTCAGAACATCAGACGAACTATTTTAACGTTTTGGTTCAAAGTTTCATAAGAATCTGTACAATTTCAGTCGTACATTTTTGTACAATTAAATTACGCCCCAGACGGTTAGGTTTAGGGCTGGACCTTCATGCTTATATTTTCCCCCTAAAAATCATGTTTCCGTATTAATGAATTTCATACAAATGCATACAAAACCACCACCTCAAAAAAGAGTTGCATTTTCTCATGAGATCGGGGTGTACACAGACATAGAAGAGGAACTGATATTCATAAGCATTATGAAGAACGTTTCTTCATACATGGATATCACTGAGTGTCTGTGATCCTGTTGTTTAGCTCTTTAGTCAAGGTGTCGTCAGTAATATTGCATCATAGTGGCAAACACAGATGTGCCAATCTGCCATTTACACACAAACACACACACGCACGTCGCACACACAATAATTTGCATGCTCTCTCCCTCACACCCAGACAATACTACTCAATTAAGTGAGAATGCAGCTTAAAATAATTCAATTATAATTATTAAGTCTGGATTCGTTAAACATTACAATTATAAAACATGGCCACATAAAGCAAGAAAAAATTCCTGAACTGTTCAAAACTACAATTACTCTGTAAACAAATCTTTTTGTACACGAAAATTGTATTTAAAGACCCATTAATTGCTTTAATAAAATTTTGCATTATCTATTCGATATAACAAAGTGTGTTATATAATGTGAAAATTCATTTTTAGAATAATATTGTGAAAATGTAACTGGAAATTTTAAACCATGATTAATGGAAATCTTTCATCAGGGCTAAGTATTTTATTTAAACTCAGACTAGATTAAATCAATAATTAAATCCTTATTGTTATTGTTATTATAATTTATTTTTAATAGTAGCCTAAATAATTTCATATTCTAACATAACTGTACATTTCAGCTGCAGTTCCTGTTTTTAAAAAATATATTTTTTTTAAGAAATAGATTAAGTCAATTTACACTATAGTGGAAAGTCACAAGGAATATACAAATACATTGAAATAATGTTAATAATTAATAATTCAATAATTGAATAACACTGACTCAAACCATCAACAATCTGTTGAGTGATTTATTTTTCTGTGAACATACCATAAAAGTCTGTGTGCTTGAATAAAGCTGATTTAATCATTTGATATGCAATGAAAATCATATTTTAGAAGACTATTTTAAACTCTAAAATGGCCTGCTATTTTGTTTCTTGTAAACTGCAACCATATCTCTTCAACCAAGTCATAATTTCAATCATTCAGATGTGGAAACAAAGAGGCAGAGCGAGTTAATTATATACAAATGACACTTATTTTCTTGAAAGATATGATTAGCGCTGTGCCTGCTCCAAAACGTTCCTCTCCAGAGCCGAGATAGGACACATGAAAAGAGCGGCACTGCCTCTTTTAGATCATATCATTTGGCTCTATGCGTAATATATTTTCTTAAAGAGTGCCGTGACATTTACTGCAGGAAGGAGGCCTTCCAAAGGTTTGAGGGCATGGCAGAGAGTGTGAGAGGGAATTGGTATACGCCGCCCTGGGACCGTGAACTTTTTTTTCGCTTTCACAAGACGTAAAGGGTTACACAGAGAAAAACATTCTGTTTGAAGACTATGGCCAAGTTATTAATGCATTAATCACCCTTTCAAAGCAAAGAAAACATTTAACTTTATTACATGTGATGACTAAGGAAATGGAGTTTGGTTTCATAAGTAACGTGTCATTAAAATGGTCATCTTAATATTTCTTAAACTGATGAAACAAACTGCATTCAAGTATATAAAATGTCTTTAGTGCGAGACTAGTCGTGCTACATGGCTAATTCAGGTGATCACAACAGACGATCAAAAGAAACTGTTTATTGTTGGTATAGCGACTGTTAAAACTCTGATAATGGCAAATGCCTTCCTCTGCCTACAGCTGAAAGGACAAGGATATTTCGACATACAATACAGCAAACCGCAGATCTCACACAACAAGCTTCTACATCCCCTAAACCAGAGGTTTTAGTTCAATGTGGCGAGAAGAACTAGAGACAAATAGGAACAATCAACTGGGTAGATGTCTGAAATAAGGTGATGCGTGCATAAAATATGCTTCCCTGAATATTTTTAGCCCAGCGCATTTTGCATGAGAAATATCTTTTGTAACCAAAATCAGGTTAATTCTGTCCAGCAGCAACTGGTAAGCGGAAGCAGGAGGAACAGAGAGAGTTAGTGAAATCTGTGTGGCCTTTTTTGTAATTACGGTCTGTGCTCACCAGTTTCATCAGCTGGCAGCTGGAGCATTTTCAGTTCACTTTAGTCACAAAATTATATTGGCAAAATGGCATTTAAACGCACTCAAAAGAGAAGGGTACGTGGATTTGCTGTGCAAATTCTTCAGAATTCACTTTTGAAGTGCCCTCCTTCGTAAAGGAGTAATGTTTTCATATATGAGTCAAAATAAGGGGTAATAATAAAGTGGTGCAGGTATGACATCACTTCGGTAGTTCGCATCACACTGGTTTCCTCAACAAAATCCAACAGGATTTTTCCATAGGCTTTTGGATTATGGCAAAAAAAAAAAAAAAGCTCTGTAATCAACAAAAGTTTATACATCAAGATAATTTTCACAGCCTAAATGCAGTCACCAGAAGTAATAAGCAAAAGGTTAGGCTATAAACGAACTACTCTATGGTCCCACGACTTCAGCGTCACCATCACTAAGCTTCCGACAACTTTCAGTTTTTTCATTGTTTAGTCTCTTTTTTGGACTAAACCGCTCAATTCATATGGATTAGTTTTATGACCTCTTTATGAACTTTTTGAAGTGTCAAAGTGGTAGTTGCATAGACTGTCAATGGAAGGACAGAAAGCTCTCAGATTTCATCAAAAAGATCTTAATTTGTGTTTCCGAAGATGAATGAAAGTTTTACGGGTTTGGAACAATATATTGAGGGTGAGTAATTGATGACATCATTTTCATTTTTAAGTGAACTATCCCTTTAAATGAGTGATCTTGACATGAGTCCCTCTAATCGATCCAATTTGACTCTCATATACTGATGTCATATATTAATATAAACTTGACAGGGGATTTTTTTAAAATGTAGTTTGATCATCTGATCTTCTGGTATTTGATCATCTGATCTTCTGGCAATTATCAAAGTTTGATAAAATGTTGTTTAATTTTCCAATAAATTACAAATTTTTACACGATTTGTTACATTTAAAATTTTGACTCAAATATCGATATCTATATTATATTACAAATACAGCGACCAATTATACAATTGAAAATGTAAGAATCTCTTTGTACTAGAAAAACAAATAGCTTTTGTTATAAATATATACAGTACAAAGACAAAGTTTGTCTGAACGGGGCTCCAGACTACAACTAAAATGGCTGCAAATGTGACAAAAATATTTAAATTCATAATGCAGTGTCTGCGTACTGTAACAATGTACACAGCACAAACAAATGACTCTTTATTTTTACACTTGGCTCAAAATAAACGTCAACAATTTCCAAATCAGCTAGACAAATTGAAGCAGAAAAGCAATTTGCTAATTGCTTAGCTACTCTGAACATGTGAGATGAATATGTGTTCAAATACATTTTGGAGTCAATATATGTGTGTTTACGGTCTTGCTTAGAGGACATTTCACAATCAGTAAACATGAGTGATCACATCAGCTGAGAAAGGTCGAGGGGTTAAGTGAAGGCACAGAGTCTAAACATGCCGTGGATGAACTGAAACTTGTTAAGGCGATCAAACCACAGAAGGAAGCTGCGATAGGTCACAACCTCAGGGTCAGCTGAGCCGCACTGTGTGTATGACTGAAAAATGTATCAGAAACCCCCACCCTGCATGATGTGCTTGTGTGGCTTCCCTCTTACTTTTGGTTCCTTGTCTACAGGGGAAGCGGGAAAGTGCCAGGGTGCAAAGTTTTACGAGCTGGTCTCGACCGAACTCACCACATTCCCACCGTCCTTCAGCCGAGGGACGTGACTCTAGCCATGCCAGAGCTGCAGCCAAACCACAGCTCACTTAAGGTCACACACAAAAACTCACATGCTTTTTTTTTTCCACTCGTGCATTTATCTGGTATTTTGATCGACGTGTGTTGCGAGTCTCTACTTTCATTATCAGCTTTCTGATGGTTAACAATAACTCAACAAATCGAGTGAATAGCTTAGTTTATCATACAATACAAAAACAATTAACATGCAGATGGAACCACTTTTGCAATAATTGGTCAAATTGTGCAATAAACTAATATTACACAATAATGTCACTGCATTTAACTTTGTCGGGTGGTGGTGCCAATCTGGCAAATGTGGTCTGGTTCATTGCCACATCTGCCAAAAAATTCAAAGAAACACCATAAAAGTATCATAAAGGTAGTCCATAAAAATGGTGAGCTATAATATTCCAAGTCTTCTGAAGTCATGTAATACTTTTGTGTGAGATGAGGAAAAGTAAATAAATAAATTTAAGATGCTATTCACATTTAAAGAAAAAGTGCAATCTAGTGCACTAGTCATTTGAACTACTTAAATTAGGCTTTGGTGTTTTTTGTCCCTTTTTGTAAATTGTTACTCCAAAAAAAAAAAAAAACCTATCCTTGTACAGAAAGGAGCAGTGTAAATATTCTTCAATTTCTAAGTAACAGCATATGGTTTTAGAACAGCATGAGGGGGTGTAAATGATGACAGAACTTTCATTTTGGGTGAACTACCCCTTTAAACCGAGCAGCATTCTCTCAGGGGTCTATCAGAAGGTGGGCATCTGCTGAATCATAAACACTCAAGCATGAATGCTGACCCCTGCTGCATCATTAATGTACCCCCACAGTATGACTCAGATGATGCTGTTAATAAGCTGTTGGGTCTCAACGGCCAAGACTGTTCACTTCTTTCACAGGACCAATCCCACGCTTGGATCTCTCACCTTACAACGCCTGCAGAACTGCGACCCAGTGGCTCAGACTCAACGAAACCAACCTGAGCCTGCTCAACTTCCGGAACTGCCAACGTCAGTCCACCTACTCCAGCCAAAAGAAAATGACAATAATGTTGGAAAAATGTGACCCTCAAATAGCTGGAATCACATTAGTATGACCAAGGCCAAGCTATGATTTTCTCAGCCAACTCCAGACTCCAGATTTATGAGAGTGGACATGAGGAATGTTTGCGGCTGTGCATGCATGATCTACACACAATTAGTGGTGACTAATATAAGCTTGCAAATTATTATACATGTAGATCAATATCAGCTTTGCTGAGGCCAATATCTAAAACAGATCATCTGGATCTGATCAGTATGAGATTGGCCATGGATTGGACATGCTCCAATGATGTGTTGGCATATGCTCCCAGAGTTGTAACAATGAGTTCTTTGAGGTGTGACTGTCAGCCAATGGAAGTTTAGACCATCATATTATTATAATATCTCTGCAATGTAATTCCTATTTCAATTAATATTCCCCCTGTACTACCCCGTGATTTACAGGGTCTCCAAGGGCAGACGTATTCATTTTCATCAAATTTATTAACAAACATTTATCCCACTTGCCTCTGTGGTAGCCAAGTGTGCAGTTAGCACTCTTCGCGTCCACTTTTTTCCACAGGTGTAAAAATGATGATAGGTTTAGAAAGCTGTGTTGATGCTGTAGGACACTTGGCCCACGAGTTGAAGTAAAACTCCACTGTCGCAGACAATAACTCGAATAACTAAGGAACAAAAAAATTAAAACAGAGAAAAGAAACTCTCATAGACCCGTTAATGTCTCAAAAAGGACTTCCTTATCGTTTTCCCGCGCTTACAGTGCCATCTCGTGGCGCAGAACGTCATTACTAGTGTAACACTTGCACCAAGAACTGTTACGCAACAAAAGAAAAACATAATTTGACTAATTGGCTTTGTGTTATGGCTAGTTAAGTCAACATTATTAAATACTAGTGGACCGATTAAAAAAGTTATTCTTGTTTAGTAATAACAATGTATTGGTAACACTTTACAATAAGGTTCATTAGTTAGCATTAGTTAATGTAACTAACATGAACTAACCACGAGCAATCCATTTGTTACTGTACAGCAGCTGTTCATTGTTAGTTCATGTTAGTTCACAGTGCATTAACTAATGTTAATAAGATTTAAATAAAGTAGCCTATTAGTAAATGTTGAAATTAACATGAACAAAGATTAATAAATGCTGTATACGTGCAGTTCATTATTAGTTCATGTTAACTTATGTAATTAACTAATGTTAACTAACGATCCTTATTGTAAAGTGTTACCAATGTATTTTTATTTAAAACGCAACAGGTCTGTGCAAATAGCCTACCGTTATAGAATACCCTACACACATAATTATTAATTATTAATTAATTGCCTTATCATCTTTCAGTAGACGACTGACTTTGGGCACACTGCAGTAAAAATAAATATAATTGACATTAGTATAAAAAAATACATGGATGGAAAGATGATAAGATGCTTTGAACGTCACATTTTAGCATCTAATGCTCAGAAATAGAAACGTTCCGTCATTATGTCACGTTTTGTTCTAAAGCATAAATTACTCACAGTCATATAGCCTACATGTGTATTTTGAAGTCTGTGTGTGTGTGGTCCTATGTGTGGAAAAGGCTTAATCATGCTAAGTGATGTTTTTTTGAAAATGTAAAAATCCAAAACGTTTTCTAGATGGGTTGCCTATAGGTTTAGGGGTAGGGTTGGGGTTTGTAATATAGCTTGTACAGTAGGCCTATATAAAAAGCATTATGTCTATGGAAAGTCCCCATGAAATATGGAAAACCAAATGTGTGTGTGTGTGTGTGTGTGCCCACTTTTCGAGACAAATTTGTAGGTAAAATAGGTTAGCCTATATATTTAATAGCTATAAAGAAAAACAATAGAAGTCTATGGAATGTCTTTTTTTTATTTTATTAAATAAAGGTGTATAAAAATGGACTAGGTCTAAGACAAGTCAAATTTCAAATTTGTCAAGTGCGTAAACACATACTTTAGCAATTTGGTATAGCAATCTACATTTTAAACAAAACAGTGGCTTCAAAATTCATTTTTTAGATATGACTGTAATTTATGTGAACAATTTTTTTTCAAGTAGGCTAACAGGCCTTGTTTTACAGGCCAACATTTTACATAAAAGGTATATAAATTGAAATTATAAGGAAATAGGAAATTCGCAGAGGAACCCAAAAATAACAATTCTCTTCCAGGTTTAGGACTACAAAGCGGATAGGTTTATTCCAGTAAAGTTTTGACAGGTCAACAATTATCCCATTTCAGTGAAACAAAATAGGTCTAAATCCATTATTTCAGGGACTGCAGGGCAGCCTATTGTAAATAAGCCTATTTGTATCTGATTGCGGCATAGATCTTACCTGGACATGCAAGTCTTCATATCACTGTCCTTGGTTTTTCCTCTGGATTTCTTGACAATCACTGCTGGCGAGAGAGTGTGAGCACTTGTCAACATAACAGCATGGACAATCTCATTCCAGACGCCTGTGTGTGTGTGTTTTTAGAGCACCTAAAATTTCTTGCAACACCCAAACAAGAGTCTACTAATGCCCCCGGGAAACTGCCAAGCCATCCTCGATTGTCCCTTAGGACACATTTTCTTTAAAAAAAAAATAAAAAAATAAAAAAAATAAAAATGACAGGAATGATTCTTTACTGAATTACTTTTGCCATAGTAATTGGGTTTTACGATAATTCAAAAAAGTATTTAAAAGCAGTAAAAAACACATTAATCCTTAGTATTGATCAAAAATCAGTTGTTCTTATTCCTACATGTCAAAACACATTTCGCCTTATTTCATCAACACAACAGCACAGAGAGAGAGATCATTTTTGAAACCAAATACGCGACAAAAGGAAAAAAAAAATCTCAGTCTTTCTCCATCTTTGCTCAGGTTAAACATGGAGATAATACAACGATGTGTAGAGTGTTTGTGATGGAGGAAGGAAAGGGGATGAGTCACTCCTGTGAGTCATTAGTTCTGTGGGGACAGCAGCAGCAGCAGCAGCACAATCAGTGTGTGTGTGTGTGTGTGTGTGTGTGTGTTTTAGAGGGGGAGAGAGAAATTTAAGATGCAGGGATGCACCACTGATCAGGGACCTAAATAGACTTCCTGATTTTAGACAGCAAAAAGTGTTTGGGACAAACATTATGTGATTTCCATATGTTATATGTCAAATTCATTTATGATTTGGAACAAGCAATTAGTAAATCAGGATGTTTTAATTAAAACTGTGATAATAAATCAGGATGAGAAATCCGGACCCATATAAAATAACACAGTGTGGCAATAAAAATGAATTCTGGAGAAACTTGAAAGATGTAAAGCTCTCATCCATAATTCAGTCACGACTGTGAATTAGATATGAAATCGAGGGAATTAGATTTAGAGCAACATAAAACATTTGTGGAGTGACAAAAAGTCAACAAGTGGAGGGTAGACAAAGACCCTAACACACCAGCCCATGTGGGTTTTCATGCTATGGCCATGTACTTCTTATTTGGAGAATTGATATGCCATAAAAAGGCAGAAGTAGGAATCAAACAAGCACTGGTCCATCTTCCCTGCCTACGTAAGAAAACGTTTGTTCCAGCACATTCATGACTCACAAACCTGCTGCTGCATTCAGAGACCTCAGCACACGTAAACCCACAACGCACCAGCATTTCTAACCAATAGAAATATCGCACAATTAAGTGACGCAACTGACAACTGCTTAAAAATCAGTTAAAATAAATCTATTCAATATTATTTGTGTGAAGTTGTCTTGTGAATTTTACGCTATCTATCTATCTGAAGAATGTAATCTTAATGAATGAGAGCTTTACAATTTTTAAGTTTATTCAGAACACACACACACACACACACACACACACACACACAATATGTAGTGTACAGTGTCTCTTCATAAGAGAAATGGTTTTTATACTGTACAAACTGTATATTCTACCCCCCTACACAAACCCCTAAATAACAAAACTTTCTATATATATATATATATAAATAAAAAATTTAAAAATACTTATGATTTATAAGCTGTTTTCCTCATGGAGCCTGACAAAATGGCCCCACAACGTCAAAATGTTCATTTGGTCCTTTCAAAGTAGGTTAAACAAGAAAACACACACAGACACAAACACCTAATTTCTTAAATCTGATATTCATGAACCTCATATAAACATGATATACATATAATATTTTATTCCTAAACTCACTGATAAACCTATATACAGTAACCATGCATGACTTCATATGGTACAGTATGACATAAAACATTGAATATGGTCTCTAACAGTAGAGTTTAATGAATATTTATGGCTTGCTGCTTTAAAACGGAGCACTTGTGAATTGTTTACTGGAGCTGTATTCACAGCAGATCTGAGTGAATTGAGATGATAAAAGTGGTTTTCATGGTGGAGTAAGTCTCGGTTTCCCGGGCCTGTTTCTCTGTGTGCTGGCCCCTGGAGAACAGGTTAAGATGAAAGACTGACGCATTTCCCTGAAGCCTGAGATGTGGCTTCGCATCTGCCTCTGTTTTATACTCCTTAACTTTTTTTTTTCTGGATAGAGAACATCGCCAGTGACGCATTCTGCTTTTTTATTTTTTTAATATATTTAACCAGTGGCATTTAGACTGATGTATATAGTGATAAAACATGATCGAGTCAATGTGCTTTAATGCATGCTACCATTTCAGCACTCACTAAATGAGTGAGTCAGTCCGTTTTTGTAGTCAAGCTAGTGAGTCATTAGAAAATGACTAGTTTTTTTTTTTTAAATAGTTTTTTGGAAAGCGCTGAGTGTTTCATGAGACAGGCCAATAACACCTACACCAGCCCAGGATGACATCCTTTCCAGAATTTCTTTACACAGAAAACATGATGACTGATGAAAAATCTAAGTCTGAAATAAGGGCCATAAGTTACAGGAAGATGTATGTCACTTCTGGAGGCACGTGTAATGTGTTTTCATATATAAATGGGGACACATGGTTGGTTATCTCCTCCAGTTCCTTGCAGTGAATGACAATATCCACTGGCTTTCCAAAGGTAAGCGCAGCTAAGAGATCTATTTTGATTTTTTAGCAACAGATAAGAATATCAACATTTAATATCACTTGGTTCTGCAAACTTTTGAACTTTAGAAATCTCAAAATGTTTAGGTGCTTATGATTTAATTAAACAGTCAATTCGTAAATGTTAAAATACTTTCTGTTTCAATAGTACAACAAGATGTAAACAATATGCATTCTAAGTAAAAATCACTTACCAACCTTTTCTGTGTTATATCTGATTTTACGACTTTATCGCCATAAAGCCTAAACCGAATTTCAGCTCAAATAATACACAAGTTTTAAAAAGAAAAATTGATTCAAGTACTTTTATATACTTAAAAGCTTCACATTTCTGCTTTTAATTCCGTAAAACTGGCTCCATTTACTTTCACTGTAAGTGCTTTAATTTACCTCAAATGTTGGTGTAAAAAAAAGAAAACAAGGGATGATTACATTTTTTCTTGTGGTAATCAATATTTTGCCATTGGACCATTGGAATATTCCTTTAAAGGACACTAAAAGCAAGTACAGAACAGATAAGGCACAAGAATAGACTGATTACAGCTATCAACAGCTAATAACTGATATTTGCTTTGAATAACATAATCATTTAGCAGTTTTCCCAGCACAGATCAAATAGTGTCAGTGTGTAATTTTCAGTCTTGTAAGTTTAACAAAGCATCACCATTGAACAATATCAAATGATTCAACAGTTGTCGCGCATGTTGTCAACACATTTCAGATAGAGAGGGGATGTTCTGCACCAGAAGGCAGATTGCACCATATCTGTCAGAGGGATGCCTCAGTGCGGCTAAATGTGTGCCACGGCTGAGCAGAAGTGAAAGAGGGGGAATGACAGAGCGTGAGAGGAAGAGATGGAGAGAGAATACTGATGACTGACTGTAAGGGGAGGATGAGGCAGAACTCTGCAGGTAGATGCTGAACCCCGTGGAGCCTTTCTGACAGATGCATGGAGGGGAACCGGGCAAGTCTGCTCGGGGTGCTTTTGGAGATAGCAACCCAAAAAAGACATAAAGAGAGAGGGGTACAGAGACCAAGGCAAAGGAACATGCTGTTTAAGTAGGGCAGAGACTGGGGCAAAGTGAGGGAGATCAGGAGGGATGGAGGTAAGGCTCAGAGGAGCGCTCAATGACGTACTACTATTTCATATTTAATTCACAAGACTAATTATGCCCCACTTGTGATGCCGGGAATCAATGGCTGCCTCTGGATCAGCATGACCATGATTGCTTCAGAGTGCACATCTTTTATTAATGACTCTCTCATAAGTTTGCACAGCTCACGCTGCGTTTCTGCCTTGTTTTCCAACACGATCAGTTCGCAGCTACGGGAGACTAATCTTTGAAGAACTCTGTGAAGACTGAAGAGAATGAGGACTAAAGATCACTGGGTTTTCTCGAGCAAACTAGGATGATATAAACTATACAAGTAGTGTCCTCATTGACATTGAAATAAGAATAATACAAAATAAATAATAATAAATAAAAACAGGTCTGTGTGTATACATATTATGACTATAAATAATGTTGAAAGAGCCTTTAAAACATGTAGTTCATGTAGCCAAAGCTGAAGCTGATTGTAAATTGTCATATAGATAAAAATATAGTTCTTTTGTTTTGTATCAGCTACACCTATTGCCACAAAGAATCAAGCAGAAGTTGAATCTAACTTTGTATCTATATATACCTGAATGTGAACTTTAAAGGAGGCCTAATGTCAGGATTAGGTGGAGTAATCAGTGCAAATCACAGGTGATTCATCAGGGACACATGCAGAATGTGAGCGTAAAACTCCGATCTAAGGTACATGGACGCAAATGAGAGCAAATAAATCCAAGTGTCAGGGAAGAGGTGAATGAGGTGGTTGTATGTGTGGGTGATCATGTTTAGCAGAGAGTGGGATCAGGAGAGTGTGGGTGGAAGTGACAAGAGAGGAGAGAAAGTGACAGGGGAAGTACGAGGGATTGGCAATGCCAGCGAGAGCTGAAAGCCAATCGGTGTGAGGTGAATCATAGTGAGCAAAACTACACGACGACAGGCTGCATGTTGGGCAAACATGCACACGCCAGTCCCAATTCCTATTCTGTGAATGCCTAGTTGCTGTTAAACTCTATTGAAAATCAGACATAAATGTTCACAGCTGAATGAGAAGGAATACTCAGTTTGACTTCTGGCTACTGCTAAAGGACAATTCAATGACAAAGCAGAATGTCCAGGATGATAAAAATTGAGAAAATCTGGCTAATGACGCATTTGGTTTGAAAAGCTCCTAATTGGTAAAAACACATTGGTGACGTGTGTGTGTATGTGCCAAGTACAGCATATATGTCAAGTGTGTAACCATAAAATAAAACGTACTAAAATACTTTCCTGAATAAACTGTGTTGGTATCTAAAAGGGTTCTCTAAGTTTACTTGGCTCATGAGGAGAAAATGGGTTCCAACAGGTTGCACCACACACTGACTTTCATTCCACAATTCTTTCCCTCCTTTTTTAAAAATGCTTAAAATGTCGTATTCCAGAACTGTTTCACTGTTTTTTTTTGGTTTGTTTTTTTTGTAAAGAAATAATAATACATTATCCCAACATGGTAAAAATTCAACAGCCTTTTTCAATTAACTTTATATTTTTTCTTTTACAATCTCTGGACAGTTACGCAGTTACTTTAAGACCTGCACAATATATTACAATTCATTTTAATTCAAGGATATGACTGCTGAACAACCTCCCTGCATTAGACAACTGCTCAGAAATCGAACTTATTAAAGAAATAGTTCATTTGAAAAATTCTCAATTTTCACCCTAATGTCATTCCGAACCTGTATGACGTTCTTTCTTGAGTGGAATATATTTTATAGGCTATAAGAAGAAATTTTAAGAAATGCCTCTTTTGTTTTGTCCATACATTGGAAGACAATGGTCACCTAATGGTTTAGTTACCAACATTCTTCAAAATATATTCTTGTGTTTCAAAGAAGTAATTCATAAAGGTTTGGAACGACATGAAGGTGAGTAAATGATAATTGTTTTTTTGTCTAAAACAATTCCAGATGCCCTAATCCCACACGGTTAGCGCCAAGAATAATAGACATAAAAAGAATATTCCCCGTATCATCTCTGAACTCGAGTCGTGAAGGTCTTTACGCATGTTCTGCGTGACCCTCTCTATCCAGCGCGCGCGCAGCCCGTTGACTGCATGTCCTCGGTGACGTCATACAGCACGTCCGAGGCGCGATGCTGCTGATGTTTTTCAATGAATGAGATCCCCCTCCCATCCGCATTACTATCACTACAGGCTGTCTATAAATTGCGAACGATGGGAGAACCCGTTAAATTTCACAAGTGTGATCGACGGCAGAGGAGTGAGTGGATACATGCAGCGGAACACATTACACTTGCCATTCAGCATCATTTCTCATCAGCAGAGGTAACCAACAATGCACTGAAGTTGATAGTTACTTTGGTGATGCCAGCTGAGAAGTTTCTTGAATTTAATATGGACTGCTTTAATACGAGGTAAGTGAATTTATGGTAATAAATGCTGGACAAAATGGGGATAAAATTAAACAAAATGATTATTGCCCCCTTATTAAATAAACTAAATCCGGATATAGAAAATGGAATACATTTGTGATAATTTGTGTTGACAATTGACAATATTTCGTAGATGTGAGCGACTTAAAGTTACTGCAGTGTGACTCACTTTTGCGCACATGTGCAGTGACATATCAGAAACCAGGGTGCCTCTTGGAAAGTCAGACACATATGTGATCAATCTTAACATTAGCAAAATTACATATGCATGCATTTTTTTCATTCTTTAAAAAAGGGGTTAGAACTCTCTTCGGCCCTTACAAGACAATTAAAACTGTAAAGACTTGCAATTTGTTTCATATTATGCTTTATTACCCCACTAGCACAGATATATTTTGATACATTCAAAGCTTGATGCGTTAAATGTAGCATATTTGAGTCGCTATGCAAAAAGTAGATCTTCAAGGTTGAGCGCCTTGTATGCTGTGCTGGAAATTAATGTGGCTGCTATGTTTAATAAATGTCACATTTCTAGCCTATTTTATTTAGCTAGCGCTCTAGAAGCATCTCTCAAGCTTATATTTGTCCGGTATACAGACATATACCTATTTTGAGAAATAGCTTAGACGTCAAATAAGCGCAACTGATCGGCGAAGCGCTTAGATTTAATATGAAATGCACTCAAATGAAGCGCTTAAACCTCAAACGCGTTCATATTACGCATATGCATGTGTCCAGCTGTTCTTTTTTCGCTGTCCGCGAGACATTATTCATGTTATCTAACAATTGTCACTTGCCATTTCCGATTCACACCGGGGAAAAAGACGAGCATACAATGTCGCTCAATGCCTCTCTCTCGAGCTTCTAAATTTTGAAGTAACAATATCGTGACGTACATTCAGATGAAGTCAATCCTGCGTCATTCCTGCGCACACGCCGACGACCCGTCGGGATCATTTAAAGAGACAGCGCGAGTGTGGCGCGTGCGCAGTCGTCCACCTTGCGCCCCACGAGGGTTCGCAATGCGGGAGGTGGGGGTTTTCTGAGGGGGTGGAAACAACGTGGAGAACATCCAAAACTCTAGACACGAGTTTTGCAGAATAATTCGGCATGGAATTCACACTATTGTCGTTATATCCTCATTGACATAATCGAGGGATTACCCCTCTTATTGTAGACGAACAGGAGATTGTGTGAGGGAAAGGCTAAGATGAAAACTTAGGATGGGTTTTAGTAGGCTAATGCAAATAAGCACGAATAAATCGTTTAAACTCACTTTGCCTACAGATAATAAAATAAACGCATGGGGGTACAAAACATTAACATGTAAACTATTTCTTCTGTAAGATGTCTCCCTCTGCTCATACACCACAATTATGACTATGACATGTAGCTACTTAAAGTGATGGTTCACCCAAAAATGAAATGGTATTTTTTTTTTATTTACCCTCAAGTTGTTCCAAACCTGTATGAGTTTCTTCCGTTGAACACAAATGAAGACATTTTAAAGAACGTTGATAACCAGTTGACGGTAGCTAAACATACTTTGAGTGAACTATTCATTTAAAATGTAAATCATAACTGAATTATTTGTTTTCAATACATAACTATTTTTGAAGTTGTAAAAATCAATCAACGGGGAAAGAAGGAATCCTTGTCAGCACCATGGATAGCGCACATGGTTTCAAGCAGAAAACCAACCGTAACTTAAAGGGACAGTTCACCCAAAAAAATAACCATTTACACTCATGTTGTTTTAAACCTGTATGACTTTCTTCTGTAAAGAAATAAACGAAGTTATTTTTCATACAAAGAAAGTTAATGGAAACTGACTTAACATCTAAGGCTATTCTAACAAACATTTCCTTTTGTGTTTCACAAAAGAAAGGAAGCCAAACGAGTTTGATTTGAAGAAACCCGAGGGATGAGTAAATGATGACAAAAATGTTAATTACTGGGTGACTATTCCTTTAAAAACAGATTTAGACAGCATATCTAAAAGGTCCGTTATTTTCATCTCATCACTGCAACGAAAAAGTGTTTTATGATTTGACTGCACCTTAAATCAGTCAATGCGGATGAAAAGCTCACAGAGTTAGTCATCGTTTGAGGACTGAAATAAACTGCACAAACAGAAGCAACACATCAGCAGCAGGAAAAAAAATATATATACTGCATAATGACTACAGGGTCACAACAAGTGATACTTTAGTTTAACCTCTTGGCTACAGGGGCATCAGTTTATGATGTCACTCATTACACACAACATCAACAGCATGGACGTCAGAGCATGTTACTGAATTAGGCTTGCATAACCCCCCTTCCATCACAACCACCAGCAGCTAATATCCTGGAGTGAGTCAGTCCGATAATCTCCACCGCAATCAATACAGAGTTGTGGAAGCGGGCCATGCCATTATGGACTCTTGATGGTGTCATTCTAGGCCAGGAAAACTGCTTTCCTATTTATAGCAGCCATCTGAGATGCTTGCTTATTGTTTAGACAGATTTCTAGATGGTTTAAATGTGCAAAATAAGGTCTTTTGTGTATCAAAATACTATTATTTAGAGCATTTTACATTTAAAATAGACTTCAATGCTTCTTAAAATGTAAAGAAATGGCATTTTTTAACATTAACATTAATATTTTAAAGAATGTTTTTTTTTTTTTTCAAGGCTAAGAAAAACAAGATGCATAACAGTAAATGCACTCGAAAAAAGTGGGAAAGCATCTAAGGTCAGTGCATCAATACCTTGGCTCTAGACTGCTTACTGCTAAATGTGCCTGAAAGTACAGTAACAGTCTACAGTCATGGCTACTGACGTCTGGCAACCATCCACAGAGAATTCAACCACTGACAGAATCTTGTCAAGTCCACGTGGGCCTGGTTAGTACAGCTTTAAGAACGGCGAGCAGGAATCTGTGTCATCTGCCCTGGAAACCTCTGTGCTGAATATGTGGGCCGTGTCGTAGCCGACCAGCCAATCAGGTTAGCTTGTCTACAGTTTTCATTGAAAACCCTTCTCTTGCTGTCTCCATGGCAACCGTGGCATTAGATTGTTACTGTAGCAACAACACTTCTGGTAACAGTCTACAGCCATGGTCGCTAGGGGGCAGAAACTTCTGCATCTGATACATCATCCTCTCTCTAAATCTGGTACCCGCAATTTGTTTGAGTCATGTTATTTTTTTTGTATTTAGTACATTAGTTTGAAATGCCTCTTTTGATGAACTTGGACACTGTGTTCTAATTTGCATACACCCTAAAAGTGTACTGAAACTTCTAGTGATAAGTACATATGTACTTCTGGGTACATATGAAAACAGTGCCCTATTATTTGGCCACACTACCACGTAATCTAATTGGGTTACACTTTATTTTAAGGTGACGTAGTTACATTGTACTTAGTTAAATACTTACTATAGAGTTACGGTTAGGGTTTGGTTTAGTTGTAATTATGCATAATTTACTGTTATTACTATAGTAATGTAGTAACGTGTGACCTTAAAATAAAGTGCTACCCCTTCAAATTCATTATGCAATAAGTTTTAAGCTCATGCATGAAAAAAAAAAAAAAAACTTCTGTGGAATTACAATTTCACAGACTTTTGGCATCCTATATTTTTTTAAATACACTTTACCCTAAATTTAATCTGGCATATTTATTAGCATAGGTAGTATGAGAATTGGGGCACAGTCAGAGTCATCAGTTTATCTTCTACCTGTATAAAGGTGGTATATTGTGCTGTAAAAATCAGATAAAGATTTAGCACTTTATTTTACAGTCCTGTTCCTCATGTACATACTGTACTTATTAGTTACAATAACTGGGTAATAACTAGGTTCTAACCCTGAACCTACCCCTAAACCTATCCCATGCAGTTACCTTATATTACCCACGACTTTCTTATGTAAGTACACCGCTCTGTAAAAAAAATTTTTTTCATGATTTGTTATCACTACATTGTTTCTTTTGTCAAATCAACTTAGATGTGGTTCAGATAACAATATTTTAAGTTTCTGTTGATTAAACCAATCTCCACTGTATTAACTCATTTTTATTTTATTTCAATTAACTTAAAAATAAGGCAACCAGGTTACTTACTTTTTTTTTTTTTTTAAGCTAAACCTAAGTACACGCAAGTGCACATATTTTAAAATAAAGTGCAACCGAGATTTTGGACACACTTTATTTTAATGTGCCATTGCTACAGTGCAATTACACAATTGAAAAAATAAATAAAATATTGATTACAAATTTTCTTACTAGAGGTTTAGGCTTAAAATAAAGCAATATTTTGGTCAGAAAGTTTGGTTACAATAAAATGTATGTTAACCCAAATGCCTTACCCATATTTTTTATGTGAAGTACTGGAAACCATATTTTTAGTGTATCATAAAATGCTATTTGTTTGTCAGCTGTGTAAAGTGCAAGTGTAAAATGTGTGTCTGAATTTTAAGAATGTTTCTGAATTAAATGGCCAAATGTAATCAAATCTGATCACAGTTCAGTTAGGTATAGTACTTTGTTAGTTAAAGGTGTATCTTACCACCTAACTTACTTTTCATGACAACGAATCATATTTATACTAAGGGCCACCATCTCGCATCAAACACACTTGAACAATCTAATCGAAGATTGAAAAAAGTATTTCATGCAGGTGCTAAATCATGCAGATTAAGGATATCCCTGCTGTAAGCTGCGTTATTGTTAACTGAACTTATAACTGTCTGATTTAGCTCAAATCAGACAAGTTATCAGTCCTCTATTTAAAAAATAAATAAATACAATTACATTTACATACTGTATACAATATTTGGACATTAATATTGCCCATAACTGCACAATCTACAATTGTTGTTTTCAAACTATGTATATATTTATGTTTGTAACACAATGCAATGTAATATGTTACATCTGTAAGACATTTATGTAAAACTTAAATAAAGTATCTTCATTTCATTCAACAACAATCTTTTCTGTTAAAGCAAAATGAAGTGATCAATTTGAACAGGCAAGTGCACGATTTGTAAGTAGCCTAATAATGATGTGGAGCAAATGTCGACATGATGCTGCAGAACACACACACACACACACACGGTTTACAGGGACTCTCAATCGACGTAATGATTTTTATAGCATACTGAGCTAATAAAATTTTCTCTAACCCAACTGCTAAACATAACCCTCACAGAAAC
Organism: Rutilus rutilus; assembly: GCF_951802725.1. NCBI lineage: Eukaryota > Metazoa > Chordata > Actinopteri > Cypriniformes > Leuciscidae > Rutilus > Rutilus rutilus. Next base: position 20,688,533 of record NC_140223.1, read on the forward strand.
CTTTTGTCATTTTTATTTGAACTAAACACTATTTAGTTTAAGCCATTTGGCTTAAGGACACATGAATAACCATTTTTACATTGTGATAACAATGCCATTATACACAACTGCGCACACACGGTTTTGATATGTATATGTTGATAACTCAATTAACTAAAGTCAATCATCAGTTTATGTGTCTGTGAATCTGCATAAGAGTGCAGAGAGTAGGGATGGGAACCGAGAACCGGTTCTTCTTCAGAACCGGTGCCCAGTGAATCGATTCCTTGGAACCGTTACGCCCGTTTCACACATACTCCGTTTGCAGTGCGTATGCGGTGCGTATTTTTTTCCGTACCCATGTTATCAGGTTAGAGCTTTCACACTGCATGCGGTTGCAGTCCGTCGATCCGTTCCAGTTGCGGTGCGTATACAGCAGTGCAGAGATCGTTTCCGCACCGAGTCTATTTTTGCTGTGCTGCAAACGCTGAATTAAAGTGACAGCGCATGTTGCGTGGTGAAAATGAACACAGATTGACCTGAAAATGTAGTAATTTCACCATAAATGCTATTAATTAAATAAAATTTAGTAAATCTCACCATAAATGTATTTAATTAAATACTACGTTTTTGGTAAAGCAAGGAAAGCTACAATTTACCTCAACAAGGCGACATGAACAACACTTGTCACATGCATGGAGGTGGAAAAAACAAGTTTTGACATGCAAGATTTATTGTATTAAGATTTAAATTATGCAAAAGAAAGGGTATGAGTCTGCTGTTTTTGTCAATTTTAAGTTTAAATTTAAAATGTAGGCTATTCGATTTTAATATTTGTACATGGTTAAATATTTGACCACTTGCTTGAGCAACTTAAGTAGAAGTAATGCATTGAATAATAGGCTGACGTTGTTTAAATTGTGTTTAAACGTGCACACGTCTATTAAAGAGTGAAATGTGCAAAGATAATCGAAATGCTGAGACGTTAAGACCGCGGGTAAATCAAGGGAAAATACAATTTGCTTCAACAAGGCATAATGAACAACACTCGTCTCATTCGTGGAGGTGGAAAAACAATTTCTTTGTGACATGCAAGGTTTATTATAAAGATTTAAATTATGCAAAAGAAAGGGTATGAGTCTGCTGTTTTTGTCAATTTTAATTTTTAATTTAAAATGTATGTAGGCTATTCGATTTTAATATCTGTACATGCCATGGTAAAATATTTTACCACTTGCTTGAGCAACTTAATATATAATTATATAGAAGTAATGCATTTAATAATATGTTGTTTAAATTGTGTTTAAACGTGAATACGTCTATTAAAGAGTGTATATGTGTACAAAGAGAATCGCAATGCTGACAAAAAACTTTTTTTTTTAAATAAAAGTTGCTGATAACTTCCGGATTTGAAATACAAATAGCGAGTATGTATTTGTGTTATAGCCTACAGCAGCGGATCAGTTACGCACTGCAAACGCAGCATATGTGAAAGCACTATTGCATGTGCTGCTCCCGCACTGCATATGCACTGCAACACGCACCGCACCCGCACTGCACACGGAGTATGTGTGAAACGGGCGTTAGTATGCCTACTTAACGATTCCGCTTATCGGTTCCGCTCGTTCAAATGTGACACGACGTCACACACGTGCTGCGTTGTTTTGGTTCAGAACGTAGCAAACACTATGAGCAAACATGGCATCGAGGCAGAAGCGCTCTGACCGCGTCCTAACTACATCCGACGCGACGGTGCGACACGCGATAAAAAGTATCATGTTACATCAAGTTTAACCAGCCGCGACACGCGACGATTCTATTTGAAACGGATCCTATTTTACTGCGACGTCGCGCTGGAACAACAATCTCAAAGTGTGGCAATGATAATATCAGGTACTATTTTTGTGCTTTATTTAATGTTAAAAGCGTGTATAATGTGACTGAATATCATTTAGTGCTCCCAGCTTTGTAGCTGTAAAAACAACAATGGATAAGTCACATCAGATCTTGAAATTAAACAAATGGAAACAAAAACGTTCAAAATGTGAAGAAAACCCGTGTATTATTTGACAAAGATTGTTTTAGTAACTCAATAGCCTAATCCAAATGAGCACTGTTAATATTCCAAAAGACACAAGCTCTTCCTAAACTGTTTTCAGTCTGTGTTTTTAGTTTTGGCACATAAATGGCAGTTTTTTTTTTTTTGTCCGGACCAATGAATGTGAAAATTGTCAATTTCCTAATCCTAAGGCACTCTTCTTGATAATCTTTAAAGGCACACACTAGTGTGCCATGGCATACTGGTTGAGAAACACTGCCCTAGGCTATAGGTCCCTGGACTTTACTTTGAGAAGTAGCTCACCTACTTTTAGGTTTGTTCTGAGGTTGCTACACATAATTTGTGTATACTCTGTGCTGTGTCTTCTGATCAGATATTAAAGCGAGTTAATACAAACAAATTTGTACTTATTCCCTCACCCAATAAGAATCGATAAGAGAATCGATAAGGAATCGGATCGATAAGCAATATCGATAATGGAATCGGAATCGTTAAATTCTTATCAATTCCCATCCCTAGCAGAGAGAGGTCATATAGTCCTTCATCCAAACATTTAATTAAGGAGAATTTTAATGAAATTTAATTAAAATGTATTTTAGTTAATTGAAATAAAAAATGGTTTGTGATTAGCCTACTATTATTACTGAAAGTTAAGGCCCGTTTACAACAAGAACGCCAACTATAAAGATAACTTTTGTTAAGTAATTTCGAGCAATTGATTGATTTATGTTGTTAAAGTATGGTGAATTTAATCAAATGCTTCTTCATTGCCCTTATGTCACTATATTGCTCGAAATAAAATTTCATTTCATTACCATGACAATTATTATAGGCCTATAGCGTCCACGCCAACGGACTATAATGCTGTTTTGTCCGCCAATTTAAATGCTCGAGCTCTTTCAAGCGGAATGGATTCTGATTGGATGTCAATGTTTTTACCGTTCATCAGCTGAAAAAAATAATATCTGTAAGTGATTCCAACGATGTTGTTTCTCTGTGCCGTTGTCGTTATAGTTGCTGTGTGGACTCTATATATGGAAACTATATCTTCCACCCTTAGAGGAACATTTCATTGAAGTAGAAACATGATTAGATGTGGTTGTATTTAGGCTACTCTTTCTGAGTTGATATAATTAAAATGTAATGTAAATCAGTCACATCAACTTTCACATACAATGTCAATCAAATCATTATATAAAACATATACAAATTGCCTTTGTTATTGTCTTGCAGGTTTTCTACTAAAGTGAGTTAAAACGAGGACATAATTCTGTCTGTATGGAATAGGTTTTGCTTGTTCAGGCACAGCCATCGTCACACATCAATGGCCAGATTTCCAGAAAACAGCCAAATCACGACTTCCTACGTCTTTCCAAACAGGGCCGCTCTTAATCGGACTGTCCATCAAAACCAAAGAGCTTTGAGAACAACTGTTTTTAGAAACGTGCACGATTCATCTCCGAACAACCACTCGGTAACAGCCGTTAATAAAATAAAGTAAGATGCCGTGGAGGAAAGAAAAAGCCACCAGTGGTAAAATTCATTTGTAGTAGGCCTAGTGTATGTTGGATTTTTGTAGAGGTGTTTTTGGCTGTATCATACAGGACAGACTGACCTCCCACACATTACTCATCTCCTTTTAACACTTGATATTTCTCCTCACTTTCACAGACAATCTTCTTTTCTGTAAATCTCCAACTTCCCTCTGGTTTCAGCTCTGCATGGTTCACTTAAGCAATTTCAGTTTCTCTGATATCAGTGGTTAGTCTTCACCCGAGGCTTCAGATCACAAAATCCAATCTCACATTTCATTTCAACACTCTTAAATGGACTGTGTCATTTTGGTGGCTTTTTTTGGTCCTCTTACTATATTGGGTATATCTTTTTTTTTTCTCTTTAAGCACTGTGAAAGAATAAGGTGACTATTTCAGGTACTACAGTATCATATAATTTGTAGTTCATTATAAGTCTATATATTGTCTATATAAGTTTTAATATATCACATTTTACTGAATATTGGCAAATAAACATGTGAAGAGTTCAGATGCAAAAGCCTCTAAGTGCCATCTGAAATTTTCTTCTAGAATGATCATTTTTATCAAGCTCGTATGTTTAAGTTCAGTAATTTCACTTAAATGACAATGAAAATTACCTATTAATTGTCATTTAAGTGAAATGACTGAACTTAAATATATGAGCTTGATAAAAATTATAATTCTAGAAGAACATTTCAGATGACACTTAGAGGCTTTTGCATCTGAACTCTTCATGTATTGACTGCAGTGTTACTCACACATAGATAAAATGTACCAGGGTAATATACAATATAATGTAGTAAAAATAAAATAAAAAAATAAAACACCATAATGTACAACCTGTTGTTATAAAAACAACTATTGGATCAAAGGATGATCAAATGACATGTCACGCAGGGTTGTCCTTTACACACACACACACACACACACACACACACACACACACACACACACACACACACACACACACACACACACACACACACACACACACACACACACACACTATATATATACAGTACCAGTCAAAAGTTTGGAAACATTACTATTTTTAATGTTTTTGAAAGAAGTTTCTTATGCTCATCAAGCCTGCAGTTAAAAAAAAAAAAAAAAAAAAAAAAAAGGTAATATTATCAAATATTATTACAATTTAAAATAATGGGTCTCTTTTTTAATATATTTTAAAATGTAATTTATGTTTGTGATGCAAAGCTGAATTTTCATCAGCAAGTACTCCAGTCTTTGGTGTCTTATGATCCTTCAGAAATCATTCTAATATGCTGATTTGATACTCAGTTATTATCAATGATGGAAACAGTTGTGCTGTTTAATATATTTTTTTGGAATACTTTTTTCAGGATTCATTAATGAGTAAAACGTTAACAGCATTTATTCATAAAAACAGCATTTATTCAAAATAAAAACATTTCTAACAATATAAATCGTTACCATCACCTTTTATCAATTTAACGCATTCTTGTTGAATTAAAGTACTAATTTCTTTAAAAAAAAAAAAAAGAGTTATTGTTCCCAAACTTTTGAACGGTAGTGTATATTGTTACAAAAGATTTCTATTCTAAATAAATACAGTTCTTTTTAAACTTTTTATTCATCAAATGATCCTGAAAAAAGTATCTCAGGTTATAAAAAAAATATTTAATAATATCAACTGTTTCCAACATTGATCATAAATCAGCATATTAGAATGATTTCTGAAGGATCATAAGACACCAAAGACTGGAGTACTTGCTGATGAAAATTCAGCTTTGCATCACAAAAATAAATTACATTTTAAAGTATATAAAAAAAAGAACCATTATTTTAAATTGTAATAATATTTCATAATATTACTGGTTTTTTTTGTTGTTTTTTTAAACTGCAGGCTTGATGAGCATAAGAGACTTCTTTCAAAAACATTAAAAATAGTAATGTTTCCAAACTTTTGACTGGTACTATATATATATATATATACACACACACACACTATATAAATATATATATATATATATATATATATATATATATATATATACACACACAGTTTTGCAGATATTCAAGCTTTCAGACATTCAATCATTCAGATATTCAGTTTCATCTTTCACTATTTAAGCATATACTTTTGCTTTACATGCAAGAGGCAAATCAAGTCTTGCTTCTGATTAAATAACACTGCAAATAATGATTCCCATGGGAATCCTTTTTTGCCAAGGACACGGTTTCATCTGATTCCAGAGTGGTTTTAATGGTTTAACTGATAATCTAATGAGTCTGGAGTGCAGATGAAACGAGCTGAAGGGGGCTAATCTTCAGTGCAGTAACTGCTGTTGAATATAAGAGTCCTGATGTTCAGCGGGTCTGCGGTCAGGTGGCCAGCAGGTAAGAGATGTTGTCTATCTTGGGGTACATGTGGAGAATTCTGGGCAGTAACACACTAAAATAAACCCAAATGCTTCTGTTCAACATGACCGCTGGTATAGAGCCATCTGTGATGTAGATGGTTAGAGGTCATTAATACATCCATTTCGTTCTTGTTTGAGGTAGATGCGTAAAGTGTGTGGTGAAAACAATTAGGACTGAGAGCTAACGGTACAGATAATAAGAAAAGAAAAAAAAAAGAAAGAAAAATATAATTCTCAGAAACATGATAGCGACAGATGTGACTCAGCGTTTCCCGTAGCAGGAAGATAAACACTTGACCATCAGGCACTTCACAAACGCTGCTTGAGTCTGATCCAAGGAGAGACAAAAGCTCAAATACAGATGCGCACAAACACACGACACAATAAAAAACACTGCCAAAATATATGGCTTATCATAGACTGAGCAAGGCTCACAGCTTTTATAGAATCTTCTTGATTGTTACACTTGCTGTCACACTGTTGCCAAACTAAAATTGACCGTGTGACGTCTTCCTATAGCCACAGCAGATTTAGATATAGGACTTATACCCCTGGTTTCACAGACAGGGCTTAAGACTAGTCCTAGACTAAAATGTAAGTCTGAGCTGTTTCCACTGAAATAAACTTGCACTGACTGATCTTAAAAATATATCAGTGCCTTTTTAGTTTTAAGATGCACATCGGTAATGTTTTTTTCTAAGCATGTTTATAAAAATTACTTAAATGTCCTAATTGATCTATGGTCTAATCCTGGCTTAGTCTAAGCCCTGTCTGTGAAACCGGGCCAAAGTATACTAGAATGCACAATATATTGGTGGTCATAATGGAATTGAATGGTAAATGTGACTTTTTAATGTTATCAGTCTGTTCAGTAAAATGCAGCAATGAACTTAAAGTAGTTTAATGTAATTGAATTTATTAAATAAAAATAAAAATGATGGTTTAATAAAATATTTTAAAGTAATATATTCAGTACAGTTGTAATTGAAATGATTCAACTCCCATACACAGTGAAACATATATATTTAGATTTTTTTTTAGAAACTGACAATTAAATATTGACTCAACAAATTGCTTCCAACTAATTATCCCCCAAACAAAAAGATGCATTGAGGTAATTTTAGCTTAAGGTCTGAAGGTCAAAAATAAATAAAAATAATAATAATAATTCACTGAACATATTAAATTGTGTTCAGCCAATCCATCAAGTAGAAGTGAAAAATCTGTGTTCAAGGGGGGAACTCCTAGCTTGTTGAGGACACAACGTGGCCATGATATCATTTACACTAAAAAAAAAAAAAAAAAAAACGATTCGTTGAATTTAATAAAATGTTTTATCGTAAGTGGTTGCACACAACTGATTTTAGCTACATTTAAACAAATGCATTAAGTTGAACTAAAATTGATTAAGTGCAACTTAATGCATTTGTTTAAATGTAGCTAAAATCAATTGTGTGCAACCACTTACGATCATTTTTTTAATTAAATTCAACAAATCATTTTTTTTCAGTGTAGGTAACCTGACATCCTCAGTTGGTTCTGGTTTACTTAGTGCCCTAGGCAAGATTAGATCCTAAATTAGGATTTTTTTTTTTTTTTTTTTACTATTATTGTTATTATTTATTTATTTATTTATTAATTTATTTGACAGGGACAGTGTACATTAATTAGCATTGCTGCAAATGCACCAGAATTAGCCAAAAGGCTATTTTTCATCCATTGTCCCTGGACAGATCTTAAAATTGTCTACCTAAAAAAACACAATAAAAAGATTACAGTGAACAATACAAATATAAAAAGCAGTAAAATAGATATAACTCCTCACATCCTGTTGATAAATACAAGTTTACCAAAATTAATTAATAAATTAATACAGAACTATAAACCGAAATTTTCAAAACATTTTTAATTTATTGAATAAATGTTATTTCAGGCCAAATACAATAAGAATATCAATAAAAATAAAAGTGGTGTTTGGGTTTAGCTTAGTATCATATTTGATGATATCACATTGATATTATTAATTCATTGACTAATATAATGAATTTAATGAATGAGGACCAAATTTGTTTGCTGCAATCCACTAATGTATCCACCTTATTATCAATGCAGAAGTAAGCTATTTTACGTGAATATGCCAGACTTCCAATTCATTTGCTGCCCAGAGTGTTACTGCCAGGATCCGCCACTTCATCCTCATGAATTTAAAATTCATTAAGATGTTTTAAGGTTAAAAATATTGCTGCATGTGATTTAAAGACATAAATTAATCAAATTGGGCAGTGTTATGTAAAAAAACTTCTGTTCTGTCGCTTGTCGTAAGCTATTTACCGCTTCTGCAAGTTTTCATCACATCACCAAGACATCCTTTTCAAGCACTACAGAACTTGCCACTGGTCAGTTAATGCAGCTTCCTTTCCCTGTTTACACCCAGAATGTGTTTGTATTTTCAGAAGAATTGGGGCTTTAAAAACACCTCTGTGGAGGGTACATCCAAAGACTGGCATTAAGGAGAATGCCACATTTTCTTGTCACAACTGTGATTTAAGGACATCTGCTCTCAATCAACATTTCTTCACCATTTAAGAGGACATCATGAGCTCAAAGTACCTCCTGTGAGAATACTAAAATTCAGATGAAATTACACTAAACACCGAGTGAAGTGACTTTTGCAGTCTTTCAATATTTGTAAATGTTTTAGATGTTTAATTGTTTATAAATTGCTCTTGTGAGAATACATAAATTCAAGTGAAGTTACACTGAACATTTGAAATAATCCTCTCCATTTACTTGGATTTTATGATGTTTTTGCACTTTAGCAAATATTTGTAGATGTTTAATGTTTAAACTGTTAAACTGCAGCTTTATGAACTCACAGTACCTAAATACTAAAATGTAAGTGAAATTTCTCTAAACACTGGGTGAGTACACGCCCCAGTTACTTACATTTTTGGGATAATTTTCTTTTAGGGCAACGGGGAATAAACAATACAGTAAAGTTGCTTTACTAATATAAATGTACCAATATACATTTTTAGGTAAAACAAAAAAAAGAATGCTACTACAACTTAAAATATATAATTGGACCAATAACATGGTTTGGTAAACTTAATTTTTTTTCACTTGGTCCAACATATTATGTCTCATTGAGCCAATGTTAACAGACTATTGCAACAATTGATCAAAATACATTTACAGATTTTGGGCCAATTGAAAAATTTGGAAGGCAAGATGGATTCATTGATGTATCAGGAAATCCTAGGAGAAAACGTCATGCCATTACATTTTGAGAAGTATACACTGTAAAAAATTTGCTGTAGTTATGCAGCTGTTTACCAGTAACTTACTGTAGATTTAAATTTATGCTATTTACTGACAACAGTTTGTTCAAAGTTAAATGAACATTAAACATTAACAAGTCTTTGTCTTTACAGAATAAAACTATAAAATAACAATCTAATGCAAAGCATTCTGGGAACCAGAAATCTTCATCAACCTTTTTCTGTTTTTTTTTTCCTTCAGATTTTGGTTCCCAGAATGCTTTGCATGAGGCTGTTATTTTAGTTTTATTCTGTAAAGATAAAGACTTGTTAATGTTTAATGTTCATTTAATTTTGAACAAATTGTTGCCAGTAAATAACATCAATTTAAATCTACAGTAAGTTACTGGCAAGTAGCTGCCAGTAATACTGTAATTTCTGTGTTAATTAAAAGTTGCATTTTCAGTTGAATTGAAAAAGTGGGAAACCACTTTTGTTGTGTTGAGCTATTTAAATTACTTTTGTTTGATTTGTTCATTACAAACAGCTTAAAGTCATTTACATCTAATCATTTAGCAGATGCTTTTATCCAAAGCGACTTACAAATGAGGTCTGTAGACTTTCCAATAAACCTGATTTGCAATGGGAGTTGAATAATTTCAATTACAACTGTAACATTTAAAGACACTAAGGTAATAATAAAGATACTACTATTAATACAGATTTATTATCAGTATGAAACTCATATGAGTTTCCTCATGTTTTTAGGGCAGCAAGTACATTTTCATTTCCTAGTTAAACCACCTGGAAATGTTTTCCATTGCATGGATTATACCAAAGTATCATGGTATGATCACCTGAACCTTTCATCGGATACCAATACTTTTGTATGGGAGTCATCCTACAAAAAAACAAAACCACCTTAGGGTAAACCATGATGAAAAATACATGTGAAATAATCAAAGAAGAAAAAACCTAAAAGAATTCAACATTTTACCAATGCTCAAATGACAAAAGTAGACAATCAGTGCAAATTTACTCAAGAAGTCTCGTCTTCTGAGGAACAGATTCACATAGGGTAAACATCCTGAGGTTCGTGATGAACTTTTGCTACTCCTCATGAGGCTCAGCATGCATGCATTGGCAGAGACAGAGAGAAATTCGAGCATCTCTCGGCTCTTCCTGTCAATTTTCGTGCCCTTCCCATGAAAAGGGAAATGAATGCCTAGTACAGCCACAGAAATGTGTGAGTGTGTGGAGGAGAGACAGAGGCAAACCGACATCCTCATCACATCTGGAAGTAATTGCCACACCAATAACTAAAGCATGCATTCTCGTACACTGCCATCCAAAATAAAGCAGTAAATCAATCACCAACAGCAAACAGCAACGGCTGAACTCTCAGGTAAAACTTTGCTGCATGATCAGGCAGACAGCATCACCTAGTGGACATTGATACATAGGCATACCTAACCTGATGAAATAAGATCACCTCTATTTAATACACAGGCGATCAATTAAAATGCAGTAACATCAATAAACGGATACAGAAGCTATATAAGAGAGAGTGGCAATAATGTACGACCAGGTCCACCTGCAAACTCAGCAGAAACTCCACAGATCACTGCAGACTATTGAACAATCTCATTCACAATGGTCTATGCAATTCTCTGCCCTTGCATGCTCATTTATTAATGATATTGGCCAATTTAATAATAATAATAATTATTATTATTATTTAAAAAATAACAAATAGTAAAATAAAGAATTAGTTTATAATTAATAATATAGTTTATATTACTAATAATAATACTTATTATTATTAAATAGTAACCAATAAATAGTAAAACTTATTATTCCTAATTATATTAATAATAATTATCATACCGTAAATGTTGAAATAACTTACTAAATTATTTTTATTGTATACATACACATACTCCAAATAACATAATTCTTATTTTAAAATGTTGGACTAATTAATAATAATACTAATTAAAGCTGCAAGCAGCGATGAAAGGGCCCTCGCACCCGTGCCATCAACACTTGGTGGCTTTAGGAAGACAGAGCATGGTTGGGAAATGTACATTTAAGGAGGTATATATAGTAAGAGTATGTCAAAGTCAGTTACAAAATGTTTTGTATAATGGTGATAATAGCATGCTTCATGACTCAGCTAAGTGTTGCTAGCATGTTTAGTATGTTTCTAGCATGCTCAGTACACAATAATTATGTGGTTAGTACTGCATTACGGTGTTAACCATGTCAGTTTCTGTTGCCAGTAGGTGGCGTTATGACTATAACTGAATATGAGCATGGATGTGTGTTCAGGACAGAACTCTTATCAAACGTGTCAAGTTTGGTGCAAATTGGACATTGCCTTCTTGAGTAACAACAAAGTCATGTTTCATTGAATTAGCATTCTTTAGCACTTAGCTAAGCATTGTTAGCATGTTTTAACATGTTTCTAGCATGTTTAGAACTCAATGGCATTTTTAACATGTTGCTAGAACGGCATCAACGTGTTAAACATGTCACTTCCTGTTGCCAGTAGGTGGCGCTATTACTATAACTGAACATTCTCATGTAGATGTGTTCAGGCCATGACTCTTATCAAAAGTGTGAAGTTTGGGGCAGATTGGACATTCCATGCCTGAGTTACAGCAAATTCCTATTTAATTGCAATAATAGCATGCTTTAGCACTTAGCTAAGAGTCTGCTAGCATGTTTTAGCATGTTTCTAGTATGTTGTTAACATGTTTAACACTTGCTGGCACTTTTTTATATGTTATTAGGAGTCCATAACAGTGTTAAACATGTCACTTCCTGTTGCCAGCAGGTGGCGCTATGACTGTAACTGAATATAAGCATGGTCATGTGTTCAGGACAGAACGCTTATCAAAAGTGTGAAGTTTGGGGCAGATTGGACATTCCATGCCTGAGTTACAGCAAATTCATATTTAATTGCAGTAATATCATTCTTTAGCACTTAGCTAAGTGTTTGCTAGTATGTTTTAGCATGTCTCTAGTATGTTGGTAGGATGTTTAGCACCTACTGGCATTTTTTTATATGTTATTAGGAGTCAAGAACAGTGTAAACGTCACTTCCTGTTGCCAGCAGGTGGCGCTATGACTATAACTAAATATGAGCATGGACATGTGTTCAAGAGATAACTCTTATCAAACGTGTGAAGTTTGGGGTAGATTGTACATTGCCTTCTTGAGTAACAACAAAGTCCTGTTTCATTGAATTAGCATGCTTTAGCACTTAGCTAAGTATTGCTAGCATGTTTTAATATGTTTCTAGCATGTTTAGAACTCAATGGCATTTTTAACATGTTGCTAGAACGGCATCAACGTGTTAAACATGTCACTTCCTGTTGCCAGTAGGTGGCGCTATTACTATAACTGAATTTGAGCATAGACATGTGTTCAGGCCATGATTCTTAACAAACGTGTGAAGTTTGGGGCAGATTGGACATTCCATGCCTGAGTTACAGCAAATTCCTATTTAATTGCAGTAATAGCATGCTTTAGCACTTAGCTAAGTGTTTGCTAGCATGTTTCTAGTATGTTGCTAACCTGTTTAGCACTTGCTGGCTCTTTTTTATATGTTATTAGGAGACCACAACAGTGTTAAACATGTCACTTCCTGTTGACAGCAGGTGGCGCTATTACTATAACTGAATATTCTCATGTAGATGTGTTCAGGCCATGACTCTTATCAAACGTGTGAAGTTTGGGGCAGATTGGACATTCCATGCCTGAGTTACAGCAAATTCCTATTTATTTGCAAGAATAGCATGCTTTAGCACTTAGCTAAGAGTTTGCTAGCATGTTTTAGCATGCTTCTAGTATGTTGTTAGCATGTTTAGCACTTGCTGGCACTTTTTTATATGTTATTAGGAGTCCATAACAGTGTTAAACATGTCACTTCCTGTTGCCAGCAGGTGGCGCTATGACTATAACTGAATATGAGCATGGTCATGTGTTCAGGACAGAACGCTTATCAAAAGTGTGAAGTTTGGGGCAGATTGGACATTCCATGCCTGAGTTACAGCAACTTCCTGTTTCATGGCGAAACATCGAAATTTGTCAGGCCGCCGAGGACCCGCCCTTCGACGAAAACTCAAGATCTTCGCAATTTAACGTCGCAAAGGCCTTAAGATTACACTCACCAAATTTGAAGATGATCAGATTAAAACTCTAGGAGGAGTTCGTTAAAGTACGAGGCCTGAAAATGGCAAAAACTGCACAAAAATCTGAGAGGAAGTTCAAAATGGCTGACTTCCTGTTGTGTTTAGGGCTATGCTCCAAGAGACTTTTTTGTAGGTATTAGGTCATTACATGTATGTACCGAATTTCGTGCACGTACGTGGAACGTTGCAGGAGGCGCACTCCGTTGAACTTTTATAGGTGGCGCTATCGAGCCATTTTGCCCCGTCCAATTCTGAAACCTATATCAGATGTAAATTTTCGCCAGTTCTGACGCGTGTGCAAAGTTTTGTGACTTTTCGAGCATGTTTAGGCCCTCAAAAATGCAATTAAATGCGGAGAAGAATAATAATAAATATAGCTGCGAGCAGCGATTGCGGGCCCAAGCCGGTGGCACCGCCACCCTGGTGCCTTAGTGTAGGCACCGGGGTGGCGGTACCGCCGGCTTTGGCCCTCCATCGCTGCTCGCAGCTATATTTATATATATATATATATATATATATATATATATATATATATATATATATATACCGTTCAAAAGTTTGGGGTCAGGAAGATTTTTAATGTTTTTAGGAGAAGTCTCTTCTGCTCACCAAGGCTGCATTTATTTGATTAAAAATACAAACAAAAACAGTAATATTGTGAAATATTATTCCAATTTAAAACAGCTGTTTTCTATTTTAAAATATTTTACACTGTAATTAATTTATGTGATCAAAGCTGAGTTTTCAGAATCATTACTCCCGTCTTCAGTGTCACATGATCCTTCAGAAATCATTCTAATATGATGATTGATGGTCAATAAATATTAATTATTATTTTCAATGTTGAAAACAGTTGTGTACAGATTTTTTTTCAAAATGTGTTGATGAATGTAAAGTTCAAAAGAACAGCATTTATTTCAAATATAATTTTTTTTAACATTATAAATGTCTGTACTGTAACTTTTGATCAGTTTAACTCATTCTCGATGAATAAAAGTATTGATTTATTTTATTTCTTTCCCCCAAAATTAAAATTAAAATTATTATTGACCCCAAACTTCTGAACGGTAGT